>NC_037595.1:2400154-2710868 GCF_003073045.1 Pomacea canaliculata | reverse complement strand
ATAACACGAAGACATAGTGTAAAAAATAGTTCTGACCTTTTATACTGCAAAAGTCTGTAGGAATACTTCTTTATTTATTGAAGCTGAGAAACGGTTCTCAAAATTTGTTTATCTTATGTAGATTATTTTATTAATTATTTAGTTTGCAAATCATTATTTTTTCCTTCAATCAAAAGTCGAAGCTTTTGTTTATCCTTCTTACATTTGATACAAACCAACCAGAATCCAGTCACCAAATTTTAACTCGAAAAATCAGACATTTTCAATCTGGACACGTCCGGCCAAGCAGATCACAAGAAATTATTTCGCATTTTCCTTTGTTTCTATATGTCTGTAAACAGTGTACACTACATCAATGTTCTCTTCATAAACATTGACAAATATTGTCTAAAACAAAAATATGCAATAATCATTCTGAATACATTGCAACTGTTTATATGTTCCTGCTGTGTCTTCTGTTAGCTTTGATGTTTGCTGGAATGTTTCGCCGAGTTTACAAACTGAGGTCAATACGAGTGTGCGTGCAAAACACGTGCTCCTGGAAACTAAACATCGCCTGCTGTTTACAGAAACTTTATGTGAAGTTCAAAGTTCACACTGACCCCCTGTGAGCAGTTGAGTCTGTCAGCCAGAGTCGGTTGTCCAGCTTCTCGCTTGGTGCGGTGGCCGCCTTCTCCGGCAATGGGGCCGCCATGGCAAAGGGAAGCTGTGGACAAAGCCAGAATCAGCCTCGCTTCCGACTTTCTTTATTACTGAGAGCATTTAGAGACCTTCGGTTGATGTTTCTCTACATTCGTGTAATGAACAACAGGTTGAAGGTGATGGTAGTGGGAGATAATAGGAATTAAGAGTCAGAGAGGAATTAATGAACATAATTTGATTATGTGAGAGTGCAGGGGATACGTTTATGGAGATAATCATAGTTATAATGAGAAAAAGTACAAACTAAACGATTATGAAAATGATTGGAAGATGGCGAGATTGCTGCCTATGTCATCAACCATTACAACACCACGAATACAAGTCAGTACATTAATAATTCCAGACATCATTACATCAAGACACGAATATGTCAATATATCAAGACATAAAGACACGAATTACAGCAAGACAAGACAACATCAAGAATCAATACCCTAAAACACGAATAGATCAATGCATTGATTGTTTCAGACACCATTATATCAATAAATCAAGACATCAATAAATAAACACATTAATAAATCAATAGATAATTGATGTTGAAAGGGAGATACAAGTATTGGGAAAATAACGGTGGGTGGAGAAAGGAGTTAAAGATATTTTCTTTTGTCATCATAACACTTGTTTTTTATTCCCTAAGTCTTTCGTGAATTTGTTCAGCATTCATTCTCTCCTCCTCCTCCTCTCATTCTTCATCCTCGTCCATGTTGTTCCCCACCCTCTCCTCCTCCATCACTCGTTCATTACCTGTTCCTGTCTCACATCCTCTGACAGTCTCCAAAGGAGAAGGAAGAGCGTTCAGACAAATATTTACTAATCACACTCACACTTTTTTTCTTCTGCTGAACTGTTACAAAATGAATAACGGATGCACGTTTACTCGTTGGTAGAAAAATGATTCTGGGTGCACATTGTTGGTAGAGAAATTGCTCTGAGTAAACGTCCTCTAATGTAGAAGCTGTGCTACCCGCAATGTGTCATGGCATGTCACATGACATCGGATATTGTGTAAACATTCACAGGACAACAAAAAGAAGAAAACACTTCTCGTTATGGCCTCAAAGGCCCGCCCATCCTTTTGACTGTTCACTGAATAACAAGTTTATTTTTATTTTACCGTTTATAGGTGTGTGTCCTTACTAAATCCGAATGTGGGAATTCATATCCTGTCCTGAGTTCACCCTGTCATGTGAAATAAAACAGTTTGCTGACACAGTGGTGAAGGCTCGGTAGTCTGAGGGTTAACTCGCTAGATTGGGAAACACAAGGCAGTTGTTATACTTGTTTTCCTTTTTTGAGTGACAATATGAATGTGTACAGATTGTTACAGCTTGCGAGAGAAATTGTAAGTGCCAGTGTAAAGGAAATGGATGTTTCCGCTTTATGTTTCTTATGTGTAGTGATGTTTTCATGTTACCTTTGTCTTGAACAGGATTGATACAATATTTTTTGCTTAGAAACTTGCTAAAAAATGTCTCCATTTCTGTCCAGGGGGCTGTCCAGCAGAAACGGGTACATGGTTTGTCAGACAAGGGAAAAGGCGGCGGAAAGAAAACTTTGGGCGTCACCTTGCTACACCTTAGACACAATGAGCCACTTCAGTTTACTGCCACTATTTAGGGACAATACTCTACAGAAGACCTTTACTTTTATTTGCATTATAAAGCCACATTCCCATCTCTCGATAGGCTTTGCTGGAGCAGTGACATCTGTTGTAAATCTCTTTTGTTAATTTTACTAACATCTTCTAATTTACGACATCGAGCTCCTCGTGTTCCACCTGAGCCTGATGATAAGATGGAATTGTGGATTCCACATTGTACATGTACATACAAACAGCTTGGGAAGAGAGAGAGAAGGACAGAGAAGGAAGGGAAAGAGGGGAGGATGGAAGGATAAAATGAATGAATCATGCCTGGCACGGACAGGCCTTTTCAGTCTCGTTTATTTGTGTCACGAAGCATTCACGCAATGCTAACATCGTGTCCGGTTGTCAACAGTACTGTATGTTACTGTGTGTCACTGTATGTCACCGACACCGACAGACTGCCACCTAATAAAATACTCTGTGATTTAATGTAGACAATATCGAAGTCTCCTGTATATCATGTCTACATGTCTACGTCCTTCCGCCGTATCGTCCGTGTCTCTGAAAGTACTCGTGGAGATTACAGGGAGGGCGAGTGAGAAGACAGGAGGAAAATAAAGGGAGGGGCACATTGTAACATGTTGAGACCAGAAACAAGCTAAGGTCTGTGTCCGGTTGAAACTCGGAGAAAACAACCGGCGTCTGAACAGTTTAGTCTTCCACCCGATCTTTGTGGTGTTGGTTTGTTGAACTGTCGACAGGGCCTCACATCCAAGATCGCTTCTCGATTATTCATGTTTGACAGTTTCCCGTAACTGTTGGCTAGTCAAGACTCCTTCACAATATTCATATTGACACAGTATTAGTTTACAACCTCACTGCTAGGTGTTCGTGTACGCATGCGCAGCAACTGTCTTTGCGAAGAGGTTAGGCCGTGTCCTCTGTGAACTCAAGGGCTGGGGAGGGATTGTGATGGTCCTGTCTCGTCTGATTGTTTTATGGATGGTGAGATGTATGGTGTATGGGATTTTCTTATTTACTGCTATTTTGTCATCAAGAAGTAGCCGAGCTTTTCATAATTTGTGTTTGTGTTGGTGTTGGTGTGTGAGAGATAGAGCGCGCAGACAGTACAAGGCAAAGAGCTGATGCCCACGATGGAATATTGTGATCTGTTGATTAACCACACATCACTCGTCTGAAAATCCTGACACGAAATGTTGACCTCATGTTGTTGTTTGCTGTCAGCACGAACTCTCTCTGTATCCCCTACAAGTTCCGCCCTTTATACCATCAGGAAAACAGATAATAACTATTCTCTTGCCTAGTCGTTTTTATTTTCCGTTGCGATAGTTCATACAAAATATCACCCGTTTCTCTACCCGTATATCTCGGTAAAAGACAACTAAGTAGCTAACAAACTGAACGCCTCTTCCGACGAGCGCGTGCACTGAATAACTGACAAAATACTTTTCATTGACAGGTTGGCAAAGTGAATCCACAAAGAAGATGCAATGTTTTGATGAAGGAAATGGAGAATAAAGATTATGGAGAGGCCAGCTGCTGACAGATGGGGAGACAATGCAGCTTACATTGATTATATTCTTGACTCACACACTTTCGTGAAGCAAGAATCAAGACACGTGACACAACCTGCAGGATGCTGTGGCTCGCATCACGAGCTTGTATTACTGGACTGCTGGCAGACGATTTTTTTCCAGGAGGCAGGAGTGTACAAAGCTTCCGGTTTAGTCATGTTCATTGTTTAGGCTCGCCGTGACTAACAGCGGAGAACTTCGCAAGAGACTAAGCGTTGGTCTCGGCAGACCATACACTATCCACTATACACGTCCGTGGTCCCATGAAATGAATGAAACATGGCTCACAGAAACACATTATGTAGGAAAACTTCTAAACAATCAAAACCATGTAAAACAACGATTAGCATTGTTTGACTAGAGTTATTTAGCGACCTCCAGGCTAGGACCTTCCATCAACAGTTTGCAACTTTTATGTTTACTTTTTCTCGTTCTAAGATGCTAAAGAGAGGCTACTCGGTTATGTCACAGTGTCCTCGATAAACAAAACATTTAGCAACAGCTCTTCAACACGTGTTGATGTTTATTCGTCCTTAATATTACGAGATGCTATCAAATTAGTCAAGGGAGTGTATTCCAGAAGTCGCCAGATACCTAGGGAGGGGGTGATCAGGAGACAGCATTGTGTAGCATATCTTGTCCTCGGCACAGTCTCGTTCCTGATACGGAGAACAATGCCGGGTAGTGTGAAATTGGTTTTATGCCGAACCAACGACTAAGGCTATGTCATGGCAAGACAGCCTGGCCTGTAAACAGACGCCATGTACAAGAAAAACAACATGTCCAAGAAATTTGAACCCACGACAGCCTGTCCTCACTGTATTGTAGACAGGCCATCAAACTATACTGTAGACAGGCCATCAAACTATACTGTAGACAGGCCATCAAACCAGGGACTGGGAACAATGGACGTGGATCTTATAAATACAAGAAAGTGTGGCGGTGTCTGTTTGTGTTTTCCTAAGAAAACCTACATGGCTGTAGATATTAACTAAATTTTGAAGAACACAGGAAGGATGTAGAACATTCTTCTTTTGTGTAATTTTCTACAGCGCATCTGTATTTTTATATTTAATTTAGGCATTAAAAAGAGGGCTTAGAATTGTTAATACTAGACTGAAAAAAAATCTATTAGGCAGAACAAATTTGTGCCGAGAGTTGGACTGACATCGAAGTCCTTTAGAGGGCGCCTGACAGGAGGGACGGCGACCGGGAATCAAAGCATCGAACCCCGAGCTGCGCTGTGATCTGGTCCGCGAGCGCACTGAGCGCTGATCATTTTTATATTTCTAAAATATTTGTAAAGTACATATGCACATTGTATGTATGTTGACAACAAAGTGAGCGCCAGTTATGGAAAGTGGCAAAGTTTGGGGAGAGAGCTCAGTCCCGGAACCGTTTGTGGGTGACCTCCGACTATTAACTCCTCCGAAAAAACACACGAAAGAACTGGGGTCACAGGTTATTTGAAGAAACAACACAATATTAGCTCATCTGAAAAGACGGATTCGCTATTCTGATTTGACATGTTATCCCAAGATCATCAATGTTTCCCACAAGACCTTTGTTACCAACACCATGGCCACCTCCTGTCGAGACTTGTTGTTTGTTTTCGCGAGGTTACAGGAAAGCAAAGCGAAAGGAGTTACTCACCTACAGTGAGCAGGTACACAAGGCCTGCTGCACAGCACCACATGTTGCTGCTGGGAGTGTAGGTGAGCTTGTGACAGTTTGCTTTCAAACGCACTGCCTTGACCCTGACCTCCTGACCGTTGAGCCGCGCAGGCGTCTTGTCATGCGCACTTGTGATTTACACATCCATCTAATCCCGCCCTGTAAGGGCTCCCGTCTGTGTTTTTTCGCACATGGATTTTGCGAGTACGCAAGAGCAAACTGCCATCCGTGGTTTCCAAGGTGACAAACCTAGAAACGTTTGCTCACGTGACCGAAGCTTTCATTCAAATCATCTAGATATCAAAGTAAGAAATGGCGAGATGGATGTGAGTTAAGACTGATGAAAATAGCCGCCTCCGCCTCAGAGCCACAGCAACCTCACGTAGTCTCGCAGAGTTTGTCATGGCAACTGTAGCAGCCTTTACCTCGTCGAGGGTCTAGGACTTCCGGTTTGAGGATGAGAAATCGTGTACAGAATGTCGAGAATGCAGGATGGACTGAAAAGCCACGAGAACGCACACAGGAGAAGTATTCTTATCATACGTTGATATTACGTCAATCCTACGTTGATATTACGTCAATCCTACGTTGATCACAAGTTTACTATTCTTGACTGTCCTTTTATAATATATCAGTGGAATATATCATCCATTTATTGTGCGTATCACACGATGATAAACTTTGTCATAATTTTATTACATGTCTGTTGTAGGTCGTAACCAAATCTGACCAAAATGTCCAACTGACTACTTCTTAGGCAGTCCTCGTTAAATGGAGGAATAAAGGAAGGAAGGAAGGAGCTCCTTCTTTAGTGCACCGACTGCGTCGAGGTTTGCTGCGAGCAGAAGTGAGTTTGCATAATGAGATGAGTAATGAGGACTGAGTGTCATGCGGTTGTTGTGTCGGGGTGAGACTACCACCAGAAGTTTTATGTCCCAACACACACCACTTCGAACATCGACATCATCAGTCACAAAACCGTTATTTCGCAACACACACACAGAGGAAGACTCAGTGACTTCTTTAGTGACAACATAAACAAACAAAGAATTTATTTTTTACAGCCAGAAAAAACTTTAGACACCACCGGACCCGCCATGACATCTCGGACAATGTCTGCTTGTTGTCATTGCATTCCTCATTGTCATCGCCACTCTGCTCTCCAGTCCTCTTGACGGTTTTTTTAAATTTTTACTCTCAAACGAAGTGCTAGATTTTCAACTGTCTGAGTGTCATTGACCAAGTGTAAGCAGCTGTCACAGCTGGGCACCATGATGGTTTTATTGAAGACAATATTTCTGAAGATTGAGAAGTCCCAGCCCGCAGTTTGCCTGCATTTGTGTCACACACAAGTACTCCTGGTTCTGTTGTAAATCATTATTATTGTAGAGGCAAGAACAGCGAACAAGAAACAGAACAAGAAGAAGATTAGGAACAAGAAGACAATGGTGATGATGATCATCTTCAGTTTTTCCTCTCCTGCCCGTGTCTCGGAGAGAGTTATATGTCTTTATCATTGCTTGTGGACAAGACCACAAATCTTTGGACTGATTTCATGAGGGAAGATGGTTCTTCCCCCGACAGTTGCTAGCCCCACGCCTCCTGCTAAGTGTCCCCAAAGTGTACTCACATTTTATCTCTTACTGATATTTTCATTTATTTTCATATCAACTTAATAAAGGCAGGAGGACGACAAAGTTTTGAAGGAAGAAAATTTATCATAAAATGCTGCTGAAAGCACGATAATATCATTGAAGTGAGGAGATAATTTAGAGAACATTTTCGCAAAGATTCATCAACACGAATACCCGTTGTGTTTATCCATTTCGCATTTAACTTTTAATAAACGATGGCTTTATTGTAATTTAAAAGTTAGGGCATTTTTTGACCACGTGTTCGTAAATTTTAGCCATTGATGTTGTTTAGGTCGACAAACACTGCATTTATTGTCATTTAAAAGTGAGAGTACATTTTTAGGGTCACGCTGTATAATTTCTGTTCAAGTTTGACCTCTTTGCCATGCGAGGAAGTAACTCGAGAGGTGTAATACACCTGAAAGTGGGTTGACACCAAGGGTTTCTGGTCTTCATCAACACTGAACACAAGGTGTGCACACAAATAGCTGCACCTGTAAGTTGTTGCTGCATCTAATCACACGAGATAATATCCTCTACCCTCTCTTTCTGACACTCATTATCTTGCACACACACACTCCTGGCCACGCTCGCACACACGTAAACACACAAACATCCTCCTTCTCTCCCTCGGACAATAAAAACCCGATTTCTCTCTTCCAAAAGTCTTTATCGTCTTACCTGCCGTAAAGAACAGTAATCTTTTTTTATAATGATGAATGTCATTGTCAAAGTCCCTACGAGCCCCAGCATAATACTTGAATGTCACGTGCTCGCAGTCCGTTACAATGACGTCATCACTATGATGGCGGACAAGACGTTTGACCCCACGGGTGGCTCTTGACCCGGCTGCTGGCCTCCGACGTAGATACGTAACGGTCCTGGAAAACACGAGAAGAGCTTATGGCAGTTTTCTTTATTTATTCTTCCTCACTTTGTCAGTCACTCGGTCAGTCATTCAGTCGTTGTCTCTTTGTGTGTTAGGAGAGGGAAAAAAACTTCGGCGTGTTTCAGCGGACATATTTATATTTACTGCTTTATTATTTTATTGTCAGTTTTTATTGCGGCAGTAAACATTGTGAAAGACTTGGGTGAGCGTGGGTGAAATGATGGGGAAGTTTAGTATTTGTTCTTCTCTCAGTTTGGAAGGTATTCCCTTGTTATGTGTACTCGCTGTGACTTCAGGTATGTTTGCAACATAGTGTCGATGTTGCACAATGTGCTACCGGTCTGTTCGCACATCAGACTTGTAGATAAACACGAGTCCCTCCGCGAGTATGTGAATGCAGACAGGGTGTCCTCCTATAAAGTGTGTTCATTTGTTTATAGGAGTCTGCAGGATAAAAATATATTGCTTACCTGGCTCAAACTCCCATCCGTTATCTGTGTATACTTCCAGATAACTAGCTTTTACAGTAAATGTCAGAGTCTGGGGCTGGGAGGGGTACAGGGTGGTGCGGTTAAAGGCCACCAGCTGAAGACGAGGCGTGGGTACTGAGGAGTTGAGCCACTGAACATACACCTGTGTCACCTGGCAAATAGACAGAGCTTTGTGGAGACTGCATTCTCATAACAAAAAGTTTCTCGCAAAACCTGTCACACATGTCTTATTCTGTATGAGTTGTTTCACCTGAACTTCTAGTGATCAAACATTGCTGTTTGATGGACTACACAGAGCTCTACACACACTACAGCTGGTGTTGAACCTTCTCAAAGCTGCAAGAAGAAGAGTAACAATCACCACCATCCATTGTCGTGGACATCGCCACTATCATTACCATTCAAATGCTATGATTTTATCGGCAAAGGCTCTCTTCATGTAAGGAAAAATATTTTCTTCACCAAACTTTTGAAGGATCGCCATTTTATTTTCAAAATAAAATATTCTTCTCATGCTCACCTCGTCCGCTGTCACCTGCCCCGTGTTAGCGACAGTAACTTGGACGACGAGATCTTGACCCGGGTTCAAGGTGGCTGGGGTCTTGAGGTCACTGTAGTTGAAGGTCGTGTAAGACAGACCATAGCCAAACGGGTACAAAGTCTGGCCTTCAAAGTACCGGTAGGTTCTGCCAGCCATGGAGTA
This sequence comes from Pomacea canaliculata, assembly GCF_003073045.1. NCBI lineage: Eukaryota > Metazoa > Mollusca > Gastropoda > Architaenioglossa > Ampullariidae > Pomacea > Pomacea canaliculata. The sequence goes on along the minus strand of NC_037595.1, from coordinate 2,701,592 downwards.
GTTCACCATGTCTGGAATCTTCAAACGATTGTTTTCAAAAAGTAACAGATGGAAATATCCTATCAGAGAACTGTCATAGTGTAGTGTTTACTTATATCTTCCTTTAAAAACCAAACAAAAAGCTAAGCTAATTTTATTGTCCAGAGTGAACAAATTCTGTTCCTGGGTGATTTGTTGTTGTTGTTGTTGTTGTTGTTGTTGTTGTTTATCCCCATTTGAACCCATCTACCATGTACCAGTAGTGGCTAACATAATCAAAGCTGTTTCACACAGCAGCTCCAGGAAGATTTTCTTATTTCCTAACCTGCGACGCCAGAAGCGGCCATGTTGCAGGCAGACGACCAGCAGGGGAGCTCACTCCATTGTAGTTTGTCAGAGCTCTATAGATTGCTGTCCCCGCGGTTTGCGCCGGAAAGAAGCATTCCAAGATGGCGACGACGGCCGAGTTGTTCACGGCCCACGTGATGTTGAGCGGACCGGCGTTGAACAGCAGCAACACCACTGGCTTCCCACCAGCTGCCGAGAGGCAAATCACAGTTGCTTTTCTTGTTGGATTAAATATTTCGTGTGGGTCTTTTAAACCCTCCAATACCCTTTAAATGCCACATCAGTTTCATATTCTTATACTTTTCCCATTAAAAAAAATAACTTTGATGTTGAGTTACGCAACACCAATAACCAGTCTGGAGGAGAGAATAATTGTCATGCGCACTGAATCTTAAATGGAAAAATACTAAAAGTCATCGGTTTTACGAACTATTTTTTTAGGCCTCGAATGTAAAAGTTAGCCAAAAAGCACTATCGTGTCCGATCACAAAGGTCTGCTCACTCACCTGCACTGACAACATCCTTCAGCATCTGGAGCTGTTTCCCTGGCAACTCAAGGTCTGCACGGTCATTGCCCTCGCTCTCAATCACGTTGCCTTCGGGAAAGAAAAGAAAACGGGCAGATAAACACAAACAAAACCACGCACAATCAGATATTTGTAAAAATCATCATAAGGCACACTAAGGCTCTGTGAAATCTCTCTTAGTTGTCCTACGAAGAAAGATGTTACTTCTAGAGGATTGCCAAGGACAGACACACATGTCAAGAAGACTACAACTGTAATGAACTGTCACGAGAAAGACAAACGTGAGTGCGTTCAAAACTCGCTTTCCATAGACAGATAAATGTGACTAGTCACAAGTCCTTTGTCAAAACAGCCAGAACTCACTTGTTCCCAGACAGACAAACGTGACCTCAGCTTTTGACACAGCAGCGAAGACACTGTCCGAGTCGTAGGTCGTACACCGAGGGTTAGAACATCCATCAGCAGAATAAACCACATCACTGAGCTGACCCAGGCTGTTCAGCGGGGTCACGGTCAAAGTCTCGTTGATGGTGGGGCTGTAGTCGCCGTACAGAACGGCGGGGCTGTTGGACATGGGCCCCACGACCTGCAGAGGGAAAAACAAAGAGGGGTCAATGACCTTTCTACGTGCAACAGACTGATCCTTCTAGCATCCCCACTGAAGTTGCCATAAAATAATGGTTTATCGAGGTAGGCTGAAAGTCTTCAGTAACTGTTCATTGTGGAGAAAAGACAATAGTCGAAACTACTGTGTCATTATTTGAAAATCACCAGACTCTCCCACAATAAAAGCCCACCAAGGAAAAAAAAAAGAAGGAACCATCTGCTAATCTGCTATCCCGTAGTCGCTCTGTACTTTGAAGGAAATATATTTGGCTCCTTATAGTAGAAAAACATTTCTAAATATATTTTCATTGAAATAATTGTCTTAATGTAAAGACTGGCATGTTATTCTAGTTTTTGTCACTTTCTAGTCATGTCAGACATATTTTTTCGAACACTCACGGCTATTTGATTGAATCTCTGCTTTAGGGGTAGAAACCCGTTTTGGTTCTTGAGCAGCACCAGGCTCTTGACTGCTGCCTCCAGTGCCAGGTCGCGATGTGCCGGACTCTGGATGAGGGACACGTTCACCTGTGTGTAGGGGTTCATGTCCGGCGGGTCAAACTCTCCCAGGCGCATGCGTGTGTAGAATAAAGGCTTTACTCTAGATCGAACCGTATCCTCGCTGATTTTCCCAGCTTTAACAGCAGCAACTGTCACAAGAAATGAGGCTTATTACACAGCTTGATAAAAAAATGAAGTTTGTGTACATAACTTTAAATTTAATAGTAACCGAACTGCTATTAGTTAATGAATTACAAAGCTTGATACGAACAATACTAGTTGCCATAAACTCATGCAGTGCAACTGTTTTCTCTTTGTACTAGTTTCATCAAGGCTGCATATCACCTGCCACTTACACAAAAGAATATTCTAGTGTTTAAGGGAGACAGCTTCATAGATGAGGCGAAAAGAATACAGAGGTCTCTTAGACTGACAGCCCGCTTCTTTTACACACACACACACAGACAGACTGACACGCCCGCACCTGTAGATGTAAACTATTTACCAATGTGTGCAAAAACATTGTCGATTATGTCCGGTGAAATTTCCAGACTAACGCCGGCATTGACTGCTGCGGCAGCGGCCGTGACGTTGTCGTTGGCGTAGTGATGACCGGTGATGATCCACTCCAGGGCCATCTCATCGCTGACCACGTAGCCCTTAAAGCCCCACTCCGTGCGCAGAATGTCCGTCAGCAACTTCTTGTTGGCGCAGGACGGCACACCGTTGATTCTTGAAACACCGAGACAGGGTGTCTTGATGATGTGATGGTCATACACATACTGGCCGTTAAAACATGGACATACACAAACTGGCCGTTAAAACATGGACATACACATACTGGCCGTTAAAACATGTACATACACATACTGGCCGTTAAAACATGGACACACACATACTGGCCATTAAAACATGGACATACACATACTGGCCGTTAAAACATGGACATACACATACTGGCCGTTAAAACATGGACATACACATGTCTGGGACAACTTGTACATAGCGGCTCCGGAGTGAAACATTACCATTAGTAAGTTGACCACTACAGGATCATTATTTATTTGTTTCATTGATTCAACGCTTTTAGTCACGAGCCAAGTGAGGTTAGCGGGAGGGCACGTGCACTTGCCTGTTGTAGCTGCACATGAGACTGTAAGTGCCGGCCTCTACACAGGCTTTAAAGGCGGGTAGAAACGTGGACCTCCAGTCTCTGTCTGACACCTGACACAGAATCACTTTATAAAATCAGTCACGAAATTACAAGAGTCACAGCAGCACAAGTCACATATTCACATTCACATATTCACAGTCACATTTACACAATCATAGAACTGTTAGCACAGAGCCAAAAAGTCACAGTCACATGGTCATGTGTGTGTGTTGTAGTGAGAGTGAACTATTCATCATCATCATCATCAATCATCAATCAATCATCAATCATCAATCATCAATCATTATCATCATCATCATCATCATCATCATCATCATCATCACTACGTCACCTGGGCGTCAAAAGAGTCTCTTCCAACAGGAATGTTCTCTGGACCTCCATGAGCATCAAAATGCTTGCAGCCAGCGTTGGCCAGAACATAACGGGTGTCGTTGCCTTGGAGACCATGCACAAAGCTCGTTGCTAGGATACCGCTTAGTATTGGATCCTCGCCGTATGTTTCCTCAAAGACAGAAAAGATGCAACAGTCAATCTCTAATTCCCGGTGTTTAATGGATCATCCCCGACAATTAATTAATAAACAAAAGTTTAAATTACAACTTGCAGTGTAGAGGAATACATACGCATGTATATTAATTTTTAGCTACATGGCAAATTTTCTAAAACCTGATTCTGTGCGGCATGTGTGTGCGGTGGGTATTATTGACGACAACTCTGTTCGCTTTCCCTGCTAACCGCTCCAAGGGAGGTAACACCACAATTACTTCCTCAGAGTAAGTGACAGAGTTACGGCCCGCACTACCAGCGATGACAAAGATGATTAAACACAAAACTCAACTATTGATGTTTGAGGCATAATGACGAAAATAAAAGTTTTTAAATAGAATTCTATTGCAAACCTATACGGTAAAGAAAAAAAATTCAATCAAAATCTTTACTCAGTAATAAATGTTGATTGATATTGTTTGTTAGACATGTCTTATTTACTCAAGGTGATGTACAGCACTTGCTGCCCATAGATGTGTATATGTGTGTGTGGGCAGATGTACATATATCTTCAACTTTAGGAAAGAAGTTCAAACCGATTTTAGTTACATATGATATATTTATATAATAAAAGCTATAGTTTTCGCTATGAGGAACTAAAGGTTCTTAACAGTTAAAGTGTAAAGTTTCCTCACGAGCATTATCTTACCTGGTTGCGGCCCCACCTGGGGTCCCTCATGATGTTGATGACTGGCGAGAAGCAGCTGAGGCCGCGGTGGTCGCCGTACAGTCCGTGTTGGGTGTAGTTGTTGTATTTGGCCCTGACCTCTAACCCTGTGGCACGTGCTACTCGCTCCACTAGGTCAGGGCTGTGCAGTGAAAATAATAACAATAATAATAATAATCATCATCATCCGCTCTTTCATTCAAGCAGTCATGTGGAGAAATAAATGATAGTCGATGTTTAATTCCGTGTCAGCAGCAAGGTCCATACGACGACGAGAAACAGACTGTATAAATCAGTAGAGATAGGTATATAACAACAAGAAAGACTCAACAACCACAATTCTTTGTTTACAGAGGTGGTAGGGTAAACAAACTAGTGTGCATTTTACATCTATCAACTTCCCTAAAGTGATGAGAGTAGGCTAAACTACAAGAGAGAGACCGAAAGAGTTTGGGGGAGGCAGACAGGTTGCTGGAAGTGGGGCGTAAGAAACAGAACGACGGAGAAGGAGATGAGAGAAGGAATGAGAATGGAAGATATCTGTAAGTAAAAGGACTTGTACTCCCCCGCACCAACTACCTGAAAGTCGCCGCCAGTCCCAGAGCCTGTGGGAAGGAAGTGGCTGGCCCCGCATCCACATCTCCATCCAGACATTCCGTGTTCCACGAGTACGGCCCCACCCCGAGTCGGGGGATGGCCGGGGCGGGGCTGACGTGGGGTCCGTGTCCTCCACGCGCCATCTGCTCCTGGATCTCATCTATCGTCAGCAAGGACACCAAGTTGTCTACCCTTGCGTCCCACGGAAGTGAGACATTTCGGAATGGGTAGTCTCCCCGAGTCAAAATGGCGCTGCAGTAGATGGAGTAGACGAGAAAGACAAAGAAACTCGGGTTTCCACGAAAAGTCATGTCTGTGCCAATCTGCTACCACGCCGACCCTCACCTACAGCAACGGAAAAATCAGGTAAGTAACAGAGTCAGTGTATAATAGTAATAATAATAATGAAAAAGAGGATAGCAATTAGATATAAACTAAATAATTTAGCTACGGAAAACTTTACAAACGCCTGGGAGGGGAGGGAAGGGGAAACAAAGGAATTTTAAATCGGCCAAGACTAGTCTAGCAGTACCTAGAGATTAAAATGTGACCTGTTTAAACTGTCTCCTTCATCGGCGTTCCCTTTTCCGTTATAGTTAAGTTCACTACCTTTTGAACTTTTTTTTCGAGCTTTCTTCGTGCCCACTATGTCATGACAGAGAGAAATGTCACCAGAAGTCATAGTAATGAGACTAGGAAAGCTAGCTACTTGTTGTTTGCATGTCTGGTGGTCCGTGCCAGTCACTAGTCTCACCCCAAGTTAAACTAACTCTGTATTCTTAATACCGTTTCAGAAGCACGATCAGTACTTACTTGGCTCTGGTCTCTGATGGCTCCCTGATCGTCTGCTGTCCTGGCGGTTACAGCAAAATAATCTCACGGCTGACTGTCCCCTAGATATAGGGCTCCGTTTAAGAAAACAATGCAACATGAAATACCTTATCAATGCCTGTCCCAGAAATGCCCTCGCATCTTTTCTGCAGCTTTTTGCAATTCCATATACCCACAGGAAAAAAACTTTATTCTTCTAACTGAAAGAGATCCATTAAGCTACTGTCAGAGAAACAATGTAATTATAATAACAGTTTGAAAGTGATCGTGATGATGGATATTCTTATGTATCATATATGTATTTCTGCCTGTATATATATATACGTTCTTGTTCTTACGACGATGCTGACTCTGTTGAATTTTGTACTTTTCCTTCGTTATCACGTGTGCGGGTCAATATATAATGTGCTTTGTTCTGAAATCTAGAAATATCCAACAATGGAAACAGCCTCGTTTTGGAGAAAGTACAGTGAGTGCGATGCACTGGCATTGTCTGTACTCAAGAATCTGTTTGTACACTAACTTGTCACACACAAGCCCTGATCCACCAGCCACTTATTTGTGACACATACGAGTTTTTCCAACACCCAGGTTGGGCTTCTGGTTACACTAAAGACAAAGTAAAACACCTTCTAGCAGTATTCATCGTCTGTATACCTTCACAATACATTTGAAACATGCACCGAACACATAATATGGAAACTCCAGGCGAAATTATGAACACAGGATGGCGAAACGAGAAAGACAAAATGCCCACAAGGATCAAAGTCTGTCCTTTGCAGGGGTGAATCAAAACTGTAAACACGAAGTTCTAACCACACCAATGTCTTCAATCAAACAGTTCAATGAATGGTGTAACAAGCAGCTTGTAGACACTACACAATTACCCTCCATTGTTATACGGCCAGTGCAATATAAGAAACACTAAACAAGGTCTCTACCCCGAGTATCCTTCGTTCCAACCGGTCGCCATTATATTCAGTCATGCGCAGCAAGAGTTCAAGACTGGGACTGAGCATTTTTTGCTTGTGGATTTTACAAAAGTGAACTCTGTTGACAGTAGGATACGGGTGATTAGGACACGTGTTCGAACTTTTTTCCCCGAAGACGTCAGTGGAGGGCAGCAGACCGTGAGGGTGTCTGTAAAACACACTGTGGTATGCCCCACTCACTAACGGGTGGTGTTTACAAACAACAGGATGAAGGTCCCGTCCCTCGGGAAAGCGGGGTGGCCGCGGCACTGTTGACACTAACACTTTCAGCTGATATCCTATATCCTAGAATCGGTAGTTCAGTCTTATTTCAATCTGACACAACAAAAACTCGGGCTCTTTCGACAGTGACATCTCGCAGTTACTAGCCATTACTAGCCACAACCCTCACCAACTCTCGCCCTCTCTCGCCAACTTTAGTTCATTCTCGCGATATCTCCCCCCTTACTAACAGTCTCTCTCCAAACTCTCATAAACTAGCCATCTCTCGTCCTCTCTCGCGGTCTCTCACCATCAACTCGGTAACTTGCTCTCTCTCGCCAACTTATCTCGCGCTCTCCCACACACTCTCGTCCTCTCTCGCCATATCTCGCCCTTACTAGCTGTCTGTCACCAACTCTTATAAACTCCTTCTCTGTCTTTTCACTGCTGGTTCTGTCATACCATTTCCAGATAATTCCTTTCTTCCAAAACTCAGCTCTCTACTACTGTCTCACCTCCGATGTTGCAGACCACTTTTCATCATTTAGGAATATGTATCTTTGAAGTTAAGTCTTGGATTGCTGTAAGCAAGCTCAGACTTGATGATAAGATAGAATTTCTACTGACTCATGAAAAGTCAGGCCACCTGACTCAATGTCCAGAGTCATCACTGTGGGCTTCTTCGGCCCTGAACCTTGGTTGTACTGTGATATCTGTCTTGTCTGTAGACAAGTTTATTTTACTGTGATGTCTGACATGTGTGAAGACAAGTTTACTGGTATGTCTGTAGACAAGTTTGTTGCTAACATTTACAAAGCTGCAATAGTTCGAACTGTGGATTTTCTGTGGTGTGACTTATTCTCCTGATGCACCAACTTTGTCCTTTTCTCTGCTTTCGCTCCTTTATGTTGCTTCATTAATATTACCTCCTCATGTTAGTAAGCTGAGTACATAGATATAATTGTAGTATTTTCACTAAACACAATTTAGTCGTTGTACAAGTATTTTAATGTTTTCCAAGTCTCGCAGCTAGCCGCTAGTTACCGACCATCCCTATTGTATCCCAGATTCTCGTAACTCAAATGCGCGTATATCGATGTAAAGGTCAAGCTAGTCTCCTGACTTGTCGGTGGTATAGGAGGGACATGACAGGGACTAGCTGTGTTTTCTTTGGGCCTATTTCCTATCTCCTATCCATTGCTGCCTTCCCCAGGGATGTGTCATACGGGTATGGAACCACAGGACCTTTTTTTTATCTACTGTCCGGTCTCAGACGCCGATGTCTTCTCCCCTCGGCGATTCTCCATCCCCAGCTTCGCTGCACGTAGAGGTTACCAGTACTCAGGGGGTTATTTCTCAATCTGCCCACCTGATAAGGGTAGAAAGGTCAAGGACAACACATCTGCACACCTGTTACATTACAGATATATTCATGTGAGCGTAGCTATAAAAATTTCAGTTCCGGACACTGGATTTTATATTGGAGGTTTGTTGAATGCTACAGTAACAGCAAACAAATGTGCCAGAATGTAGTTTTTCTAGTTGACTTCTGAGATTTTTTCGCCAAAAGAGTAACTTTTTGAACTTTTGAGAACAAGTGCGCCATTCGCGCGTGTGTGTGTGTGTGTGTGAAATGTTTCAAGGACACTCATGGAAATGGCTCAAGAAGATCACAGATAAGATAAATTATACTATTTTTAATCACTATCTAGCAAGACCTCAGTCTTCGGATTTCTTTTCTACTGTGGTAGCAGAATCGCTGACACAACATAGAGAATTTAAGTATTAACTTCTAAGGCAAATAGTGACTAGTTGGCAAGGTGTAGCATACACACCATCTGAAAGGTAAGAGATCGTTGATGATGTGACACGTTTCTGGGAATGAGGTGGATTTTGTTGTTGTTGTTGCTGCTGCTGCTGTTGGTTTTTTTTTTACTGTAGAATGATGGACAAACACGGAAGAATACTCTTCGGATTGCAGAAAAGAGACAAAAATATAAACCAGGAAAAGCATATCATAGATACAAGCAAACCATAACAACGATGCACTAAAAGAATAACAGTAAGGTTGAACAGACATGGCGGGGTGGGGTCTACAGGTGTGTATTAAGCTATTTGAAGAACACGGATCTCAATGGACACAGAACACGTATAGTGCAATACACACCCAGTCCAAGTGTCAATGCATGTTCACATGGAGCTGGAAAAAGGATGATCAAAAAGATGGAGAGCAGTCACTGTCGAGCCGGTTAGGACATTACTAAATATCATCACTGTCATGAGGGAGTCTTCAGCAGGACCCGGAGGGCAGACTCTGACCCGATGCCTAACCTTGGACCAACCCAGTTAGAAAATAAAACCAGAATGATGAAGACTTTTTGGTGTATGGGTCATGGTTCAACCTGGGTATGACCTGATTTTCCTACGCCGATTTAGTAGCCTGCTTTTCTAGTTTCCCACTTCAGCAGGATAGTCGTGGACGACATGCACCAGCTTCACGTTTGTTTTCACATTATTATTGTGTTTGTAGTATTAATTTGTTTGCTTCTACTTCCAGTTTGTGTCGACGAGGTAGTAGACTGGCACAGACATGACCATAAGCGGAAACCGGGGTTTCTTTTTCTTTCTCCTCTTCTGCATCTACTCCGGCGTCGTCTTGATTCGGGGAGACTACCCATTCCGAAATGTCTCGCTTCCGTGGGAAGCAAGGGTAGACAACTTGGTGTCCTTGCTGACACTAGATGAGATCCAGCAGCAGATGGCGTTTGGAGGACACGGATCTCAGGTCAGCCCCGCCCCGGCCATCCCCCGACTCGGGGTGGGGCCGTACTCGTGGAACACGGAGTGTCTGGATGGAGATGTGGATGCGGGGCCAGCCACTTCCTTCCCACAGGCTCTTGGACTGGCAGCTACTTTTAGGTTGTGACTGTTTCTCTCCCTCCCCGTCATCATTTAAACATTAACATAATTTTACTTATCCTAATTAGAAAGTCTTTTTGTTAGATTGCAGAATAGAAATGTTGCACACGTTGATCGTCTACCTTACGTAGCACATCATAATCATCTTCATCCTCTGCACAGCCCCGACCTAGTGGAGCGAGTAGCACGTGCCACAGGGCTAGAGGTCAGGGCCAAATACAACAACTACACCCAACACGGACTGTACGGCGACCACCGCGGCCTCAGCTGCTTCTCCCCAGTCATCAACATCATGAGGGACCCCAGGTGGGGCCGCAACCAGGTAAGACAATCAATGGATCTGAGTTCTGTCAATAACTATACCTTCTAGCGTTTTAGTTTATCAGTAGAGGCAGCTTCATAAACAATATGTATAAATAAAGCAGTGGGACGATTTAAAAAATTTTTTTTATTTATTTATTTTTGTATGCGTGCTTGAATGTATAAATATAAAGAGAGAGAGAGGACGAGATGAATTTCCAGATTTGTTGATCTTGACACTGGTTGAGCTTCTGTTTCAGTCCCTTTCTTTTTTTAAGTCTTTGCCCAGGTCTCTGGGGTCATCCATTCCTTGTGTTTTCTTTCCCTCTTCCCTAGAATATCTGTACAGGTTGTCTTCCAAATGCTCTTGAGTGTTGACCAGTGTTCTTCCACTGATTCTTCTGTCAGTCCTGAAAGGGCCTCATACTTATTCTTGACTTCACAGTTATAAATTTCCCTTGTTTCCTTATTCTTGAGGTATTGAGTATTGAATGTTCACCCTGCCATATTATAACTTAACTGATTAATTATAACTGCCATATTCTAAGTTAATTAATTTTCGGGTGTAATTCTTTTATAATCGAGAATTAGAGCTTTACAATTGCATCCTTTCTGTCTTTGAGGAAACATACGGCGAGGATCCAATACTAAGCGGTATCCTAGCAACAAGCTTTGTGCATGGTCTCCAAGGCAACGACACCCGTTATGTTCTGGCCAACGCTGGCTGCAAGCATTTCGACGTCCATGGAGGTCCCGAGAACATTCCTGTTGGAAGAGACTCTTTTGACGCCCAGGTGACCCCCTTGCACTCTCAGCACAAGTGCTTAAGCACGAGATTACCTCTGTCTTAGCAATCTTTATAGCAAACGATGTTAGATAAGATTTCGTGTCGGAAAGAACAGCTATATAGATAGGCAGACAAAATTTTTTTTAAGAGAGTAGTAGAAAGAGCAAAATGTGTGTTTTTTCACGTATGGCCCTCGATTTAATTAGAAAAACGCAAAACACTACATTATTTCAAAACAAAGGCATTACAATCACAAGAGTTGACAAGAAGTGAGGTTGTCTGTGACATGATTCTAAGGCTGTGTGTCAGGTGTCAGACAGAGACTGGAGGTCCACGTTTCTACCCGCCTTTAAAGCCTGTGTAGAGGCCGGCACTTACAGTCTCATGTGCAGCTACAACAGGTAAATGCACGTGTACTTGTCTTGTACCTGTTCTTAAACCTCCCATTTACTTATTTACCTTGTATCATATCTGACTGTCACATTTATGAATGGTCTTTACGTTATGCACCGTCTGTAGTCAGCTCCCCTCAATTAGTTCAAGAAAGGGAAGTAACTTAACACAGCCGATTCAGATACTCTTCACGAGTATTTTCCCTTTTCTCAACGAAACCTTGTAAAGGTTTGCTTTCAAATCGGGAAAACCGAGTACATTTTTGGGAGGTGTACACTCGTGACTGTGCTGTATTGCTTACCGATTTTATTGGGAATTACTAATAACTAGAGGAAAGCTCAACAGTAATGTTACTTTTAAATTTAATATTTTGTACCTCACAAAGTAGTAATCATCATATGAATTTTTCTTTAGCTGACAGTGTCTGGAGAGAGAGAGAGAGCGTGTGTGAGTGTGCGTGTGTGAGTGTGCGTGTCGTTACCCATTTTGCTTGCATATATATTTGGTGCTTTTCAAAGAATTACTTATAATTCATAATAAGCTTTTTTTCTAATTTGCCTCAATATTTGTATCAGTCGAAGTAATGGATACCAGACTTTAAAACTCAACGTAAAAATCGTGGAAATTCTTGTTAGCGTCTTTGAACAAGAAGCAAACTAAAGCATCTTCTAAAGTTTAAGATTGCCGTACATACGCATTAGCTTCCCCAGAAGTTCGTGTACTCGTTTCTAATGGTCACTATATATAATTAAAAAGTATAAGTCTCATATACTCTATTCTGTATCTAAATATCAATATCAGCATGTATGTCTATATCTTAGTTGATATCTATTATTAAAGCATCAACGGTGTGCCGGCCTGTGCCAATGGAGTGTTACTAACGGACATTCTGCGCACGGAGTGGGGCTTCACGGGCTACGTGGTCAGCGATGAGAACGCCTTGGAGCAGATCATCACCGGCCATCACTACGTCAACGACAACGTCACGGCCGCTGCCGTTGCTATAGAGGCCGGCGTTAGTCTGGAAGTGTCCTCGCAGAACACCCACAATATTTTTACCAATATCGGTAAGTGTCAGTGCCTGTGTGTCTGTGCTGCCGCTTGCTAAGTGCAGATGGCAAACTATCAAATAACTAGATTACTTGAACATTCTGTTTATTTCGTAATGTGTGTAAAGATCGTTATTTGTTTCGTGCGACAGTTGCTGCTGTTAAAGCTGGGGAAATCAGCGAGGACACAGTTCGATCTAGAGTAAAGCCTTTATTCTACACACGCATGCGCCTGGGAGAGTTTGACCCGCCGGACATGAACCCCTACACACAGGTGAACGTGTCCCTCGTCCAGAGTCCGGCACATCGCGACCTGGCACTGGAGGCAGCAGTCAAGAGCTTGGTGCTGCTCAAGAACCAAAATGGGTTTCTACCCCTAAAGCAGAGATTCAATCGAATAGCCGTGAGTTGTACTACTTTCAACTAAGTACACTTCTTCTGGGGCCCTTAAAGACGACCCCTTTCCATGTTGTAACCCTCATCCTGTTCGAGTTCCTGGACGTGTCTGGAATCAACAGTCATCCTATCGTTCTAGTCGTGTTTCCTAGTTTAACAAAACTTTATAGTATCATGTGTTTGATTTACAGAAGAAGGATGCATAACATTTTGCCCAGATTTTGTAGAAGATAGAGTATTAAATTCTCTCTTTTACCTGCCTCCACAGGTCGTGGGGCCCATGTCCAATAGCCCCGCCGTTCTGTATGGCGACTACAGCCCCACCATCGACGAGGACTTGACCGTGACCCCGTTTGGCGGCCTGCTTCAACTCAGTGACGTGACCGTGTCGGAGGACGGATGTACTGACCCTCGGTGTACTATCTACGAGCCGGCAAATGTCATCGACGTGGTGAAAAGTTCTGAACTTACGTTTGTCTGTCTGGGCACAAGTGAGTTCCAACCCGAGACACTTTTGTCTGTGTTGAGATAGGTATTTGTCTCAGGAAAGAAGAGTGGTCACCGCAGTCGATCTGACTATAGTTGCTCTGTCACGAAACAACTGACCGAGTCACATTAGCCTCGTCGGTAATAGGCACGTTGCATGTATAGTCGCACTTTTTTTTTTATCTCCATCGTCCACGAAGTCTTTATGGAATGTCGGTATTAGTCCTTGAAAAATTTCCAGAAATTTTCCAGAAGTTGTTTCATTACTTTAAGATTTAAGATAAGTTGTTCTTTGGTCTTTCTGAATGGGTTGCAAACGATGTGTGTGTTTTTCCTCGAGGCAACATGATTGAGAGTGAGGGTAATGACCGTGCGGACTTGGAGTTGCCAGGGAAACAGCTCCAGCTGCTGCAGGATGCTGTCACTGCTGGTGAGTAGACCATCTGTGGTCGGACATAAAAGTATTTTTTGTTTTGAACTACGATTAACCTTCATATAACTATACTAGGACAAATTCCTGTTTGATGGTTTTTAAGATTTTCTGAAAACACTTATCTCCAAAATCATTGCATGAGAATGTGCAGTAACATTTTATTATCACGTCTGAATAAAAATTATTTTTATGGTTTTTGCAAACATCACTGTCTTTCATTTTTTTTTCTGTTTCACTTTATTGTTAACGAGCAAAACGTCGGTTACACTATGTGGTGTTAAAAATAACTTGGCTGTCGGTAATTAATAAGAGAGAGAAGCTGATAGAATAAAAAAATATAAAATGAAGGCAAGGAATAATAAAAAAAAGAAGTTAGCAATTCCAAATCGTTTCACTCCCCGAAGCTGACGGGAAACCAGTGGTGCTGCTCCTGTTTAATGCTGGTCCTCTCAACATCACCTGGGCCGTCCAAAGCCCAGGCGTCGTCGCCATTTTGGAATGCTTCTTTCCTGCTCAGAGCGCAGGAACAGCGATCTTCATGGCACTGACCAACTATGGTGGAGTGAGCTCTCCTGCTGGTCGCCTGCCGGCAACTTGGCCACTTCTGGCGTCCCAGGTGAATAAGAAAGATCGTCTTTTCTGACAACACATTGATGGTCTTTCAACTCACTCTCCCTACTGTTCAATTTTCTGTCCTTCCGCCCACACGCGGGCACACAAGCACATGAGTAAAACTTTGCAGATGCTGCTGTTGTTTCGTTGGTATTCAACTTACACAATGACAGTTGATTTCCACCTGAAATGTTACCAAAAGAAAGTCTTTTAAGATTCCAGAAATGGTGAACTACTCCATGGTTGGCAGAACCTACCGATATTTTGAAGGCCTGACTCTGTATCCTTTCGGCTACGGTCTGTCTTACACGACCTTCACCTACAGTGAGCTCAGGACACCAGACACCTTGACCCCTGGTGAAGATCTCGTTCTCCAAGTAACGGTCACCAACACAGGAGAGGTGACGGCAGACGAGGTCAGTGTGACCAGATCTTTCGTTTTACTGGCGAACGTGCAGAAGGTTTTCTTAGAGTTTATAATTTTAAAAGCAACGTCAGGAAGTCAGGGTAATTTTAGAAACGATGAAGACAAAGATGATAATGATGGTGATAACTATGACGACTAAATCAGTGGTTTGACGGCCGGTATGTTAATAATTGTGGGATGGTAGTGGCTCTTGGCTAATCAAGCTTTGAGAAAGGTTCAGAATTGAGGATGTAACATGGGTAAGGGGTTTACAATCTTCCTCTGACCTCGTCACCGTTATTCTTTGATTTGTATAACTGATTTGTACTGGTACAACTGAGCAACTGGTTGTAGGGGCGTTGGTCTTCAATTCCAGAACTTTGCCATAAGACGCTGTTTCACAAACGGTTTTTGTTTGTTTGCCAGGTGACACAGGTGTATGTTCAGTGGATCAATTCCTCAGTACCCACCCCTCGTCTTCAGCTGGTGGCCTTTAACCGCACCACCCTGTACCCCTCCCAACCCCAGACTCTGACATTTACCGTGAAAGCTAGTTATCTGGAAGTATACACAGATAACGGATGGGAGTTTGAACCAGGTAAGCAATATTATATAGTCCTATCCTCATGTAAACTCATGTAAACAAAGAGACACACTCAACGGCGAACGCTTGCAACAACAAAATGCAACTATTTAGTTAATCTGCCCTACCATGTTTTCTGTCATACAAAAACCAAAGTCAGTGCAATATAAGAAAGTACAGACATAGACCAATATGCGGTAAGTCATGAATCGGAACTCTTTTTGCATCATATAGACTGGCTGACTAGCAGGCAGACGGAATAACGGATGACGATCGAGCGACTGATAGTAGAAAACCGAGAGAAAGCGGCTGTAAAATTGTCTCATGTGTCTCCAGGACTGCTACTCGTCTATGTGGGAGGACAGCAGCCATATCAAGAGCCCTCCGTGGGATCGAACGTCCTGGATGCCGTCATTGTGATGAAGACTGGGAGGTAACGCCGTGTCACATCCGTCCTCCCCCGCACTCTCGCCTCCATCGAAAAAGATCTTGTATTCTGCATTTCTGGAAATTATAGCTGTTTTCAAATAAATCCAAGTTTTAAGTTTGTATTCGAGCGTCCCTTTCGGAGTGTGTGTGTATGTGCTTGTCAAGCCAAGCTTTAGTACCCTCTGCAGCAGTGAAGGACAGTCTTGCCTGTCTTCACCTACTGATGAATATGGGATCTGGTGTTACTGTCCTTGAAGAAAATGGCCTGCCAATATTTACAACATTACAATGTAATATAGCCAACAAAAAGCCATACTTGCCATCACTTTCGTTTTAATCATACCGTTAGATATTGTGCATACGAATTACAAAACCAATGCATTAATACGTAAAGAATATTATTATTATGATATGTTGTCTAAAATGGTATATTAAACTCTCAATGTTCTGATCTTCTATTTGTTATCACATTTTTGATTTATCAAATGTCACTATAATTATTGAGTTCAGAAAATGGTTTTATGAAATAATGTGACATCACAAAGCTTCAATCTGTCATTCTGAAACAATTAGGAAAAAGAATTATGTTTCTATTTTGGAAGTTTTAAGGACCGTTTCTGAACATACAGAGTTTTTCTGTATGGAAATAATAACTAAGCACAACAGTAATACTGTTTCGTGTGCAAAAATAATTTTGTAAGACAAAACTATATTTTCTAAATTTCCCAATTAGAAATCTTTCAGTGTGATCGTTAAATTTATTCCACTTATAATACTAAACCTAGTTAACACTTTTATTCTGAACACGAAATGAATGTATGAAGTAAGAAAATTGACAATTACATACTATAAGCAGCCAGGATATTACTCCTCGACTGATACAACCGATGTCGCAAATTACCTTTCACTTGAAAATTAAAGTGCAGAAAACGAATTATGTTTTTAAAAGTGAATGGAGTATATGTCGATACAGTCTTAGTTAACACCGTCATTTCCACATATAAACTTTGTAAATCTTTGGTTTATGAAACGGTGGAGTAAGAAGAAAGGGGCAGCCGCCCGGGACCCCAAAAATGTTGTAAGTGTTGAGTTGTCGTTCACTGTCAGCATAGATCGAGTTTTCCTGCCCCCAAAGCAGAGCATCTTCCTAAGCCAATGTAAAATGGCTGATTGCTACTTGACTTGCTGATATCGCACACATGTACTTTGTACAACTCATATATTGCTTCAGTAACGATTAGAAATAGTAACGCGTATAACGTACGTGTTATCTTCTACTGCTGATTGTTCTGATCGTTGTCATAAATTACCGTAAATTTCCACAGTATGCTGTAGCGCCAAAATAAAACTTTTCTACAGTTATGGTTATTTTTAATAATAAATTTGGTAATAATAATCAAGATGTTTATTGTGCCACAATAAAATGGAGCATAGGGAATCTTCAAGCTGAGCAGACAACCTTTATAGAAGAGTAGCAGGCACTCATCAGTCCCTATAATTTTTTTGCGGGGAGGAGAACGTTCAATCGACTCCCCCTCCGTAGTTATGAAGCGAGTGGAAGGTGTTGAGGATTGATAGGACAAACGTCTTGCTTCTGAAGTTATGATCGAAGTGGTGTTCAGACCAGAAAGAAAGATGTAGGGTTAGCAGACGTTGTTTATCCATGAAGTCGTAGTTATAAAGCGACAGAAGATTCCTAGGGGTAAAGAACCATAAAGCAATATCCTAGGGTCTAGGCATAGCAATTTAACTACGAAACAAGACGTTTTTCCTTGAGTTCCCCATGTTATTCTGGGAGAAACGGATCCTTAATTACTCTCAAGTCCTGACTACAGCAGCGGGTAGATAACGATGGACTTTGACCCCAGAGATCAACTTCCTGTCAAACTAGAGTAACGCCCCCTTGGAAAGTCCGAGCAGACGTCTTTTTGTGAACAACAAAATAATTGATATCAACAATACATTCTGGAGTTCTTTGTTAATCTGTGATACCGGATCGGCTACGCTTGCATTTATTACACCTTTTTTACCATGTGGCTGTACTTAATGCTGGGGATTGCTTTCGTGATTTTCATATTTTTGGCGCTCATGCCAGACCCAACACCTCGGTGCGGAAAGTATGTGCAGCCCAACAAATGGTATCCTATAAAGTACTTGATTTTCCGCGCGTTGTTGTGGTTGCGGCGAAGGCGAAACAGGACCATGAAGCAGACGACAGGACAAGGAGCTGGTTACGGCATGCGGTCGCGGACAAGCCCTGAGGATATGGACAAGGTCCAGATCCTTCCTCCAGACCATCCGAAGGTGAGAAGACAGAATGGATATCTAGGGTCATGCAGTGGTCAAAGAGAAATTAAAAGAGCAGAATGATACACACACACGTTCGTTCACACATACACACCAAGTGCCTTTAAGCTTTCATAGCAAAATAAAAATATCTACTCAGTTTTTGACACATGCGCTGCCAACATTAACAAGTTGAAGGTTTTTATCCCATATGTCCTGTACATATATTACCTATATGCTCATAGAATTAGTCTCTACTCCAATCATAAAATTGTCAACGTGGTGACTCTTTCCAGGCTGTTGATGCAGTTTATTTCAATGGTGGGAATGCAGAAGGAACATACATCGTGGCAGCAACAGCCAGACGACATAACAGTTTGGTTCAGACTATCTTGTTGTTAAGGGTGAGAGATAAACATTAATTGCAATGAGCTGTTGTATAAAAAATATTTTATTTTTGAAGATGGTGACACACAGGCAAGACTGCCAAAGTGTGGCAAATGTCTTATCAAAGGGATTTCACTATTAATTATTTTTCCAAACCATTCTGAGCTTTCTGTCAGTTATAGCATGTATGTTATGTTTTCATTTCAGTCTAAAAAGAAATATTAAGATTAAAATCTATAATGCTCAGTAACATTGTGTTTATTTTAGTTTGCAGACTTAGGGATACTGGAGATGCCAAATATGCCTGACACAAATTTACAGGGTGAGGAGAACAAATTTGCTGCAGGCGGTCTGTTGCTGGAACCAGTTGAGGCCATGAAAACTTGGAGACTTTCCTATCAAGGAAAGATGAGGTAGGGATATAAGGTGTGTTTTAAATAATAATTGAATTTGTAGATATTTCAGCACTCTAATCTTTCACTCTCAATCCCTGCTGCTTGGAAATCATCTACCATTTTCCCAGTTCTGAAGAAAGCTTCAACTCAGCATCTCTGACTTTAGACCAGTGGCTTTAACATCGTTGGTCATGAAAGTATTGGAAACAATCATGAAAGCACTGATTCTAAATGCCACTAACAAATGTCTGGACCACCTGCAATATGCATACCATTCCAAACGAAGTGTTGATGATGCTGAACTGTTTATCCTCTATACATACTTTGTTGAAATCTCCAAACATAGACATGGTTCAAAGGGAGCAAAGAGTCATGGGTAGAGAATTCCAAATGGTGGGACACAAGAGGGAGAAAAAAACCTCTGTCAAATTTATAATGTCTGATACATTGTGCAAAGAGGAGGTCAGCATCAGGAGATTGAAAAGACCAGCTTGGGTGTATAGGGCATCAAAAGCGTAACTCAACAATCTTGTGATCAGTGTGTTTAAACTGGCAGCTAGTGTAGCTCACAGAGTGTACCATGGCTGGCTTTTCATTCATGAAAAGTCATTGAAGTGCCATTGATCACTTTAAAAGTTGAGTAGAGTTACTGTAATCTACCTGGGACATTACAAATGCAGACTCAAGCTTTTTGGTTGAGGAAACCATTCAGGAATGTACCAGCCTAGCTGATCCTGAAAGGCTAAATGAAAATAGATTTACAGGCTTCATTGATGTTAGATTTGTGAGACAGTGATGTGTAAATGATAACAGAGAGATTTCTGGTAGTCAGGGAAAAAGATGTTGAATAGAGAAAGTAAAAGTAGTTGACAATGATACACATTTACTGTCAGAGGGTATGCAATGATTCATTTGGTTGTCACTGAATTTCATATAGACATGTCCAGACCAGAATTTCCTGGTGGAGAAACAGTTTCTTTGCCAATGCCGCAGCCCACCTGAATGACGAGCTTGAGTCAGGACTAATAATAGTGGAATGCATGTCCTCATAATTTGTGAGGGTCATATATAGTGCAAGTGTGTGAGTGAGCATCCATGTGTGCCCGTTTGCCTGTTTTGGTATCTATGGTGACTGAAATGTGTGTATTGCTAATGTGTGTAGTGTATAGTATATGTGAAAGAAAGGGAGTGATTTGTATGTGTATGTATGTATATGTGAGAGAAATAATGTTGGGGGTGTATAAATAATAGTAGGAGTAGTGGCATCTGCAAGTGTGAGTGTGATTGGTATTTGCCTAGTAAATGGCAGCCATCAAGTCAAACTCCCAGTGTAGTGTCTCTTGGCAAATTTCATGAAATTATTTCTTAAAGTTGGCTATTTAATTCAATATTATAGTATAGCGTGATTGTAACATTAAGCCTCTTGAATCGATGATCTTTGAATTCAACTGTTTGAAACTCCCATGAACATCATAGGCATATTAATTTGTCACTTTGAACTATACTTGAGCAGTGAAATTGGAGTAAAAATTGTAAGTAGAAAAATTCTATTTCTGATCATTTAAGAATTTTGATGCTGTAGTACTTGACTTTCAGTAGATCATTTCCTGTTTTCACAGAATAAAGAAGGACAAGAAAGAAGTGAATGTAAAGTTCATCCTCAACTGGAATAATTTTACACCATTCTTTGACTTCGACACTGACATGCACCCTGCAATGATGGCAGATGGCATTGCACGAGAAAAGTGGAGTCGTGAATACTTTAGCACCCTTCAGAGGTACCTATTTAGTTTTTGTTTTAAGTAGTTGGTTTCTTGAAATAACTATATTTATTAACCATTGGAAAATATCTGTAATCTATGTGTGAATGTGTGGTTCTGAGTTTTAGAACAGCAGCATGGAAAGATGCTGTTTTATTAGGCAGGTTCTTGTTGATATAATGTAAATTTACTTGTTGACCCCACCATATCTGACCCTTTAGATTTTCAGGTTGGTGAAGGAATGGAAATGAGAGAGATAGGGCTGGGAACATTTCACTCTTCAATGACCAGAAGATTAAAAATACTTTGAATGTTTTTTTGGATTTCTTTTAGGCAGCATCAAACACACTATGAGCAGTTTGGAATCCTCACTGGAAACATTGAAATTGAAGGCTATGAGACCCGCAGAGTGGAGCTGAGAGGTGTTCGGGACCATTCCTATGGTATCTGTCATGTAGTGCTATAATTTATGTATTTATTTATGCTTTCTTGAACTATTTAAAATCTAATTTAATGCTTATAATCATCACTACTGTAGTATTACTGGAAATTATGTGAATGCTGTTCTTTCAGGAAACAAATCACTATTGTACATGACAGGTAACATACGGGACTGGAAAAGCCTTCACCGCTATGGGTTGCAGTATATCAGCCTTGAAGATGGGTCAGCCATATGTGTTGGAGCCATTTCCATGCCAGTCGCACTCTCCAGGTTTCTACCAAAATGTATTCCAAAGCAGGATGTAAAAAAACTATTTATGGGATTTTGTTAAGTACTTCACTGGCACTGTTGTCTTATAGCAGTATAATTAATATATCTAAGCATGACAGCAATAATTTGGAACTATATGAAGGAATAACTGAAAAGATGTTACAAAATGAAGAAAAGATTGCTGGAAGCTTGAAATCAACTTAAATAAGAACTAAATTAAGTTTGTTGTGTTCCCATCCCCAGATGACCTGTTGGATCTAAATGTTTCATTTGTGACTTTATCTGAATAACTGTCAGCAAAGTAACTGAAAATATTGGCAAATTACGAATAGAGTTTTACATATAAAGAGTATTGGCTACCTTTAGATTAACTGATGATTGCTCATTTTTCAAAAGAACTGTGTACTTTTCAGATTAACTGTTGGTTATGTATTTCATCCTGATGGCCACATGGATGCTGTTTCATCATCAGAATTTGAATTATATGATCATGGAGAAGATGGGAGACCTCCCAAATCACTTAGATTCAAGTTTTCTGCAGGTTAGTTGGCGAGTCTTGCATAAAAACATGGGTTTTATCATTGTCATGATCACTACCTCCGGAGGTGTTGCATTTGCTGATACAACTCCCAGAAACTGTGAAACTTGTTTGGGTGTTCATTTATTGTTTTGATTTTAACAGGTGGGAAGCAATATGACATGGAGTGCATAGTCCTGGACTGTCCAATATTTTACATGGGTGAAGAATGGGATGCCAAAATATACGAGCGATTCTGCCAGTACCAAGTCAATGGACTTAAAGGCTGGGGTATTAGTGAATGGGATTACAGGTAACAAGCTTTCTGCAAGTGCCTGCTTATGTGCATCATGCATTCGTTTGCATGTGAGTTAGAAAGAGATGGGTGTGTGGTTGGATGAAGAAAGAGAAGTGATAGGTTATGGGGGATCAAACTAGATCAGTAGAGTATAGCTGCAGTAATATTCTGTCTGTTGTGAACAACTTGCCAAGAATATTTATTGATAGCAATTTAGTTTCAGTCTGCAACAGTACAAAGTGCTTAATGCAGAGCACCAGTTATTTAAGTGTTACACTGAACTTCCCTAGCTCCCCATCCTAATTCATCATCACCACCACCATTGCCCCTACAACCCTCCACCCCCCAAAAAAAAAGCAGTTCGTGATTTATGTCACTTAGCTTTTTTGTACTCAATACTTTTTCTTTCTTTTTTTAGGAACTATGTTGGAAAGGAGGCAGAACAGGAATGGTATGCAAAGCATGAAGCGTGAGCTTGGTCATGCTATCAGTTTCTTGCCTAGTTTTGACAGCATTGTTTCTATAAAGTTTCTTTGAGCAGCCTATTGATACTGAACTAGAAGAGCTGCAATTAAATGTGAATATGAATAATAGTCTGCAGGGGTTGATCTCAGTCAATTGACTAATGTCAAGCCATTTTTATCCTTTTCCTCCGATGTCTTTCGCCATCATAGTTTGTATTTTATTTTGAAGTTTCAACTGAAAAACACTCATAAGAATTTTTTTTTTCATTTTTGAAAGCAAAAATTGCAATAAGAATTGACTATTTTTGTGATTTTTATAATGAAAATAAATTATGAGAAAAATGTTTTAGGTGTCTGTGCTGTAATCAAATTAATCACAAATACATAAAAGCAATGGTTATGTTCAAGATTTCTTTTTGTGAGAAACATGTGCACACAAATACAGATGTGATACACATTTGGCTAAAAGCAATGACCTTACAGCTGCCCAAAGAGATTTTCTTTTTAAATTGTCTGATGACTAGAAATAAGGAGCTGACAAAATTTTCATTAGCTAGAACTACCACCTCCCTACCAACAAGTAGAAAGAACTAGAGCCCCTGGCAGAGCTTTGGGGTACTGCTAGTATACAAATAAAATATTTCAAGCGGTATTACCACTTAATTGTTGGTGATGATAAGTCCTCACCTCAAAGATCCTAAAATATGATATCAGATCTCATGATGACTTTGAATCTTACTATTATAAATACCAGTTGCTAAACCGGATGTGAATGAGTATCAGTATAATAACACATCTTTTATTATAAATATCAGTTGTTAACTTTGATGTGTTTGTGTCCCAGCACAAAAATACATCATTATAAAAATCAACTGCTAAACTGGAGGTTCTTGTGTATCTGCAAAATAACACATCTGCACATGCACATTGATTCTGCACACAATACAGATTCTGGCAGAACAGTTTATTCAACATTTGCAGGAGAATATGACAAAAGATTGCATATTTGACATTTATATAAGGTTTTATAACCACACACTGGATGTAGATCTTTGAACAGTCCATTCATGGTAGCCTTTAAAAGGCTTCACGGCGATTTTGGTGACCCTCCACCTGCCACTCAGATATGCCTGTAACAGCTGTTCTAATAAAACTGCTGTAATACTTTTACAACTTTGTCTTCTTGATTCCACCTCTCTGTGATCTGCAAAAAAAAAAAAAAAATGATTTCAATTATCCTATCAATATCAGGAAATCTTAACAGGCTCTGTGCATGGAAATGCATGCTGTTTAGGCAGAAGTATAACCAATATCAAATCCTATGTTTATGTGACAAGTAATGCAATACTACAAGATTGTAGCACTCTAGTAGTGTACTAAGTTATGTCTTTGTAGAGGGTAGACGTCGAATGGCTCCCAGGACTGTCCCTTTCTCATGCCAGCTTCGTGTGTAATAGCCAGCCTTGAACTGCTACTGGTGACTGGGCCTATTGTTACACCAGAAGTTATGAACTTCCCTGAGCCACTTGGGGAGACAATGACCAGACAGGGTGGGGACAGGATGTCCACTGGCGCCACAGCAGGGGCTGAGAAAGGTCATGAAGAAACCATGGGAAAAAGGGGGTGGATCGTTCTGGAATGTTAGCCGGGAGATAGCATAAGTAGTGTAGCTTTACAGTTGAGAGAGACTTTTTGATTTGGAAGTGAGAGTGGAGAGATGGCAGGTCAGCTCCCGAGTAAGACTGAATAAAATCTACGATTATGCGGCCATTTCCATCTTTGTTGTGTTCTTGTATGACTAGCCCACCCCTACATAGCCATCAGCGACTGACGTGTTGGTTACAAGATATAATGAATGATTTGTGCAGTTAGGCTACAAAATTCCATAAATATTTATCCACATTGCACTGGATGATTTTTATAGACTAAAACACCCATGATGGACACTGGAAATCATTAAAACATTGGATGCGAGTTACAGTTCTTCTGGTATAATGGTGGAAGCTTAAAATATTAATTACAATTAGAAATTTTCTGAAAGTCAGGAATACTTACATGCTCCCATACATCCTGGGGCTTGGTTTTGACTTTCAAAGGTGGTGTGAACAACGGTATCAAACCCGTTCTGTTTTCTGTGCAGCTTTTATCTTTAACTGACACACACACACACAAGCACATGAGCACACAGAAATAGGCTTTTTCAAGTGGACTATTCTAACAAAGCAGGCAATTTTAATCTGCCCATCTAATAAAACAATTCCACTTTTTTTACTGTATTATCTATATAAAAGATAAAAACTGCCCTACTTTGCTATTTAATGCACTATGGCACTCATACCTTTTTTAAACATGGCCTGAACATCTCGAGCTTGCTCACGTACTGTAGAAAAGGAGCTACGAGAAAGGACAGCCATTAGTGCATGACCTCCGAAGTAAGAAAATAGCTGTTGAAGTTGTTCATTGTTCTTGAGCAACAGCTGAACCACTGTTAAAGCTGTCATAAATTCCACCAGATTACTGACAACATCACCAGCAGATTATGTTATGCCACCAGTCAACAAATTACTTATCAACAAAACCTCTTTATTCTCTGTATGTCACTCGCTCAACATGTTTGTAATGCTATACCCAACCTCATTTTTTCCCAACCCTACATCTGACATTAGGGAGCTCTCACGTTCCTTCCTGTGAGATAAAGCCAAGAAAATGATAACATGCCACACATTTCCAGCTCTTAAGTTGCTCATTTAAACACACACAAATTCTTGGATTTTATATTGGATACCTTTTACATTTTCAAACCTTGCCCTATAATGAAAAAAAAGAATGAAAACCAGTTATTGGCTTAAAGCTTCTAGAAGGGTAGATGAGACATTTGCCATCCCTTATATTCAACCCTGTCCAATCTTACATTTCCCTTTCTACACCAACTGACCCCTATCCCAGCCTATGCTCTCCTTTCTACATAAACTGACACCCCCTCCACCAAATCACCAACCCACACTCCACATTGACCCTAATGTGGAAGCCCCTTCCCTTCCTTATCTGCCATAGAATCCTTTAAACATCCACTAAAACAGTGATGCACAACCTTTTTTCGGCCTGCGGGCCATATGCATTTCCGACATGCGTGTCACGGGCCGCTTCACCGCAAAAATACGAAAAAGAAAAAAAAATAGAGCAGATACCATTTTTATTAGAAACAATTAGTTGTACTTGCCATTAATTATGTAGTAATTAGTGGGATATTTGAAGTTGTTTACCCGAAACCAACTTCTGAATGTCCAGCTGCATCGTAGAGACACCAAGTCGGAGCACTAAATCGAAATGTTTGTCTATCGAAAAAAAGACTGAGAGACGCCCCTACATAGGGATAAATATTTCTTTTTCCCTTTTTTTCGGGTTTATTTTATATATTTTTTTTATTACTAACATGCCGATTTCCTGCACTGTGGGCAGAAGTTTTGCGGGCCGTAGGTTGGGCATCCCTGCACTAAAACATGCCTGCTCCAGATGCATTACTCCTTTCACCAATCAACATAGTTTTGATTATAATCAACTGACTAGTCCACTTGCACATCTTCCTCTGCAGATTTATGACACTCTCCATACTTACTGTTTGTTCTCTGATTCCTCTTTGTGTCTTCTACATTTATCTTTTATTACTTATCTGGATAGTTACTTCTCCTTTCATTCTTTGTATTTTGTCCATGTCTCCTACTTGTCTGAACATGCCCCTTCATGGGTGTCATTATGAGCTATATACATCACACATTTATTATTTATGACTAACCTCCTGCTACTTGCTGCACATTCTATGTTGTCAGCATAAGAAATGTTTTAGAACAAAGCCAACACAGTGAGACGTGTCATGCATGGCACATCCTTCCTCATAGACCATGACTGACATGACTTTTTGTAGACAAATCTTTGGTTGAAATATGAGCATTTAAAAAAAAAACCACTTGCCTATAACTTGCAGGTCACTGCTGTTGTCATTAATGCGAATGACATCAAGTAGTTTGGGAACACAGCCAAGTCGTGACAGTTCCATGTGCAATTCAACCTAAGAAACCAAACAAAGAAAACAGGCTGTAATACCAGCAAGCAATTGTAAGTGACCTGCAGGGGCGGCTCTAGGCTTGTGGTAGGGCTGGGCAGATAAAGAATCAGTGGTCCCTTCACCCACTAATGTCAATAAAACCAATTGCCGGCCCATGATATTCTCATTATGGGAGAACATTAGAATACTACATATAGCTTCCTGCTCTGACTCTAGCAGCATTAGTAAATATAGAGAAGTAATAAACAAGAGCTACAATGTTTTTCAGCCACATGATCAGCTATAATAACTTTCTTTTTCTGTTTTATGTTCAATATATATTAGTGTGGCAGCCCCTGGGATTTGGTGGCCCTGTGCAGGTGCACAGAGTTACCCTGGCCCAAGTAACCAGCAACAGAAGTTAGTCGAATTTTTTAAAAAATACAGTTTTTCCCATTCACGCTACTATCTGATGTGAATAGTAATTTTTTTAGTATTTGTTCACATGTATGACGCATTGAGCCAACGTAACTTTTAGTCTTGGTCACATTTAAATAGGATTTACATATACAATGTTCAGGAGGTACCAAGAAATGTTTCTTCCTTGCAGGTTATTGTAACAGTTTTCCTCTCCCAACTCTGCCCAATATAAATATGTCTGCAACAACATGATTTGCCTATGATAAGCAAGTGGAACAGCTCGATCTGCTTTATGCTGCCTGAGTGCACATTAGGAGGGCAATGACAGTGACAAAGCAGTGGCATAGGATGATGCTCGGCTTTGGGGAGGGACAAAATCCATGCTGACATTGAACAACATTCACATTCTTGTCTCCTCAGTGTCTTTTTTGACTTGTTCCTACGCCACTGCAAAGGGTAAGAGCCAAATGATTCAAAAGGGCAGAAAGGTGGTCACCAATATGCCAATGTTTTGATAAAATATGCTGCCAGAACAAACTGCACCAGAATGTTGTCTTTTTATGTATTCAGTTAGCTATAACAAATGACTTATATTCAATATTAATGAAAGCAATAATCAGTTTCTTACTGTGCTGAATTTTACAATGTCATGCAAAAGAACCAAAGAGCAGAATCTGACATTGCTGGATGGGCTGAACAGATGGTCTAGTATGTGAACCCCACAACATCTGACCGTTAGCTTCAGACATTCTGTGTTTCGTGCTTGGTAAGAGGTGACCAGGCACTCTTGCAACATTGTTGCAGATTGTCTGCTACTGGTATGAAGCAGCTTCTGTAAATCTGCAAGGATTTAGAGCAAGTACAGGTTATCAAGATTTCCTGTATCATGAGATTCCAATCTTCACAACCCTTCAGACTATGATGGGATAGCAAACAAAGGAGCACTTCCTAAACCCACAAGCATGTGCATACTCTTTCTTCCTTTCTTACTCATTCACACACACACACACAGAGGAAAATATTTACACACAGAGAAAATAATGTAAGCCAATAAGTAACAAACCAGGCTTGCAGGCAGAAGACACCCTTTTGGATATAGCCTTGGCTGATTTACTTGGTTTTGAATCTTGCCGTGAGGTGGTATTTACCCTAGTGACAATGGCATAATGAATACCCCATTTGATAATTTATGACAGCTCTCGAGATTCCTCTTTACACCATTTCAACATGCATGGACATTTTACAGAAAAATGCTTTATATACTGTGAAATAATTTAACCAAGCCATCTGAATAGACATATGTTTATGTGATTAAAAAAAGGAAATGGAAACTTTTTTGCATAAAAATACCACTTTTGATGGTAAAATTCCTTTCTTTGAGTTTTTACCAGAGGATATGACTATACAGAGTAACCCTAACCATGAACTTGTATTACTTGTATGGACTGCTGGCAGACGATTTTTTCCAGTTAACTGCTAAAACAAGGCATGAGACTACAAAGCTTCCGGTTTAGTCACATTCTTTGTTTAGGTTCGCCGAGACTAACGGCGTATAACTTCGCAAGAGGCTAAGCATTGGTCTTGGCAGACAGCAGTCCATGCCCTGACTAGCTACCTCAATTCCAGCTATCCACTCCTGATTGGTCAGGCCTGACCAATGAACATGCAGAACACAACCAACTCACCCCCACCCTTCCGCCCTTGCCAGCCAGTGAGCTCTCCATCAGTTTTTTGCCTGGCTGAGAAGAAACCCACAGTGGGGATATGGAAAGAACTAGAACAGCCATCCACCAGTTGGACTGAAGCAGCCTGTTGCAGTTGGCAGGACAGAACTGCTGCTGCAGCAACAGGGCCACCATTCGTGACTTTGGAGCCATCTGTACAGATAGAACAGAAGGATAGTCAGAAAGGAGTTCATGAAAACGTTGGAAAAAGATGGGGTTACCAATGTCCCTTTTTTAAAAGCTGTCAGATCAAGATGAATCTCTGGAACAGGGAGGATCCAAGGAGAAGCTGGAAGTAGTGGAAGAGGCTCTACCTGTTGAATATCTACTCCGGCAGCTCGTAGGTGAGGTGCAACACAGAGTGACAATGGCTTTTGCTCCTTGGTATGAATGGCATACAGGGCAGCATGCTGAGGTATGAAAACAGCATGGTGCGCAGGGTTTCCAGGATGAGCTTTTAAATGACATAGGATTGCATGAGTTTCAGATGACGGAGAGAAAGTGGAGGCTTCTGCATACAAAACATTGTACGGAAGTGGTGCAGAAGGCACCCAAACAGATGTGGAGCCCTTGATGGTGAATAGGATTGAGAAATTTGAGATAAGATTCTCGAGCAGAGCCATAGATGATGGATCCATAGTCTAGCTTGAGGCAGACCAGGGCACAATACAGACGAAGGAGGACCATGCGGTCCGACTCCCAGCTGACATGGCCAACTACTCTAAGGATGTCGAAGGCTTTCTGACAAGAAAGGCGTAGAGATTTGATGTGAGACAGAAAAGAAGGCTTATGGTCAAAGATGACCCCAAGGAATTTCACTTCCTGGACCACTTTGAGTACCATGCCATTGACAGAAATAGATGGGTTTGGAAACATACCTCGCAGTTTACAAAAGTGGATGCGTAGACTTTGTAGGAGAAAATGTGAAACCATTTTCTGTTTCCCACCTTTGTACACCATTTACGCACAGTTGTAGGCTGTGTTCGAGGCATGGTAGGGATCGACCTCGAATGCAGAGCAAAGTCATCTACATATAACAAGGCCTCCAAACCTGGACAGACAGATTTCAAGATTGAATCTATTTTGATGTTGAATAGAGTTGGAGAAAGAATTCTGCCCTGAGGGATGCCCATTTCCTGTTCCTGAGGATCAGACAGGATAGACCCTACTCGAACATGAAAGAGGTGGTGCAAAAGAGAATTCTTGAAGAGTGGCATACAACCCTGGAAGCCAAGGAAGTGAAGGTCCAGCAGAATACCTTGCTTCCATGTAGTGTCGTACACCTTCTCCAAATAAAAAAAACCCACCTAAAACATGTTCTTTGCTGACAAACGCATCCCCGACAAAAGTTTCAAACAGACCAAATGGTCCAGGGTGCTGCGGCATTTTCTGAAGTCACACTGCAGATTGGAGAGGAGACCTTCAAACTCGAGATGCTAGGTGAGCCAAGCATTCATCATGCATTCTAAAGGTATGCACAGACAGCTTAGTAAGAGCTTTAGGACAGTAAGAGTTGGGACACCCAGCCTCAATGAAATCAGGTATTTTGGGCAAACAGAAAGTTATGAAGAGTGTATTTTTAAACCCTTTTGCTATTGCAAAAGGGAAGAGAGACGAAAGCTGCTGGTCCGGCTCTGCACCCTCCACCACAAGAAAATGGGGCTAGGCATTTTCCTCACTCAGTCTCTCACCTCATCTTCACTATCCGACGATTCCTCTTCTCTTATGTGTTTTAGCAGGTTCTTTATTTTTTTTTCTATAATGGAATGAATAAAATTTGTTCCTTATGCTCCCCACCCACCACGGAGTCCAATAAGGGGATGTGACCCAGCAGTATCACTTAGGGCATTTTGAGCAGAGTCGCACCAGGCATACATAAGGAATATACTCTGGGGAGCACAAATAAACACATTACATCACCACCCCGCCCAGGTCCTTCTTTAAGAAGAATGTAGTGGTGTCATGGAACCACTGTTAGTGTAGAGGGACCAAGCCTCAATGGCTGTCTAGCCTTACTGTATTCTGCTCTAAAGATAAACAGCGTTTGACAGGCTGAGGCATTTATTTTCCTGTCGTGGTTTATCTCTGACCACCTGCACCCATCTGTCCTCAGCTTCACAAGGTAATCCAGAGCACAACGGGCTGTTGGTACTGCAAACATGTTATAGACAGCAGGAGACTTCACCACACTTTACATGCTGCACACAGCTTATCCAAGAGACCACAGAAAAAGGTAGATGTGTGACGACAGGTGAAAAACTTGAAAAGGTGAGCTAGCTGGAAAGGGCAGGGTTAGGGTTTGTGTGTTTGTGTGTGGTGTGTGGTGGAAGTTGGTTTATTTTGTGTTTTCCCTGTTCATTGATCAGGCCTGACCAATTGGGAGTTGACAGCTGAAAAATTGAGGTAGCTAGTCAGGATAACTCCATACAGTCATGTCATCTGGGTCAACACAAAGAAAAAGAAAAAAATGTCCAAAGGGCATCAAAGATTAACATATGCTATCACTCTGATCCTCCCACAATTTACAATCCAAGTATAAAGTGCTGTGAAGAAAAAGAATTACATATTTCTTGCAAACACAAAAGAAAACTGTCAGCATAAGCAAAAGGTTCTGATTAATTACTTGGGCACCACTGGGGGCAAAGTAGGAGCAACATCTTCAGAATCTGTCTCCTCATGCTCTACAAGAGGCTGCACAGCTGCTCGTAGTACCAGGCTGCACAAAATCTACACAGATAAGGTAAGAAGTCAGGGCTGTGCACCGCAGTCAACTCCGAGGCTAAGTGTGAGATGAACGCTGAAAATGTTATTAAGCCCATGAAAGCAGGCTACCAGTAATACTAGTAACATAAGCCTTACTTAAAATTGTACATCTCAAGGTATATAGAGGATACCAAAGCTGAATCTACAGAAGCATAATATTGTCTTATCAAATGTTTTGAAGGGATTTTATTAAAAATGCCCACCAATCCTATCAGGCATTCATTTCTTGGCATGTGCATATGTCTGCGCTCTCATTTGGAAAGGAGATGCAGGCCACCAAATAGGACCATGGCTAGAAAATGCAGAAAAAGTATCATGGTAGATTGGCTGAGGCCTAGATGAACAAAGACTGCACAACAGCATGAATGTCCAGGCTGGGCAGAATCTGGCACAGCAACAGCATCAGGCTTTCACCGAGTACAGGCTACACACATCCCCTATTGTCCTTATCCTATTGTACACCAAGTACAGGCCATACACATCCCCTATAGTTCTCATCCTTCTGTACACCAAGTATACCCTATACACATCCCCTATTGGCCTAATCATACTGTAAAGGATATACATAGCTATTGTAGTCATCCTACTTTACAGGTTCTGCATATCCCCTATTATCCTCATCCTACTGTACATCAGTCTTCCCATAAAGTACACATCAGATGGACAGGATTTGGGAAAACAACACCAGATGATGGCCACAAACTGTGGTACAGTGGAGAGGACACCAGATATGAGTATGGCAGGGCTTCCTTGTGCACAGAAAGGTGGCCGGAGCAATCATCAGCTGTACATCCATATCCAGCAGGCTGATCTCCATACATGTGTCAGCTAAGCCCCACAATGTCACCATTATCCAAATATACACTCCAATTTCCCCCCATGGAGGCAATGAAGTGTAAGAGACTATATCCTGCTGCCAAGACACTTCAAATCCAGCATCAAAAAAGCCAAGACAAGGACGTACCAATGCACTGACATAGCGACCATGACCTTGTTCTAATGAAGCTGAAGCTGAAAGCAAAGCAACTCTCAAACACTTCCCAAATTAGCTTTATGGAGAAGATTCAAGACCCAAACGTTGCAGGTCTTCAAGGCTGCAGTTGGAGGGAAATTTGCCAAGCTGAACATGGTGGATGTGATGTAGACACCCTCATGGAAAACACCAAAGAGGTTCTAGGGTGACTGGAATAAGAATTGGGTCCTGCGTGGTGATGGACTCAGTTTCAGTTCTTTGGTGGAGTTCTTCGCTGATGATGGTATCTGGCAAAAAGACGTTAAGTATGCGCCTGAGGCATCTGTTTTGGAAGATGTCAAGCTTGTTACTGATGATGGTTTTGATCATTTCCATGATTCTGATCCGTAAAGGAGGGTGCTGATCACATTTGATTGGAAGATTCTCAGCTTGATTATCTGACTGATGTCTTTTGCCTTCCATGTGCTCCTGAGTGAGGCGAAGGCCTAGCTGGCTTTCGCCTATCGGGCTGGAATCTCCACCTCCGCATCCCCGATGTTTGACATTTTGAACCCAAGATAGGTGAAACTGTCAACTTCCTCAATCTCTTCTCCATTTAGTTTCATACTGTCTTGATACGTTCACCCTCATACTTTTCGTTTTCTTTGCGCTGACCTTCAAGCCAAGGTTTTAGCTGTTTCTGAGAAGGCAATGACCTGCTGACTATTGCCGACAATAGTCAGAGTGGTGGGCCCTGTCAGCTGCTACGTCTATGTGCTCCCCCTAACACGAGCTGCCGGTCAAGGGACAACTTACTGATGCACATCCCCTTATGCACATGCATGTCTAAAAAAACTGCTCTGAATCAACTACCTCGAATGCAAAACCAATGATTTTGAATGAAACACGGTCACCATTCTGATGAAACCTCTTCTGGCAACAGCGAAACAGCACAAGAAGGTCTGCTCTGGCCATGTCACCTGGCATAACTCTGTCTAAAACTGTCCTTTGTGGAACATGAAGGGTGATTGATGCCAAAGTGAACAGAGGGGAAAACTGGATAGCAAACATGAAGGACTGAACCAGCTCATTATACTCAACAGAAGTCTAACAACTGGTACCACCAAGCCAGTCAAGGGGTGAAAAATGATGACGATGACACAATGACACAAGCATGTATACACATGTGTGTGCACACACTTGCAGACATATGATCTGTGTACATCCTGTAAAAAATAGAGGCATATGTAATTTTTAAAATCTTACTATACAAGCATCCACACACACACACTTGCATACTCACATGCAAATATGTGTCTTGCACACTCCACACCTGCACACATTCATGAGTGTATGCACACACGCACGCTCACTTTTTGAAAACATACTTCCTCCATCACTAACACATGAAAGAGAACAAGATTTGCATTACCTTTATCTGCATATCTGCAGTCTGCATAAGTTGTCCTAAACTGGCAAAAAGCTCTTTATTGAAAAGAACTTTCTGGACTCTCCATCTTTCTGCAAGTGACTCTTTGCTCTCAGTGTCTCTGGGAAGCATTTGATCAATATCACCACTACTACTGTGAGTGGCAATATGCTGATGACTTCCCACAAGACCTGGTTTTTGAGAAGCCCATCTCTTGCTCTGATCCAACTTTTGTTTCTGAGACTTTGCATAATCCAGTGGGGACTGTGTGATTTCCTTGGCAAAGGGACTGGCTATTTCTTTGCATGATGTGAGGCTGATGCAGAAGATAAAGTGAAGGATGGACTTCAGTAACTCCAGTTCTGGCCAAGTGAATTTTACTTCTGATGATAAGGGCACAGGTGATTTCAAGATTGTAACTCCTGTTGCAGCAGCACTTGCAAGGGTGTCAGAGATGCGATGACACCTCTCTATATCTGAGCTTTTCTCACAGTACACAGCATTCTCTTTAGGGATACTGGATGGGGTAATGTTCAGGAGGGTGGAAGAATTGAATATAAAGGAATATGAATCCTTGGCAGTGACTGCACTACCACAAGGGGTTCTTGGGGAGCTCCTCACAGACCAGTCAGCAGTATTACAAATATTGTTGTCAGACATGACAAGAACATCAGGGTCAAAGCAGAAGGACATGCTATCATGTCTGCATGGCAGTTCTTCTGAAAAGCAAACATGATTGCTGGCAGAGTGACTGTCAGGTAAGTGAGTATCAGAAATTTCATACACTCTGGACAAATCACGCTGGCAAAAGAATCCCAACAGTGTCATAATGGTGGAACCAAACCTATCCCACTGCTCCAAAGACAACTGACGGTTCAGCATGCTATACCTCTTCCTAAAATAAGATAAAAAATCCTGAAAACAATTTCTTAATCTTATTTTCTCATTCAAAATAATAAAACAAAATGATAAGAAAAAAAACTTTAAATAACAATATGAAATATTTTATTATGCTAAATAATAATGTAAAGAATACAAAATAATGTCTTAATGTGAATAAAACATTTAGCGTGTCTCAATAAATCAAGCATCTATGAAGGATGCATAAACATACTCATGCACACAATCTGCCAGCTATCTTAGTTTTACACCAACCTACAAACAGTCACATACCTGAATGTACACGCATATCCAACTAATAGCATGCAAAGCCCATATACCACACACACCTAATGCTGCGATCATGGCACAGGTGGAAGATATCTGCTCTTGTTGTCTTTATTCCATTAGACCTTCTACCTCTACGCTGGACTGGCCAGACGCAGATGTTGACCACTAGCTGTATTCCATGAGCCAGACATAAAAGCTGACTTTCATCAATCACTTCATTCAAAGGCAGGCTACAAATCATCTGGCCATTGGGCATGTCCAGTTCACCTGTACCAGATAGTGTATCGTTCCTGATGTTCAGACTTTCCCTACTCATACTGAGTGATATTTACATATCTTTTCACTTTCACCCAACTCTACAAGCTTATTTATACACTCGGCACAATTTACAAATCTCCATGCTTATTTACACTAAGAAAAATTTACATATCTTCAAGCTTCCTATCTGCAACCAAATAATTTACAAATCTTCAAGTGTATTTACACCCAGCATAAATTACTGATCTCTAACTTTCTTATTTATATCCAGCACAATCTATAAATCTCCAACCTTATTTATACCAGCATACATATATCCCCAAGGTATTTGCACCCAGTCTAATTTACAATTTTCCAAGTGTCTTATTTTTATCCAGCACATATTACAAATAATAATAATAACAGTTCACTTGTATAGTTCCTTATCCTCCCCTTTGGATAAGCTCAAGGCACTTTACAGATGACAGATGGTATGACATGAAAAAAGTTGATGTCAGAACAAAATGACTGTACTCTGCGCCAAAGGTCAGCATCTACACACAACATGAACACAATCTGCAGGCCAAATACCAAACATGTCATACAACCCGGAATACCCTTCATAGCAAATACAGTTCCAAGCAGCACATCCAACAGATGGCCCCAGTCCCACTGGAAAGCCGAATGAGCCCCAGCACATGCAAAAGTTCACTGATCAACAAAGGTCAAGTAGACAGGAAGCTAAATGAAATGCATCAAGTCTGCATGTTGAAACTATGTAGCCACAGACACCAAAGAGGCACCACATTCCACACACATGATGGCAGGCCCATCAAAAACATACACAATCACAAGTCCAACACAAGGAAGACATCAGATAAGACAAAAATACAACAAAGCTCCAGTCAGGCGCGGGGACATTACTCTAAATAGCTAAGTTTATTTATACACAGCTCTAGTCAAAAATCTACAGCTTAGACCTTGAACAATTTACAAATTTATTTATACCTGCCAAAATTTATAATTATTTATAATTTATAATTCTCCAATTCAATGTACACATCTATATGTCATGGACCAGATGAGGGAAGAGGGAAGATGGAGAAAGGGGAGAAGAAATAGGAGTATCCAGAGACCCCTGACACCCACTAACTGCTGGACAGCCCTGAGAATAAGTGTCACATACAATGAGTATCCTGAGATGAGATCCGAATCCAAGATCTTTCAGTTCTTACTGCAGTGGTGACCAGTGAATGTTTTAACCACTAGCCTACAAAATATGACAATGACAATGACAATTACAATGACAATTCTTTTTTCCATTTAGCCCTCACCCTTTACAGGGAAAAAAATAAACTAAGTAAATGAAGTAATTAAGTACTAAGAGAATAGTTAGTACTAAACATGAGGTAAGGTATCAAAGGAGAGTGGAAGGTGAATATGTACAAAAAGAGGTGGTTAAGAAAAACTTATTTACAAGGTTTCCTGCAGTTGGGAGGTATCTCAAGAGGCCTCATATAATTTTCTTGAATGTATTTAGGTAGATGGCGTTGAAAGTAGTTCAGGGAGTTCAACTGCTTAAGATGAAGAGGGAGGCTGTTCCCTAGCATGCTCTCTGAGTATTTCAAACTTGATTTAAAAAGGTGTAATCTAGGAATGGGAATATTCAGTTTTGGAGAGGTTCTAGTGTTATTGGAGGAAAATATACTATAGTAGAGTTTTGACGATAGTTTACCTGTCAATATTTTGTACATGAAAATGCATTTATTGAATTTAACTCTGTCTTTTAAAGGAAGGCTGTCCAGAGAGGTGAAATTATATATATATAGCACACACACACATACATAATAACTCACCTTCTCTGCATATCACATTCAACAAGAAATCCAAAACTACATCAAAACACCTCCATAAGTGCAAGTGTGCTCTTAGTTCGGCCACTCCAGAACTGGTAACTCTTCTGAAACTCTCCTCCATTTTTCTGTCAGGGTCCACACAGAAGCGTATGCCCTCCATCACGTTGCACACCACATTTGGCTGATGCAGGGAGGTCATGATGGATGCTGCTTGGCAAGCAATGGCTCTCACTTTCCTGGAAAGGAATACATAACATTTGTAAATGTTTCTTGTAGTTCCGCTACAAATATGGCATCAATGAAACAAAGCCAGTCCCAGCTGCTGCTGTATCTATTTGGCACCTTCATGTCTGGTTTGCAAATGACACTGAAGCTTGTCCCAGAGAGACCTTCGGAATTAAATTTCCCTGACATAGCCACAAAATGCAATGTGTAATTAAAAATATGGGACAATAAAAATGGAAAAAAGATTTTAGAGACAAAATGTACATAATTTAATCTCCTCCTTCCTCCTCTTCCTTTGACAAACACACCTATCAGCCCAATTCTACGCACTCTCTCAACCAATAAAAGATGAACTATCACTTATACTCGCTCACTTCACACACAAGCACGCCTCCCCACTACCATGTGTAACCAACACGTCAGTCCCTGATGGCTACGTAGGGATGGGTTAGTCGTACAAGAACACAACAAAGGTCAAAATTGCCGCACAACTGTAGATTTTATTCAGTTTCACTCGGAGGCTGGCCTGTCATCTCTCCACTCTCACTTCCAAACCCAAAAAGCTCCCTTCGACCCTAAAGCTATGCTATTTATTCTACCTCTGTCAAACGTTCCAGAACAGTCCACCCTCTTTTTCCATGGTCTCATCGTGACCTTTCCCAGTCCCCATGGTGCCAGTGGACACCCCAACCCAGCCCTGTCTGGTCCTGGTCTCCCCAAGTAGCTCAGTCAAATGCGTGTAACTTCTGGTATAAGAACAGGTCCAGTAACCAGCAGCCACAGGTGGGCAGTTTAAGGCCAGCTATTACGTACACAGCCGGCTTGAGAAAGGGGTAGTCCTGGGAGCTGTTCGACCCCTACCCTCTACAAAACACATAACTTAGTACACTTCTAGAGTGCTACATGAGCAGCAGTAACAAAAAAACCCAATCCAAAAAACAAAAACAAAAACAAAAAGTCATCAGTCATCAGAAGTCATCAGAATGACACCAAATGAAGCAGTTGATCCCACAAAAGGTTCATTTGCAACCCTTACTTTCACCAGATTTTCTGGTGTTTTTAAAAGCACAAGCTTGAGGATTAAAAGGGATTGGGCCAACATACCTGCACCTAGACATCAGAAGACAGGCAAAAATATAGGCCACAAGGTGAGCATCCTTTGCAACAATCTCAATACCTTGACAGTCTGACATGGCAGAGGCCACCAAAGACAGCGCCTTCCTCTGTGAGTCACTGAAAAAAGTCAGAAATTTTCCACTATTTTCAACTCCAAAGTTAGATTTTAGAAGAATCCAGCTATCTTAAAAAAGCAGGAAGAAAGATAAAATTAGGGCTATGTCATAACATCACAGAGGTAAGAAAGCTGCCTATTATAAAAGAGACAATTTCTCCAAACATATGATTGTGATACCACTCATTATTAATATTTTTTGTGATTATTATGCACTTTTACCAGCCAAAGCAGGGGATTTAAGATGTTAAGGGTGTTTTGGCACATCACTAGCTTAATGCCAATTTGATTTAATTTATCAGCCTTATTTTTATCTTTTACGCTAATTGTTCTGCCTGATCACAGATCCAGAAAACTGCTAGACATACTTAGTTTGATTTGCCATTGTGTTATCCAAAAGGGACCTACTTAGAAAGACAATCTTTTGGGGTTAGGTATTTGACCCTATTGTAGTCTAGACGCTAGAAAGAGCCTGACGACAGTAACCTATAACCTTGTCTGGCTTCTTCACAAACATGAAAAATACCTTAAAAGTCTTGAATTTATGATCTCACAATATCTCACTCATAAACATGCACACACCAAAAAAATTGTACAAGTATTTATGATTTGACATCTAAATTATTCAAAACAGCACCAGAAAGCTAAAGGTTTTATAGCATGTGCCATTAGAATGTACGCTTAAAGAACCAGCACACAGTTTTAAGGATTTTATCAACACAATGCAGGACATCAGGATTACATTTAACCTGTATTGAAGTGTAGCACAAAATCATATTCTCCATTTTTCATTAATGTGTGGCTTTGGTGAAGGTTCACTGGATTAGAAGCCTTGCCCTTTGATTACAAGTAATGCTTTGTCTGTATCTGGTGTCTTGACTTACCAATTTCTGTCCTTCAGAAGTCCCTTGATGGCTAACAGGATTTCTGTGCCAAAACATTCTACCTCTATCAGCCTCGGATGTGAAAACAGCACCTTGAGAACATCTGCATAAGCCCCCTAGAGGAAATTTAGCATCTTTATCAGTGAATATACTTTATTAATGATAGGACAACTAGAAAAAATTTGCATTTGCTTTTTTTCATGCTTAATACTCCTGCTACTGCCAGATTTTAAATAACTATGCAAATTGATTTAGCTTTTAAATGCTGCTATTCCATCCCTTGTATAATGATTTGTTCTTGGGGTAAAATAAAACCCCAACAAAAGACCCCATAAATGAAAACATTGCCAACCTTCTAATTCACCACCAAACATTATCTACCTTATTATGATCAATATTTCAACTTACCTGGACTGAGTTTAAAATTCTCACTAAAGATGAGGCAGTTTGATGGTGCAATGGTAAATAGTTTTTAATCACTCATTGTAAGACATGTCAGGATCTTAGATCTCCTCACTCTGCACAACTTGGTATTAAAAAAAGGCAAAGGTTGTCTCCCAACCTTTTCAGGTCCTTAGAATGAGGTGCTAGAGACCTCACTTTTCTCAGGGCCAGCTTCATATTCCTTTCCCTTGCTGTCTTACCTTTGCTAACCCTCTATGGAGTCAGGTACAAACTCCCACCAGGTGGGTCAATTGGGGAAAGTATACTTTGATATACTTGGACATTTCTCAGTATATGGTCCATGTTTCTTGCCCACCCAATCCTCTCATTTCTGCCCACGCCATTAATAATGCCTTCCATCCAAATTACACATCAATTGTTTCTATACTTTCACATACTGGGTGCAGACTTTTTCTGTGAACTGTACCTTCAGTTGAGAACTTGCAAACTTCAGCTGCTGCAGAAAAAATTGGCACTCAGACATAATTTCAACAGCAAAATCTTTCTGTTGAGCCAGCCTTTGTAAAATACGGCATGCAGCATACTTTACTTCCCAAGGTGTACTGTCAATGTGCAGGCAGCTTATCAGCTTTGGATATATTTGGGTGTGTAGTCTACGATGGATGGCCATAAAGTCGAAGCTGGGAGTCCTTAGAATCTTGAAGGAGAGTGAATGACAAATTTCAATTTAATAATGTTAAAAATCAAAAGATTTCTAATTAACTCCAAACTAAAGATGGAGTAACAGTATTTAAAAGCCATTATTTTTTCACAAAACAGAATGCACTTATCACAAACCTTAAGACTTCACATAGCTATAAGTTCTACAGAAAAAAGTTAACACAAACACAATGAAAATTCATTTCATACAGTCCACAGGCCAAGATAATGTGCTATACCAGTGAAAACTTCATACTATTATTATTTTTATTTATCTTTAGAAGATTCTGTGACGTTTGAGTGAAATGCTATGTTGTTAGATATGCTACAATTTTATCACAATGATAATGAGGAGAAAGAAGATGGTGTGGCAAAGACGACAACAGCAGTGCAGTTGTAGGTCTACCTTGTCCAAAACATGAAGTACAAGTGTCTGTATTCTGCAGAAGCTTTCATTAGCAGGAAGATTTAATCTTACACATGTATCTTCATCACGAGCAAGAACCATAATTGGGTCCTGTATTCCTGAGTCTTTAACCAATATTTCTGCAAGTTTAGGATGACTGAGTAGCTGGTTTAGTATTTTCAAGCATTCTTCTTTTAACATAGCATTTTCTGATGCCAATAACTTGGAAAGCTGAAAGAAAAGATAATAAATTTTTTTTTAATGAATTTTCTCTCATTTTATTTTAAATAATGATGACACCATTACTTTCCTCCCTTATAAAAAGACCTGCCTATTCTAAAAAAAGTTTGATCCTTCATCCGTAGCAACACATACTGCCATGTTTTTTCATCAACCACTGTAGCTGTCTGTATCTTTCAGCCCCTTTCCATAAATGAGACAACACACATTTATAAATTACTTTATATAAATAATGAACTCTTCAAACAGAAAGAGGAATATTTCTATCAACAAAGAAGTTTCACTTTCTTTAGCTTTTAAGATGTATATTTACAGTACATATTTACTTCCATGCAGAGAACATTTAGAAACTAAAATGTTAAGACTGATGATATTTTTAAACATTCTGATAATGAAAAACCATGTAGGTTATATGTAAACTACTGCTGTCTGAATACTAATGGGCATGAGAAAGGTTAATTATGAAATGATTAACTCATCCATTGTGTTTTTATGATATATCTGGTCTTAAGAACCATGTCAGTGGACTGCCCAACTTGGTGTAGGTTCTTTGGATCAACTGTGGCGGATGTGTACAGCAAGTCAAGACTCTCCATTTGTGGTGTTAGCGCTCATCATGGCCAGTTTGTTGCTATGCTCCTCAAGGGAGCAACAAGGAATAAACTAAACTAAAGGTAAGATAAAGGCCATCCATTAACCTTTTATGGTCACTTGGGGGTGAGGTGTTAGAGACCTCACTTTTCTCAAGGCCAATTTTACCTGAGGGCATCTCCTCTCCCTAACTGCCTTACCTTCCCCAACCCTTTATGGAGTCAGATACCCATTCCCACCAGATGGAAAGTTTGCTGCAGTTATTGGGCATCAATTCACCACACTCTCAGTTTGTATGCCAGAGCTCTAACCAATTGTCCAAGAAAGGATCAGGAATATTGGAAAGCCATAGACAATAAGACAGACAAGATGGAAGCCTACTAGAGGAGGGATAACCTTGACATAAAGGGCAAAGTTAACTGGGTATCAAGTGTTCTGATGTGCTTAGTAGATCTGGGTTTGTTGATTGTAGATGGCAAAACTGCAATGAACACGTGAGCAGTAGGGAGCATTTTAGCATGTATATAGTGTTTAGTCAATCTAACTATGGTATTCCTATATATTTGCAATTAGAATTAGATAGGCATTTAAAATTTGTGATGACAAAAGTTTGATATGGCATTTCTGATTTTCTACAGATACAGGAATTGATGGGAAACATTTTACGCCCATTACGTGGAAATGCTAGGGATGATAAAATCCACTTTGTGCTATTCTGCCCATTCCTAAAGATAAAGAAATTTATTGATATAAATATTTTAGAAACCAAAGTGTCTTCCACCTTTCATTGCTTTAGTCTCAAAATGAAGTTACATACAGAAAATTGTGTACTTTTCTTTATTATTCATTTGAAACCAGAAAAAGAATCATGACGTCAAAGGCCAGAGGAAAAGCAGTGTCCTGAATGGAAAGGCTTTTATAATGTTACTTAAGCTACACAGATTTACGTTTTGTCATTTGTGCAGTTTATTATTATTTTCTTACACACCCCTTCAATGGAGGCTATGGACCTACTGAATAAGGAAATCGATCTTTCTCTCTTTCTTTCTCTCTCTCACAAACACACAATCTCAAGTGATGGGGAGCACAAAAAAAAAGTTCAAACCTTTTGCATTTGATGGCTTGTAATTGTGTCTTGAAGTTTCAGGAAACTTCCCAACCTTAGTGTGGAAAGAGCCTGGCTGGAATCAGGAGTCTTCATATGTTTCTTGTTTTCCATCTTAGACAGCACTGTTAATAACTTGTCCAGGGTTATAACATCTGTAAAAAAATTGTCAAATACTTTTACAATTTATTAAACCTTACCTTTAAAAATGTGAGAAAGAAAAAGAAAGAATGAGAGAGGAAGGGATAGGGATGAACACCAGCATGCACATATACCTGTAGAGTGTAGATGTTTGTGTGCATATTTGTGTGTGAGAGTGTATGTGCGAGAGACAGAGATAGTCACATATGTATGTATAGGTATGCATACGAATACACATGCATTTAAGCAACAACTCTTGTGTACTTTAGAGTGCATGCATAACTTACCAAATGTGTGTGTGCAAATGAGTGCATGCTAACTTCAGTTTACTGAAGTACAAGTTTATGCATCTGTTTTATTTGCATGCAATGCTATTTAACAAACTATAGGACTTCTGGTAAACAATGTTGATAGCAATGGCAATCAGACATGAAAGATAAAAATGTATGGGCAAAATGCATGCACAGGCTGCATAAAGACAACACTAAGACCAAATGCAAAGACCTGGCTAACTCATGCTAATTAAAATACACATGACTAAAACAGTGCCACTTTTAGCCACAATAACTGGAACAAAATTAGAAATCAGAAATAGGAATAAGGAACTAAATTAGAAATAATAGTAAGAAGGTAAAAAACAAAGTCTTTATCTTGCAAAAAAAGATGATGCTTCTGAAAATTATAGCATTTTTGAGAAAAGTTTACATAAAGAAATTAATACATTGAACACTGCAACTCTAAGAATTACAAGCTGAGCTTATAAACGATAAACTTAAACATTGTGTGTTGCAACAGGTATGCAAAACTGGGTACCAAATGAAACCATGGCATTTGATTTTACCATCATCCTTTTCATTGTTGCTGAAGTCTTGGTCTGGTCTCTCTGATAGTTCTTGATTTTGTTCATTGCAGATGCATAAAGAAGACATTTTCAGCAAAGACTGATGTTCATTCCTGCTGTCATTTCTACTGCTAATGACAATGTCTGAGTTGACAATGTCTGAGTGATTAGTTTTGAAGAAGTCCTGAGATAGGATAGAAGAAGCCCAAAAGTTTAACTTACATGGGTGAGATACGAAAAGGTGCACAATGCAAAGAACAGGTCATGAAAGAGCTAAGAAATACTGTCAACGAAGTGCTGAATATATTTTCTTCCAATTTATCTCTGCCTGCATCTTAGTACAGAAACGCTACTGGAACACTTTACAATAAAGAAGACTGTTGGGGTCATTAATGTTTACTTTTCAACATATAAAATTTGTAAAATGCAAACTTACTGCACATAAATTTATTCTAAACATACTGAAGGGAAAAAGAAGAGTCTATAACACCAATTTGTACATTACTAACAGGTCAAACTAATAACTGCATATTAAAAAAAGATTATTGGCAAAGTAAAATTGCACTGACATATTTTTAAGAAAATGTAAAACTGCCTAATATCCAAGATATTTTACTTTAAAAAATTCCCCATGTAAGCATAACTTTTGGAAAGAGTCTGCAACTCTTCATCATGACATGCATGTCTTGTTGGAAGAGTTTCATCATTGATTCTGTGTATCTACATGCAGCACCAACAGATTGAGGCTGTCCTTTTCATCGTTTCAGTAGTGACTTCTGAATGTTTCTGTGAGGGAATGAGCTATGTAGATCATATCACTGTAAGGTGACCAGACATCCCGTTATAGGTGGGACGTACAGTACGGTCTTTGACCGTGTCCCGCCTGCTCATGAAATGT
Organism: Pomacea canaliculata; assembly: GCF_003073045.1. Taxonomy (NCBI): domain Eukaryota; kingdom Metazoa; phylum Mollusca; class Gastropoda; order Architaenioglossa; family Ampullariidae; genus Pomacea; species Pomacea canaliculata. The sequence goes on along the minus strand of NC_037595.1, from coordinate 2,656,752 downwards.
CCTGCAGGATGCCAAATGTCCCGCTTTCATTTTTAAAAAAAGTCGATCAATGTCCCGCTTGTATTTAAAAATCTGATTGAGTTGAATCGGTCCGTGCCTAAGGTTTGGGCTTTTTCATATTACCGTTTGATTAATAAATTCAAATTTGCTTCCTAGTTTACCGTTATTTGGCGTTTCTTCCCTGCCGCCGCTTTTCACTTTTAATCGGCGCTCTTTGTCGTTGACGGCACATGTCCCGGTTTTACTCCCGAAACGTCTGGTCACCAGCCTGAATCATGACTGCATTAGGGTCTGTTTAGTGGTCTGGATATAAATGTGTTACGGTGTTGTTGGTTGTGGTAGTTTCTAATTGCCCTCTGGGATAAATAAAGTATTAACTGACCAATATCCTTTCAATGGAGGTCTACAAAAATAAGACATGGCATTACTTACTCCTCTCCTCGTTTTGTTCGGCATCTTCTGATGTATATATATCTTTGTGACAATGTGCTATAAATTTAAGTTTGAAAAGTGTTTTGGGAAAGTTAGTTAAGGCTACGTCTATTTTTTTTTACATAATATTTTTACCCAAGGTGAGTAATCAAACGTTTTCTGCACTCCTGCTCAATGAATAGAGAGGTCCACTGCAAATGCGCACATAGATTAGGCTGGTTTGACAAAATAGCTTCTTTTTCCTCAAGCAAAGTTACTAACAAAATGCGCCAATCTGTAATAAAACTGTGCTTTTGACTTTGCACATGTAGCTAGTAACAAGTAAACGAGGAAAAGTAATTCAATAGGATAAAACCGATAAAAACAACTACTTTACGTCGCCATTTGTATATAAGATAAGGGAGATTAATCAGTCGGTTGATTGGACGATCACGGCAGTTGATTTCATCTAATTGTCATCATGCGATGGTTTGATGAATTTTTGTAGTCTCTTTTATCTGTTTTTAACTCGCGCATGTGAACCTTTCATCGTGTGTGTGGAGGGGGAGAGAGAGACGGTGTTTTAGCTTCATTAACTTAGTTTATTCCAGAGAGCAATAAATTAGATCTAGGAATCTCTACAGTGAGAACCGTCACAGCACAACATCAACAATCAACATCAGACACTCATACCTGTCACACCAGTAAGATGTCCAGACAATCAATGTTCGGACTCTTTTTACAATCACACTTCATGTATACACGCCAGCGTTTTGAGGTCGTACAATAGATATAATTAATAAAGGATTATATTCACATCTATCACTTGATAGGTGGGTCTGTGCTGTACAGCGTGCGTGCTGGCGAGCACACACACACATACACAAACACCTTTAATGGTATCATAGTCTCCATTCGTATATATATATAGTTATCCAAGACGGCAGTTAGCAGATCAGCTCAAGGAAGCAGTCATGCAAGAATGTAACCACACGTAAAGCACGTAAAGAAGTATGTCAACATATCCAGTTTTGATTGGCAGGTTTTCCTCACTGTGGATGTAAAATTATTTTCTTTTAAATAGTATTTAATTTTTGCTTATTTACATTTCTATTTTCTTTTCTGCATTTCTGTCATGTGGGTATGGTTTAGAGAAATCCAGTTTTGTTTCAGCATATAAAAATAGTTTTACTCTGTTACGGCCTCAAGTGATTTTTTTTGTGTGTGAAGCATTTAATTTCTAATTCTCCTTCCTTATTCATCACATCATGGAGAAGCTTACAGAAAGACAACCTCAAGCCAAATTTTAGCATTATTGTTCAGTGATTTATTTGGAATGTAATGTATAGCACTAAACACTAAGATTTGGAACAACATAAATACACAATTAAATAGTGTACTATTGCACTCGATTTGGAATTTCAACTGCACTTATACTTCTTATCTAGCCTTATGATAATCCTTCTGTGTGCAACTGTTTTGGTGATTTTTGTTATTCCACAAGCACACAAATGCACATAGAACAAACTTATTCATGTTCAAACAGATACACAACCTTTCCACCTAATCTGCTTTTAAGAATCAAAGTAGAACATGTGATGCATTTCATAAGATCTTGGTCAACTCTCATCCCATGCCCAACCCTCTCCTCATGAAAAGAAAAAAATGGTGTGAGCTGACAATCCTAATCATGATCAAACTGTTGCATCAGGTTATCTGTTCATTTCTGCTTTGAACCCCAAGCAAGATTCAAGTGTCTATAAATATGAATATTTCAATCTGTAATCCAAGTGTACTTGTTTCAAAAGCAAACATAAAATCATAGTAGTAAAAAGCATAAAACAGATAAAAGATCATGAATCAATACACTTCTAATTTCTAAATGTTGGTAAGAAAATGACCCATGCTTACACCAATACAACTAAAACATTATCAAACAATATGTGCCACCCAGTCTGTAAAAGTGGAGCATTCAACAGTACTAATGCCTCCTCCCAAGCCTTCTGAACATTTACATACTATAATTAAGCACATATGAGTAGATCTCAGCATGTACACACAAAAAACACATAATGACTGAATGTAACCCAATGCTTGCAATTCCTTTGCTTCCACCACTCAGCACTATTATTCATTCAAACTGCATATTTTATTTTTTAACGTTTTTTTTTATTGCTCCATGTGAAAACCCACCAAAGGTAAAATAAGGGAAATAAAACTCTTAAAAGTCATCATAAAGACAAATATACTGGAGGTATCATATCTATTTTTTAAGTTGTGGAATATAGTAGCCACAATAAAGGATAAGAAACCAGAAACAACAACAAAAAATACACTAAAAAAAGGGAAAACATGATCACAGTACTGCATTAGTCAAAAGATCAATAAGGGTCACCATGACATTAACAGATTTTCAACAAAGCCTATCAAATCCTTTGCATTTTTTTGCATTCCATCAATTTCAGTGGGAAGCTTGCATGATATTCAACAAAATTTGGTATCTAGATGCCTGCAAGAGTGGCAGGCCCTGTCAGCTACAGCATCTATCCATGTGCTCCCCCAAAAACAGATGCCAGCCAAGAGATGACTCACTGACTTAAGTTGCTTTCATGGTGAAAAGCCTTAGTAAGGCTATGATAAAGAAGACACCAAATACATCTATAGTCAGCAACATATGAGCTTACCTATCTTAAAAAATCACACTCTACCTCCAATGGTGATAGAAAATAAAAGTTATTGAATCAAACAGAAAACCAGAAAAAGCCCTACAGTCCTCTCAGCAATGTGATGCAAAATCATAGAATCAGTAAACAAGACATTTTTATTTCTGATGAACACATTGACTTATTTGTGGCCTATTATGTGAGATCTGTTGAGCTCATCCATGTAAATGGGTGTTGATCAAATGAATGCATGGCTCTTCTGTGTCAACGAGATGCTGGTGAGCATATCACAACTGGATTTAATCTGTAAGTCTCAGAAATGTTTCAGGAAATAAACAAAATGTCACTGACAATTATTCACAGCCGGGTCCAGATTATCATGTCATATGATTTCCAAAACAACAACAACAAAACCACAAAGCTGGGGTTTTTTTCTCAAATGGGCTGTTAAATGACAATTATCTCAAACGATGCAAATGGTGAATCTTGCTGCATCACATACATGGCAAGTATTTAAATAAAGATGTACATCATTCAATCTTTGCAGGACATTATATTCACTCCATGAATCATTTACCCTTAATATGATTTTCCTTCTTTAGTCAAATCATCATAAAGAGGTGAAATCCATGGTTAAAAAGTCTCTGGGTTAGCAAAAATTTCAAACTTATTAACTGCTAAAGTGCATATTGCACTGTTTGGATTGTTTAAAAACTGTCCTCACAGGTTGTACGTGTGGTGAACAGTGCATGCCTAAGATATGGACATGCAGTCCTTTCTAAAATCTTTGGGTGGAAAACATGGCTTGTTAGTACATAAACATAATAGCTCAACTAAATGAGACCAGTGTTCAAGAATACCTGTAAGATTCAGAATTAGAAACATGATTCAGTTTTGTTTGAAAGATTTTTTGCCAACATTTCTTACTGCAGTAAGAAGAGATGGTGAGAATCATCATTACCATCAATGGGATTTACCTCAAATGAAATTACATCATATTCTACACATGATCAGACTATTTTTTCCCATTTGTTTGGTTAATAATAATACAATTTGTAAAGAGCATGTCCCTATGTGAAGGCAAGCGCCATGCACTGTGCAGTAAATACTACAAATAAACTGATAGTCACACAACTGACCATACGACAAAGAAGAGTGGCAGCAAATGAACAACACAGTGGCAAACACAAAACAAAGTGTAATAGATGAAGATGAAGAACCAACAAGCAGAAGTTCACTTTTGGTTGAAAGATATTTCTTAAAGAGGCGGGTTTTGAAACCAAACAGTTTGAAGAGAAAAGGCCAGAGAATTCCAAATGATGGGGCCCGAGGAGAAGAAGCACTTACTGAATTTTTCTTGTCTCATGTGTGAAACAGATGAGGGCAACACAAGCAAGCCAAAGAGCAAGGGGTGTAGCATGACAAGTTTACCTTAAAAAAAAATACCAAGAAAATAATACGAGCAGCAGGAGTCTGGCCTGAGTACTTTGGAATTGCTCAGTAGGCAGTTAAGAAGATCAAGAAATGGAAAGCTGCAGCAATCCAGTTTAGACAATACAAAAACAGACATGATGTTGGAAACTTCAGGACTGGAGGTGATGGATCCTGTGAAGCTCAAGGACAATAGCCCTTCAAGCTCCATTGATGTGAAATTCATGAGACAATGACGTGTTAAGAATAACAACAAGGATTTTTAAGTCTGGGAAAAATGAAAGTAAGGTGGGAGAGGATGGTACACATATCCGTTTATTTGCAAAGGCTACTGTAACGGTTTCAGTTTTGTCGTCATTCATTGTGCTGTGTTTTGGTGCAGACCTAATGAATTGATTGTTTATTCAATGGCCATTGCTCCATAGAAAGGGAGCAAACAACAATGACAATGCAATATTATATTTAATAGTACATAGATATTTAAAGCTAGAACTGCAAACAATGCCTTCAAAACAATTACTTTGAGTAATCTTTCACTTTAGGCTTTCTAAACTGAAAAGCATAGAAAAAATATAATGCCAGATTCCTTATAATTTTTTCATTTGTTGAAACCAATAAAAACTGATTTTAAAATTGTTTCAATTTATATATACCATTTTCTTTGTATGAATCTTACTCTGAGATGCTGTAAGGCTTTAACACAAAAGGTAGTGAATTTCATCTTCTTCATTTATTTTACATAATGGACAGAGGAGATCATGTGCACTGTCTTCTGTGCTAAAAATAATGGACTACAATATTGGACACACTCTAAATTTAGCTAAAAACTGTTAGCAAATAGTACTCTAAATTCATTTTCAAATATTTTGAAGTTCCTGAGATCCCATATGTAGAATAAAAAGACAACCTCTCACTACTATTAACGTGATCTTCCAATTCCTGTTACCTACACAAAACTTATTGTTCTTTTAATTTGCCTATAAATAAACTTGGGGATGAGCTATGTTCACAGCCTGTGTGGTTGATGAAGACTTGCTGAAGCTGAGAAGCAAGACCAATGGCTAACTTATCAACATGCATGTGATACTGCAGGCGTAAGTGGTTGGAGGTGCACAGTGAATAAAAGAGGCCCAAAAACTGAGCTTCGAGACAACTCATACTTTAAAGTAGTATGTGAAGGTATGGTGCCTTACACTGCTTACAGTACTACAGAAGGGTGTAGTCAACCAGGTAGGACCAGAGAGATGATGTTTCTGTTATATCTGGGGAGACCAAAAATAAAAAGACGCTGGAGAGGGACTTCATGATAAAGTGTATCAAACACAGCCAACAGATCCAGCATGCTTAAACAATGAAGGTACAGCAACTGCCGACAAAGAGTGGTTGATGATGGAGTGATAGCTGGAATCAGCCAGTCAAGGCACTCATGCTGTAGATTAGTATTGGTTATTGGGAAACTGACCTGTGTGAAGCCAGTACAGCAGTGATAATCCATTCTCCTTTCACTGCCTTCTCATGCAAGTTCTTGGCCTCGTGAGGAACCCAGCTCAATTAAGGAGCACTACTTTTTCTTTTCTTTTTTTAATCAGAGAGTGCATAGCAAAAAAATCTCTATATATAATTTGGTTTTAAGTAAAAGGTTCAAAATTAATTCACAATAAGTGTCTTTCTCGTATCTTTCTCATAGAAAAAAATGGGTCAATTATATTCTTGCATATTTCCAATCAAGGATAAAACTTAAAAAGATGTGTTAAACATGACAACAAACTTCCTTTTAAAACAGCCCTATTTCACCAAACAACACTGCATAAGAAGCATCTTAATAGTGTCAACAACTTTTGCAAACAGCAACTAATTTTTACTTTGTTGCTAAGAAAATCATTTTCTTCAGTTTCATTTTAAAACTAACTCTACAACTTTGTACTATATCATCATTTCAAGACAGTGTTTGTAGCAGCTAGTACACATCATTCAGCTATTTCCATGCATATTTTGTTGACTACTTTAGGTTTACACTATTTTATGATAGCTATTCATAGTAAATTTATATTTCAATTTTCAACCAGTCAGCATGTTTCTGTAAAAAAAAAAAAAGAAGGCTGTGAACAGAAAGTAGACAAAGGAACAAGACTACAAGAAAAGGGACGAGTGTATATATATCTGTGCGCATGTGTGCAAATACATACTTTTGTCTTTAATATGACAATGACATTCTTCTCAAGGCATTTTAAGAACTTTCCTTATAATTTAATTTTAATGAATAAATGTGACACTATTTATAGTAGTCAAATGATTCTAAAAGCTCTTGTGTAAATAAGTAATATGTAACAGAAAGATAACACTTGTTCAACAGAATTTCATGACAGCATTTACTTTACGCCATTTCTGATTCTGTTAGTTCTTCTTTCATTGAAATCCATTTATAGGTGCAATAAAGAGAAGTTTTGGCATGAATTGGATTTCATACTGCAGTGTACCACCAAACATATATGAACAATGAATCTTTGCACCTAGAACACTCTTGAAAGTCTAACAGAAATACTGTACGATTTCAGAACCTCATCTTGTCCTGAACATTAAAATCTGACAACAATTTCTCAGATGCAGGCAAACAACATTTTTCCAGATTCTATTTCTTCCTGAAGTCTTGCCTCTGGAAGCACAGTCAAGAAAGCAAAACATCACATGAACACACTCATACAAAACCAATCACTCATTAACATATTGCACCTGGGGTAACTGCGAAATGGAGAGGTAAAAGCTACAGTGGGCAGTGAACCTGCATCATATTTACCCAGGTAAATATTTAAAATGTGACAAGGAACAGTATCAATCATCATGCATAAAGCATTTGCTCTTTCAATCATCAAAATTACAATCTCTCCTGAAAAGACAATGGTTTTGTGCCATCATTCTTTGTTTTATGGAGCTACCGGAAATGTTCTTCATCGCTGTCATGACGCCTGGTGGTGTTGGACAGACTGGTCTCCTCCGTATCAGAGCTGTGCAGATGAGAAGAGAACTTTTGTAACACTCCTCTTCAAAACCTTAATGTGAAAATTTTGCACACCTACTGAAGGACTGGATTATTTTCTTTAAATGTCTGCCTCCTTATAGTTTGTTAATTAGACAGTTTCAGTATGGGACTTCGCTGTGGTGAAACAAAACTTTATAAAAATAAGAAATCAACATACAAGAATGGGTTGCATATGTAAACAGCAGAGAAAAGCAAAAAGTAATGATTTATATACTGCTTTAAAACAAAAGATTGTCAATGACAGAGATCTCACATACACAATATCCTATTTATCACCCTCACTAACCTAGTCCTCATCAATTTTACCACCACCTTTGGGCTTAGTTTTCTGTCCCTGTTTCAGCGAAAATACTAAAATATTAGGGAGAAGCCCTCAAACCCCACAAAGAGCTTTTTATCATTTGCTTTCACGGGTCTTAAATGTACTTACGAATAATGAACCTCCTCATCAGAATCATTCAGCATTGATAGTGCAGGATTGTCCTTGAAATGCGACTCTGTAAAATTAAAAAATATGTACTTCACATGAAAAGTGCTTTGTTTCCATTAAAATACTTTGTCTTTCTTGAGTATGAAATAAGGTAGGCCGGTCAATAGATAGGTGCTGATACATTCTGGATACAAACCACTTGAGAACTTGTGTTGTAATATGTCAGCAGGATATTTAGATACTGAGTTTGAATAAAGAAATTATGGTCATAGTAAAGGTTGTATAATGATTCCTGAAAAAATATTTCCCTTCATATTTTAATAAAATCTTCATGCTCAATTTCTGCATTTTCACTCACCCTGAAGTCAACTACTTTATCAAGTAATGTAGGAGTTGTTACCCTCATTGGATTAATTGATAGTTGTTAAAAGACACTGAGCAAGTCTGCTAATTATGCAATGTGGAAATATGTAACTGTACCTTTTCTTCATTTTTTAAAATAAACTTTCATGGCCAGCAGGAAATGTCTATAATTTCTTCAAATATTACACATTGCTTAAAGTTCTCTTTCTTTCAAAACATTCACAGCTTCTGCACTCTTCTATCAGCCACCTGTTGCATTGAATGTTTACATCAAAATTTCATTTCCAAAGATTTAAAGCAAAATTTTTCAATGGGTAGCATATAATCTACTACAACCACTCAGCAAAGTCCACTGCAAATTATCACTCACCATACAAAGCATTTGCAGATGGAGAGTATACAAAAGCCATGGTGAACATATAAAAGTTAAGGAGACCATAGAAGGAAACAAATTCTGCTGAATTTTGGTAGTTGGTAGACAACTCGGCAACAAAGTTATCCTGCAGCACACCTCCACCAAATCGGAGAACAACAATGGCAATGCTTATGCCTATAACAATGAGCATGAGTGCAGTCAGGAACTTGAGGCGCAGGTCTGAAAAAAAGAGAAGTGTAACCCCTGATAATATCATAGGGGTACAATTATAGAGTACATACAGATCTAGAAAAACAAAAGACTAAACCAGTTTTAGGTATGTTATTGTCAGTTTTTCTGAGCAAAAATAAAGTTGCAAGAACAGCTGATTATTTGTACAGTAAGGTTTTAACAATATCAAACTTCATCACAGGCATAGACATACCAAAGTATGGCATCAGGCGAAGCTCAGCATATGCTCTTATCAGCAGGTAGACCAGGTACAATAAGTAGATTCCACCAACCACAAAGAAAAAAATCTTGAAACCCTGCAGGAAATTTTACAAACAAAATCATCATTTATACAAATAACAAACAAAATGAAAGGAAAGAATAAATTAAATATGAATCTACCCCCATCTCTCTCACACACACATATCATGCAACAAGCATTTAAAACTTAATAATCATGATGAAGATTACTTATACAGTGATTACAAAAATATTTCACACACTGTATCATAAACAATGTACAACACGATTCTGCATTATCAAAACAAGAATATACGGAGCAAGTATGTCTTCAGTGGCTTTTTAAATGCTAACAATGCATGTTTCAGCTGGAAGGAAATTCCAGACAGCTTAGGCAGCAAAAGGCAAACATACACCTATCAAAAATTAATACTAGGGATGGCCAGAAACTTGTCTTTAGAGGAATGGAGCAGCCTAGAAGGAAAATATGTGGTCAGATTTGCAGAAAGATAGCCCAAAGTGTACCCTCAAAATGGCAAAAAACTAGAGTTGAAATTTGATACTGTGTATGAAATGTTGCTGGCAACCAATGAAGTTCCCTTGGCAAAGGTGTAATGTGCTCATGCTCAGGTTTATGGAAAACAAGGTGCACAGCCTTGTTCTGAACTCTATGCAAGCAAATGAACTAGTTCACAGGTAAGCAATGCAGAACAGAGTTGTTGTAGTCGTCACAAAGCGATCAATACAGAGACAAGTCTAGCAATGGTATTTAATTTAATATGCTACAATATTTATGTGATCACATTAAAGATCCTTACCAGGAAGTTGATGGTATCAAGGTGATAATAGTAAGTAGGGTCATGTAGCTCATTGTATTCTTGCCATGATGCCAGTGTGACAGCCGTTATCCACAGCAGGCCCACCAACAACAGTTTTGGCAGATAGAAACGCACAAAGCGACGGGTAGTCTAAACACACCATTCCACTGCTATTAGTAACCGAAGTTTTAAAACAACTTGAAACCTCTAAATGATCTGTAGCCTAAGTTAACAACAAGGTGTATTACATCAATTTTTAATTCATTCTTTTCCTACAATGCTCCCACCTCCAACTAGCTGAGGAAGGGTTACAAAACTTCAAAGAATAGTAGAATTACTTTTATTTTTTTTTTGTCCTGAAAACATCTGCAGTGAAATAAATTACTGCTACTTTTCTTTTCAAAATGTTCCCACTAAATAAAGAAATTCAGCATTTACTCTCAAAAGTTCCCTCATAATGTTACATATTTATGACTGGATAATTGTTGTGCCTGGCACAATGTTTATTACCTGTCTTACACCATGGTAGACACACAACCAGAACAAAAGTAAAGCACAGAGAAAAGTTGCCTGAAAAAGGCCATCAAACATTCCTGGGATCCAGCTGTTGACAAGGAATGTCAGGGGGAAAACAGGGTCTGTAAACACAATGTGAAAAATGATAAAAGACTAGAAAATATTGGGCAGATATTGGAATGTTCCATGTTATAGGTAGTTTGCTAGAAAAAAATTCATAGTTCTTTCTTAAACTATTTTTAGCAACCAAAAATTAAAAGTTAAAAGTGCCCATTATCAACTTTTTTTTTTTTTTAAAACACTCACTGATTAAAAGGACTGGCAACAATGACAGTTTTAGCATAAATAATTAAGGAAATTTTTACCCTTGGCAGATGAGTAAAAGCAAAAGTTCATTGACTGCTAAGTTTGAATGGACTTCAAACTGTAGTTGCCTGCAGACAACAGGCATAAATTTAAATAAACACCACGGCAAATACTGACCATCATACAGAAGAAGTAGAGGTAGAAGGATAGACATCCACTTCTGTTCAATGGACCAATCACGAACCGAAAATTTGCGCAAAGAGTGAGCAAACATACACTGTTGACAAAAAAAAAAAGAAGTCTGAATTCTTCCAAAAAAATCACAAGACATTAAAAAAATCTTTTACTGTTATTATCTATTATACATTTTGTATTTTAGGATGCTTTTTCTTTTCATGTTACTTCTGCACACACACAGGCATGCACATACAACCCTAGAAAAATATGATACTAATGAAACAGGTGAGACATCCATGCTCATAAGAATGCATCCATTTAGGCGTGTATTAACTTTAAGAATACATATGGTTTTCAACTGAAGACTTACTGTACAAAAAAAGGTCAACACAAGAAAGACAAATCTGATCCAGATCTCAATCTGTGTAAAGGTTGTGTTGTAACTCTTGAACTGCAACAACAAAAAACACCCTAAACTTTAATGACAATTCTCATCACAAAACTTAGCTTTTCGTGAAGGCATACAAAGGGATAATTTAAATCAAGAGCCAAAAGAACAGTGTTTATTGTACTTTGCATGGCTGTTTTTATATTTTTAACTGATCCAAACACATAGCATGCATTATTTATACATTTATGAATCAAACATATTTGACAATAAAAGATGATTGTCTGAAACAAAGCAGTACTTTTATGAATAATTCTCACATTTCTTCTACTGCTGAACTGTAAAGTCATCTTTAAAACATGATTCAAAATATATATCACTTTTTGCTTTTAACAAAAATCTTAATAAAATGAAACTTTGCCTTCTACTTCTCTAAATGTGAAGTAATTTGTGTTTGGAACATTGAATAAATATTAGAAAAGAACTTGCGGAAGACTGCTGACAGTGAACCTGAACAGCTGATATAATAAAAATTATGGTTAATAGTCTGAGGTCATTTTGCTTCTTTAGAATATGGAAAAGATTCTCCATTCTACTCTCTATAGCAACAATAAACTTTATGAGTCTCACATCAAAACTGATGCTGCGAATATTGAAGGATGCCTGGTCCAGGTTATAGAAGTGGATGGTAATGTAGTAGTATGAGAAGTCCAAAAAACCCAGATGCATAAGGATAAGATCATCACATTTCTGCAGCATGGACGTGGCATGGTCAGCTATGTGCAATACTAAAACCACTAAAACAGCTCTGTCATCAAGTCTTATCAAGCACATATTCATTCTATAAACAACAAAATTGTGAAGTTTTATGTGAACCACAGACAAGGGCAACCCTGAAAAACCAAAATGAATTTACACACCATTAGGTGCTGTCATACTCGCAACACAAGCAGACATTTTGTGTGTGCTGGTTTCAAACTGTACCCTCTGGCTTACTGGATCTTTTACCCAATTGATATGCAATTCATGTCTTTATTTTGCAATCCTCTTCTATATTTAAATACAGTGCAGCCTTGTGGGGTTTTTTAATCTTGAGATACTGTTTGGTACCTGGCTACATCTCAGCTTGCGGGTTCTGTTATGCATTTCTGGACTCAGCTGTGGATTGTCCGACTTGACCACTGTCTGTGCATCTCCATTGGAACCTCTAATGATGATACCCATGCGAAACTCCTGCTCAAATGTGGTCCCTGTGACAGTACACAGGCACATTATGTACAATTTCTACAGAGTTTGCAAAGCATGATGTAAACTTCAGATTTTTGTTTTTTTTTCTTTCTTCATATCTGCCTCAGCAACAATGTTACGGAAAGACACCAAACAACAGATGGGTTTGACACTTGAATTTTGATCTCACCTTCCTTGCTGTCCACTTCAATGTGCGCTATAAGCCACAACTGCTGGTGAAAAGATGACATTGGAGGTGACTGCAGTGCATATGGCCCAGTCTTGGATTAGAAATAAAAAAAGGTAATACAAAATAAAGGTAATGTAATGTGAACAGTTTAAGCACACAGCAAATTCAGTAAATCAAATGAAATAATGATTAATTAAAAATAAAAGAGAATCAAGTACATGAAATGTAGTGTTTAATAAGCAGATATACTTTAATGATTTAAAAGATAAACACATTTTTTAAATAGAGAAGATGATAAAAGAAATGAAGCATAGAGAATACCAAATTTTTCAATATTATTTTATGGTTATGTTTTCAATATTTTATTCATGGTTGAGCTTTCAATATTATTTCATGGTTAAGTTTTCAAAACCTTGGATTTGTTTAACAGTGCAACTCATTTGAAAATGATATGCATTAGATGTCTCTGATTCACTTTGAAATCCATCATTTTCATTCTGGTTGATCCAATTAGCCACACTTGCAAATATTTTATTAGCAAGCATTTCTGCCCTTTAAATAATTCAAAGTGGCCTCTCTTTCCCTCACCTTTAAATTGCTGGACTGAAGAATGCTAGCTGATGAACCATTTACAGTTACAGTGTCAATAATGGGTGGACCTAAAAATAATCGGTAAAAAGAACTGACTGTTGACATATGTGTGCATGAAGTTGTACCACTAAACATCACAAAAAATGGAATATAGATAAATCAGTCTAAATTTTAAGGAAAATACAAGAAGCAGCTAACAAATATTTACTGTTTCAAAAAGGAAAATGTGGTGTGAGGAAAATCTGCCATTTTAAAACTTTGGGCATTGCAACACAATGGGGGGAAGGAAACAGTCTTTACACAGAGACTGTTTTTCAGAAAAAAATTCACTGGAACACATGCATACACTACTCAGAGAGACACACAGAACTGTTCTACCTCACTACACACACATGCAACATCTAGATACATACCAGCAATGCCAACGAGAAAACTTATGCCAAAGCAGGCAAAAAACACGATGAAAACTAGGACAAAGCGCCTTTTATTCAGGGAATAGAGTCGCATCTGCACTGATCTGAAAAAAAAATGTCATTAGATTGCATCTGGTCATTTAATCTAAATAAATAATGTATGGACTAGACCAATCTGTTAATTGGTAATATACTGATCTTCTTTTTGTGTTACTATGTGATAGAATCTAATAAGTTCCAGTTACTGGTCAGCTGTCAATGTTAAATACTGTTTTGCTAAGAGCATGCAAATAAAAATAACAAGACAGTTATTTTTTCTATCAACTTACATCCCCGCATTACTCATCATATTCTTTTTATTCTTCTTCATTTTCTCTCTCTTTCTGTGGAAAACTTCATGTACACACACTCGTCTCTCAAGTACACACTCTTTCACTATTTCTTGAAAATGAAATTTCCACACTGTGAGTTGCAAGATCGAAATATTTAAAAGGTAACAGCTGCTTTCCTGCTGTTGCATAGTAACTCTGCTTAAGCATTGACCTGTCACCACTCCAATAAACTGCCACAACAATAACTAAAGTAAAGATTAATAAGTTGCACGAAGTGTACTGGTAAAATATCTTTTTTTAAACGACAGGAAAATATTCCATCTGATACTGCAGACATTATTTATTTTACTTCTGAATATTCTGCATGTAGTGTTGGTCTATAAATTTTCAATAGAAGGTATTCAAGACTGCAAAGTTTTGTTTGCATGTTACTCTTAACTTTTTGTTTGACAGAAGATTTTGAAAAAAAGAAATGGTTCCACCAATGATTTTTATGCACGCAAAACTTTATAATCCTTAAAAAAGGTCTTAAATGTTGGTGAAGGATCAGCATTGTATATGTTAATGTGTAATTTGAATGGTTATTGCTTGTTTTCTGTTTACGGATCTCAGCTTTGGAATTCTCTTTCTTTTTCCAGAAGGCATTCTTACTCTATCTTTGCTTTCAAACTATAGTAAAAGCTATAACTTAATAATAATAATAATAACAATAATAACAACTACTACAACTGAATTTGTACAGTACATTTCCTCCAGGGAAAGTGAGCTCAGTACTCATCATTCAAGAAGCAGGTCTTTCATCGCCAAAATATCGCTAAATATATTCATTAATTCTTAGTTTTGGAGACTTGCAGAGTGCACTGATCATGTGAAACAGTTTAAGTGCAGTTGAGAGATTGAAAGCCGCCTGAAAAAATCATTTGAAAGGTAAATCTTATGCTGCTGCTTAAACTCACTTAAAGAAGCAGCCAAGCAGAAGGTAGTGTTCAAAGGGTTTTCAGTCATCCAGTTTCGGATGTTAGAAAAGCAGTGACTGAGGGAGGGGAGAAAGCTAGCAATTTCTGTTCGTGGAGAGCTGGCAAACAGTTGCATAGCATATGTAAAAACATATATAGTGGAGCCCATGGTGCTTGATGTCAAGGAGGCCAGGGGTTGCATGTAGGGAAGAGGGATCAAGATGAAACCCTAGGAAATGTTCCATAAGACTGAGAAAGGCTGGGAATGCCAAGCATGAAAAATTCAGCTGCTCAGAATGCCATAAACAAGTGTATCAAATGTTAAGCCAAGGAGGACATGCACTGAAACTAGACCATTCTCAACTGGTAATGAAGAGGTTAAAAATCTATTCCTATATGACCCAAATATTGAATTTGTATCGACCCCTTAAAAGATTTCAGAAGGAAAGACAGCAATGGAGATGAGAGGGGCATCTAGAAGCATCGAAAAAAGTCTAACAGCATCAGACAAAGATGAGATTTAAATTTATACCAAGTATTAAGCAAGGACCCTTTCAGTAACATTTATTTTAAACTGAAGTCTCACCCCCTAAAATCCATGGCTGGCAGAAGATTTGCTATTTAAAAAATACTTTTTTAAAGCTATGCCCTTTTAAACACTGCCTACTACTAACAGAAAAAAATATATCACTTAACTTTATTTACTACTTTAAAACTAATGCAGCATTTTTGCTTCTGTTTCTAGTTTATACACAGTCCCAACAGCGTCTCTCATATTTCTATGTGATTGAACAGTATCGACTGTTTTTGACGCCCAGGAAGTATGTGCAACACCTGTTGAGCTGCTGACAACTCCTTGTGATTCATGAATTTAAAATTCAATAGTTCATTTTTATAAATATATACCAAGAACATTCATCAAAATTTAGAATAATTCTGCAATTGATCAATCATATATCCTTTATAAAGTTACTGAACAAATCTTTTTCCAGTATTTTACAGAAATTTGTGAGCATTGCCATGGTAAGGTCGTCAGAACGTCTTACAGTTACATAGTTACACTCTCTCGCGTGACATTTCTCTAAGCCGCTTAACTTCAGGAAATGAAGCTGCATCTAGAAGTTGACTGTGAGCTAACAAAGTCAGGGCAAAACATGTTGATTAAGGCAGAAAACATTTAGATCAAGCAAACAAAGCATCACTTACTCGATCTCTCGAGCCATCGCGTGTTATAAAGCCGAGCATCGCCAATACAGAAAACAACCGGAAGTTTACGATCGAACAGCTAGCACGCATGCGCAGTCATTTCCAGCATCCCCCTCGCCCCCAGCAACTGCCCTCCTCCCTTGTCGATTTTAGGGACATACGGTTGTAGATGTTGTTTTTTAACATTAAAAGAGAAAAAGATAAGATAACTTCCTCGCATTGCCATCTAAATATAATGCTTCTCTATAAACTACAATAATTCTCGCTGATTGTAAAGATAATTAATTCTTCATGTTCCCCTGTGTAATCACACACACCCCGCTGCTACTCACACATTTCGACATGAGCTAGTCCATTAAGCACCGCAATCTGGGATAACATCACAGAGAATTTGTTCTTAAGGCCATACATAGCTTCTTAACCGAGCAAATATCATCTAAAGTTTGACTAATCAAGATGGGCAATATATGAAGGTCACAGGAACATAGTTTGGGGGCGAACATTCAGGACAAGGAAATTTGGTCAACATGTAAAGTCCAAACTTTCTTGCAAATACATTTTCTAATATATAGTTGGACTTTACGAGTACTTACAGAGGTTTGGCTGATTTTGTGGGAATTTTAACAGGGAATATAATGTCTCAGTTACCAACTTCACTTAACGCGAACGCAGTCTGAGAAATATTCTAAAACTCCGACCAACCTGTTAGAACTTGTTGAACAAATATCCAGAAATAATAACCAATTACAAGTTTTATTGACAATATCATGAACAGCTTGATGGCACTGGATTGACACTAGATGCTTGTTCGATGGGTGAAGGACAACACATTATTTTGATACTGACGTAACGCAATCGATGGAGGAGTGCGATTTGCAATTCCTCCCTCTCTCTGTCTCTCTCACTGACACACACACACACTTGACATCATGTGGAAAGGGATCGAGAGGAAAGCGAGATAACATATGCTTAGCACTAATCCTTGAACGTTAATCTGTTCACGACACTTGACTCCCTCCCCTCCCCCATCCCCCACTCCCCTTTCCGATATTCATTTTTTTCTGAATAACACGATGAAGAGGTTTACGGCAAATGCGTGGTTAGTGACTCCATTGATTTTCTAATCTCCTTTTACTTCGATTACTTCGTGCGATGAATACATGCAGATGGGGAAGCAGGCAGGGATTGTCGCTACAGCCTGCTGGCTACGTGGACAGAAGACATAATGTGGTGCCACAGAAGACATAATGCGGTGCCACAGAAGACATAGTGCGGTGCCACGTGAAAAGAACTGATGTCAGCGGCCTCGCTCTGGCTAATGGCCGGTCCTGAGGGAGCACATTCAATTCTGCGTCTTTTGTGTCCTGATCTTTAATTGTCGCTAGATGCACAGAGCTCCAAGGAATTATTATATATATATGTGTGTGTTTTGTGGTCTGATCTTTAATTGTCGCTAGATGCACAGAGCATTATGTGTGTGTGATTTTTTTACCTCGATTATTAGCCTCTAGATGTACAAAGCTCCTAGGTATTATGTTATCTGTTCATTATTGGACCCTAGATGCACTAAAGTATGAGTGTGTGTGCGTGTGTTTGCGCGCTTGCAATTACATACTAACCTCGCACACTCACTCTTCTCACTCTGTAGTTCTGTCTCTCTGTCGCTGCCCTATATCCAAGCGTGCTGATGTTGATATGTATGTCAAATGAGTTGTGAATCATGTTGGCAATGTTGGAGAATGGACATAGGTTAAATTGTGCATGCACAAGAGCATGTAGGATGGGGATGAGAGGAGTGTAGATGGATAGGTGATTAGATGGGTGAGTGTAGAGCTAGTTATTATCAGCCCACCCTATAAAGGTGACAATTGCTGGAATAACTTTTAATCATTTAAAATGTTTGAATTTGAATTCCCATCCTCTTTATTTTTCTTTCCTGATCTCTGTGTTTATTTCTCTGTAACGCACTCGGGCCATGCACGCAGGCACCAACAGGGACAGAACTATGGGCAGTCACGCAAGGTGCACGCATGTCCTGGGATGAACTGATCGTTCGAACGATTCCAAATATTTCTACACACACCGAGTCGCAAGCTGCATATTCTATGTCGATACTACCAGGGATGGGCAAGCTACTTTTAATTTGTAGCCGGCTAGGCTACAGCTACTTTTTTTCAAAATGTAGCCGGCTACACTACAGCTACAATTTTGCAAAAAGTAGCCAGCTACTTTGGGCTACTTTTAAAATGTAGCCAGCTTCTTTTGGCTACTTTTAAAAGCATGATGTTATAACAAGTTAGCTGTAGCCAGCTGGCTGTAGCAATATACACAAACATCAAACATACACACAAAACACTATTACTTGCTTTACAAAGTTTTTATTATAATAATGAAACGGAGAACTGCGATATACCGACAATTTTATTTAGTGAATCCATAAATGCTTTCATTCATTCCTTGCACCCTTCCTCCCCGGCCTTTTTCACACAATAAGTACACATATTTTACGATTATATTAAACATTTCTGGATCTTTTTCTCATCCTGTTTTAGTGACAAAAGAAATTATATAAGTTTTCCGATAAACATTTGTTTTCTATAACTATTTGTTCCCTATTACTTAGAAATGAAAACTAAACAGATGCTTAAGTATCAGGTACCTGGTGGAATTTTCAATAAGTTAGGTTATGTGGTGATGAAAAATGTCAACCTCTTATCAATACTGTGACAATGAACAACAGGCCATTGAAATAAATGAGTTTGCATGGAATATAAGTAAAACACTGCTTAATCTAATTTAGGCAAGCAGATCATAAGGCATTTTTTTTCTAACACTGACACTGAAAACAAAGAAAGGAACACAAACTAATTGTTTCCAAAAGCTGATAGGGTGAAAAGTATAGTCCTGGCATACTAGAATAGACTTTAATGATATAGTAGGATGTCAAATGTAGCATATAAACACTGAATATATTTTCAAAAATGATCTGATACAAGATATATTTATTTTAAATCTTTAAGCTTGAATTTCTCTGTTTGTCGTTTTGACATCCAGTCCTAAACTATAAAAACATATTTCTCAAGATTGGCTTGTGCTACAGCAGTAAAATTTTGCAATTTTGTTTAGAAATGCATAAGCTACAAAGTGATGCATTTGAGAATATGGTATAAACATTACTTTTGATAAAATTAACATTTTTCTAAATATTTTCTAAATATTTAATTGCCACATTCACACTGAGTCGGGGGTACCATGTCTGATTTTTTATATCTCCTAGAAATCTTGAGATATCAAAACGCCTTATGCATCAGTTTTCTTATCAGTGCCTCTAGTTTACAAAAAATCCAAAACTTTGGTATATGACTTATGGTATTGTGTAAATTTGTTTTTTTAAATGCTTGTACGTTTTGAAACAAAATCGTTGATTAAAGTCACAATTTTCACTTTAGGTACTCAAAAACAGTTTTAAAGTGCTATATTTATGTTATTTTGTTACTCGATATTTAAAAACCCTTAAAGATATTTAAAA
Source organism: Pomacea canaliculata (assembly GCF_003073045.1). NCBI lineage: Eukaryota > Metazoa > Mollusca > Gastropoda > Architaenioglossa > Ampullariidae > Pomacea > Pomacea canaliculata. The sequence continues at coordinate 2,636,942 of NC_037595.1, read as the reverse complement.
TATGGATTTTAATTTTTGGAGTGTACCGGTAACCTTAAAACAAATCTACATTCTTTTAGTCCTTCATGGAATTGAATTTGACCAGAACTTTGGCCTCGAAGTTGCTGTCTGTCACCCTAGTGCGCAGCTTTTGTCATGATAAGTCCTGCCAGACTGAACAATCTCTCAACAATTCTTGCATTTGAAACTATACCCACATTTTGTGGCTTCGCAAAATGTGAAAAATTTCAAATAAGGCTGGAAATTGATGGGTACGTCCATCTTCGTTTTTCAAATCGCTCCCGCCACATGGACGACCCGGTACTTCCGGTTACTGAGCGTTCGAGACACGTGGTGTCTGGCTGTCAAGACACCGAGCAGTGAGAGCAGTGGCTGTCGTCGTCTTGCTGACACGCTGTCGACGAATGGTCGTGTAACCAACACGTCAAATGGCTACGTAGAGTGGGCTGTCGTACCAGAAATAACACAGAGATTGAATTCCACACTGAAGTTTTCTTTAATTCAGTATCTTTTTCTCAGCAGCTGGCCTAACTTCTCTCTCTCTCCAATTCACAAAGAGGTCCCACACCACTGTCAGCCCTGCTATTTATTCTCCCTCCCCTCGAACATTCTAGCACAGACATTCTATTTCGTCGCAATAAAGACATTTTTGAACATCGCTACATTGTTGAACATCATTTCCTCCCTCGCACAAAGACATTCTATCTTTTACATTGCTGCCGTGCTGAACATTCTGGAATATAGATGCAAATCTACAACCCAAAGACATTATACTTTGTACACTACTAGAGTGCTACAGTCGTGAAAGTAGCCAACATGTAGCCAAGCTACAGCTACTTTCTAAAATGTAGCTACGGCTACAAGCTACTTTTTTAATTTGTAGCCGGCTAAGCTACAAGCTACAAAATTTGTAGCCGGCTACAGTAGCTGTAGCTAGGCTACAGCTACTCCCCATCCCTGGATACTACTGACTCCATCAACAAATCTGTATGAACCGTGACGAATCAACAGCTCCGGAAAGATAACATGTAATCGCTGACGCCGCCTGTGTGACTGATAATGTTTGGCACCTGTCAACGATGTAGACATTGGGGATTAATGTTCCTATCTACTCAGTTTTGTAGGGACCATACCGCAGGTCCTCCAGCACATTCTTAGCCTTTGGCTTTGAACAGCTGTTTGAGTTAAATACATGCTGAACGAAATTTCCATTCAAACTCGATGAAGATTCTGAAGAAATAATAATAATATGCAGAATTTATATTGCGCATACTCACACTCCTGCGTACTTAGCGCTTAAGAACAAGAACGAGACATGGACAACATACGAGGGACAGAAGAACAAGCAAACAACATGTGAACGACGGAAGGATAAACAACATTACCGATAACGAATAAAAGACAGATATTAAAAAACGTAAAGAGAAACCAAGTACCAAGGACTGAGAGTATCGTTATTATGCAAAAGGAAGGCGGTTAGGGAAGTAGCAAAGAGCGGAAAAGGGGGGAAGGGTGTGACAAAGGACGAGCATTGTGTGGACTGTTGTTGCAAGTAACACCCAAGGATGAGGTGAGTTTTCAGTGCACGTTTAAAGGATTCAATAGTGGGTAGGTGGCGGATATGGAAAGGGAGAGAGTTCCATCGTTTCGCTTCACAGAAACTAAAAATCCTGTGGCCACATGTTGTTGTCCTGATGGCAAGAATAGATGACAAAAACAAATAGGAAGGAAAGAAGAGATAATGAAAGCTGTGTACATATCAATAGTATATTATTGCCTTACCTATGTTCCAATACTATTGTTTTATCGATTTTGGGAGAAGGATGAAAATATGAGTGTTATGTGCAGATGCCTAATCAGTGCAACTTTCTTCTACGTCATGAGCGTTACCAAGACACATACACTAGTATGACGTCATGATGCTACCTACACTCACCTGAACAGTACAAGTAAAAGATGGTTTCTAAGGTGTGCACGGTCACTAATAGCAATTATGGTAAAGTAGTATTTATATTGCTAGTAATTTTATTAAATCTCATGTTTGTATCTACAAACAATTTACTGTGAAGACGGCAGGATTTCTCTCTCTTTCTTACATATTTTAGAATGTATAAAATTCAGACAGATGAATAAATCAAACAAGCTACCAAAGACATTATAAATGGATAAAGATGTTACCTCTCGCATCGGTCGTGGCGGTAGGTCGGTGCGATGTGTTTAGAGAAGGCACTGAACGCATCAGTGAACTGTGAGAGGAAACCACGCACCTGAGTCGGCCATGATGGACCAGTGAACGCGAAGGAATAGCTATCCATGGCTGTGAAAAATTCTAGTTCTTGTCAGAGGCGCCAAGCAGAGATCCAATTTCTTTTTTCTGGGGTTCAATTGAGAGAGCTGCAGAAAGGAAGACAGTTTATCCGCCATAACACCCCCGATGGGACGAGGAAATGGCAGTGGAACGATTGAAGCATTTGAGAAGCGAGTGGATGCGGATGACCGCCATCTTGAATGTCTGCGAGTTGGCATCGATCGCAGGCAAAATGGCGCCGTGGGAAAATGCTGCTGGGGTTGCTGTTGTACACAGCAGGGGATCGATATGGTATTGCTGGATATAAAGGATGCCGTTTCATCCCAGCCATTGATGACCGGCACTGCAAATGCATGCCTTTAGACGCGAACAGGAGAAGAAAAAAAATGTAAGAAAGAATAAAAGAACATAACGGAGATACAGAAACAAGCTAAAACTTGGGTGTAGGACACATCGCTCTTACATGATCTTATTGATTACAAAGTCTTTTGAATACAATTGTCAACATGACCTCCCGGAATGTCAATGTTGGGATTACAGAAAAGGTATGGCCACGAGTGTGTTTTTGTGTAAAATAAAGCAATGAAACTAAAACTATTCAATTAACTCTTTTTAGTTCCCTTATTAGCGCAGTGTTTTGTATCAATGCCACAGACAGATGTCATCAAACTACATTTGTTCGTGACGTGCGTATTCTTTCAACAACAAAAGAAAGATTGCCTATTTATGTCTGGCTTGGGGCATGAAGAAAAATTTAAACGCCATTAGTTTCAACATAATTAATATCTTTAATTGAACAGTCCAGTGAATTTAGGGTCATTCATAGTCAAGATTAAGACACTCTTCTTTCACTCCACGGATCTGAGGCGGTCCGGTGACTCAACGCCTGTCACCAGCACAGTGAGGGTTGGCTGTCCAAGGTTCAGTTCTCGTCTTGGGCACGCTGATCTTTCTCTGCATGTTTACAGGTCTGGCTGCCTTGCTGTGATATAGCCTTAGTTGCTGGATCAGCATAAAACACCAATTCTTCTTCCCTCCCTCCCTCCCTCACTTCAGGGATCTAGGATCACTGCTGTATCATGACAACAAGGTCCCTGGTCTGAGTATCCGTCCTTAAAACCAATAATTGTATGTAATTTGCAAGCGTATGCAGCAGGAGATCAGGGCTGGGTCTGAGCGTCCTTCTCATGTAGATTCTACAAATGCTATTTTACAGTAGGTCCCGGGTAAATGGGACACGTGGTCCAACTTCAACTCTGAAGACCTCAGACCTCCCGGCGATGTTTATAGACTGTGGAGAGAGGGCCTAAAGGTGAAGACAGGAGGGAAAGCTCGGGTTGACAGGGTCTTTCTCACGCTCCGTATGTGATGGTCATCTGTGGTATCCATATTGTTGACAGTTGAAAACGCTACAAAACGCCAGCCACCAGTCTTCATGTCAGTGGCAGATTGTGCTCCCGGGCGCTGATTTTTGTCTGTAAAGGTCTCAGTGAAGGGAAAAACTTCGGGAGCAGTCGGAAGCGTGACGTCATGGATCTTGACAGTCCCCGCTAACAGAAACCCTCCGCTTCAAACTTTGGAAGGCATAAAACTTGTTCTTATTGATTGCCAAAAGAAATCATGTAATCAAGCTGTGTATAGTATTATCGATAGACATCTAATCTTTACTGAAACACTGAAACATGACTCCGAGGACGGGTTTGATATCCCTACAACTAACAGAATAAACATGTAATACAACAATTTAAAAAAACACATAGACAAATTTTTCAAGAAATTATAATAAATAAAAATGACCTTTTGAATGCTGTTGAGAGTTTTAATACATAATTAGAAAAACGAAGAAAAAAGTGCACTATCAATAGCACTTTTCGATTTTGGAAAAAAGGGTTTGTCGCTTATGTTGTTAAAGGAGGTATTATTCTCAAGGCGGGGTGGGTGGGTCGGCCTAGCTTTACCACTGGGCAAGAGCACCACCACCGGCTGCATGGTGGTTGTTGTTGTTGGTTGGCTGTTGTTGTTGTTGGTTGGCTGTTGTTGGTTGGTTGGTTGTGGTTGATTGGTTGCGCTTGGTTGGTTGCGGATGGTTGTGGTTGGTTGCGGTTCGTTGGTTGTGGTTGGCTGTGGTTGGTTGTGGTTGGTTGTGGTTGTGGTTGGTTGGTTGTGTTGGTTTGGTTGTGGTTGTGGTTGTGGTTGGTTGTGGTTCGTTGTGGTTGTAGTTGTGGTTGGTTGTGGTTGGATGTGTGGTTGGTGTGGTGTGGTTGGTGGTGTGTGTTGGTTGTGGTTAGTGGTTGTGGTTGGTGGTTGTGTGTTGTGGTTGTGGTTGTGTGGTTGGTGTGGTTGTGGTTTGGTGTTGTGGTGGGGTGTGGTGGTTGGTTGTGGTTGGTGGTGGTTGGTGTGTGGTTGGTTGTGGTTGTGGTTGTGGTTGTGGTTGTGGTGGTTGGTTGTGGTTGTAAATTGTGGTTTGTGTGTGGTGGTTGTTGGTTGGTGGTTTGTGTGGTTGGTTGTGGTTGTGGTTGTGGTTGTGGTGTGGTTGTTGGTAGGTGGTCGTGGTTGGTTTGTGGTTTGGTGGTGGGTTGTTGTGGTGTTGTGTTGGGTTGGTGCTTGTGGTTGTGGTTGGTTGTGGTTGTGGTTGTTGTTGTGGTTGGTTGTTGCTGGTTGGTGGTTGGTTGTTGGTGGGTGGTTTGGTGGTGTTGGGTATTTGGTGTAGTTGTGTTGGTTGTGGTTGGTGGTTGGTTGTATTTGGTGAGTAGTTGGTGGCGTTGGTTTGTTTGTGGTTGGTGGGTTGGTTTATTTGGTGAGTAGGTTGGTTGGTGATTGCGGTGTGGTGGTTGTATTTGGTGAGTAGTTGGTGGCGTTGGTTGTAATAGGTTGGTTGTAATTGTGGTGAGTAGTGGTTTGTATTTGGTGAGTAGTTGGTGGCGCTTGGTTGTAATTGTGGTGGTGGTTGGTTGTATTTGGTGAGTAGTTGGTGGGCTGGTTGTAATTGTGGTGGTGTTGGTTGTATTTGGTGAGTAGTTGGTGGCGGCTTGGTTGTAATTGTGGTGGTGGTTGGTTGTATTTGGTGAGTTGGTGGCGCTTGGTTGTAATTGTGGGTGGTTGGTTGTATTTTGGTGAGTAGTTGGTGGCGCTTGGTTGTAATTGTGGTGGTGTTTGTTGGTTGTATTTGGTGAGTAGTTGGTGCGCGTTGGTTGTAATTTGTGACGGTGGTGGTTGGTTGTAATTTGGTGTTGTAGTTGGTGGCGCTTGTTGTAATTGTGGTGGTGGTTGGTTGTATTTGTGAGTAGTTGGTGGCGCTTGGTTGTAATGTAGTGGTGGTTGGTTGTATTTGGTGAGTAGTTGGTGGCGCTTGGTTGTAATTGGTGGCGCTTGGTTGTAATTGTGGTGGTTGGTTGTATTTGGTGAGTAGCTGGTGGCGCTTGGTTGTAATTGTGGTGGTGGTTGGTTGTATTTGGTGAGTAGTTGGTGGGCGCTGGTGGCGCTTGGGTTTGTAATGGTGGTGGTGGTGGTGGTGGGATTTGTATTTGGTGAGTAGTTGGTTGGCGCGGTTTGTTGTATTTGGTGAGTAGTTTGTGGTGGTGTTGTTGGTCGTGGTTGGTTGTATTTGGTGAGTAGGGTTGTAATTGTGGTGGCGCGGCTTTGGTTGTAATTGTGTTTGTGGTGGTTGGTTGTATTTTGGTGAGTAGTTGGTGGCGCTTGTTGTTTGGTTGTATGGTGGTGGTTGGTTTGTATTTGGTGAGATAGTTGGTGGCGCTTGGTTGTATTTGGTGAGTAGTGGTGGTGGCGCTTGGTATTTGTGAATTGTGGTGGTGGTTGGTTGTATTTGGTGAGTAGTTGGTTGGCGCTTAGTTTGTAATTGTGGTAGCGCTTGGTTGATATGTCGGTGTTGGTCTGTTGTATTTGGTGAGTAGTTGGTCGCGCTAGGTTGTAATTGTGGTGGTGGCTGGTTGTATTTGGTGAGTAGTTGGTGGCGCTTGGTTGTAATTGTGGTGAGGGTTGGTTGTATTTGGTGATTAGTTGGTGACGCTTGGTTGTAATTGTGGTGATGGTTGGTTGTATTTGGTGAGTAGTTGGTTGCGCTTGGTTGTAATTGTGGTGGTGGTTTGTTGTATTTGGTGAGTAGTTGGTGGCACTTGGTTGTAATTGTGGTGGTGGTTGGTTGTATTTGGTGAGTAGTTGGTGGCGCTTGGTTGTAATTGTGGTGGTGGTTGGTTGTATTTGGTGAGTAGTTGGTGGCGCTTGGTTGTAATTGTGGTGGCGCTTGGTTGTAAATGTGGTGGTGGCTGGTTCTATTTGGTGAGTAGTTGGTGGCGCTTGGTTGTAATTGTGGTGAGGGTTGGTTGTATTTGGTGGGGCTTGGTTGTAATTGTGGTGGTGGTTGGTTGTATTTGGTGAGTAGTTGGTGGCGCTTGGTTGTAATTGTGGTGGCGCTTGGTTGTAATGTGGTGTGGCTGGTTCTATTTGGTGAGTAGTTGGTGGCGCTTGGTTGATAATGTGGGTGAGGGTTGGTTGTATTTGGTGGGGGCTTGGTTGTAATTGTGGTGGTGGTTGGTTTGTATTTGGTGAGTAGCTGGTGGCGCTTGGTTGTAAAGTTGTATTTGTTGTATTTGGTTGAGTAGTTGGTGGCGCTTGTTTGTAATTGTGGTGGTGGTTGGTTGTATTTGGTGAGTAGTTGGTGGCGCTTGGTTGTAATTGTGGTGGTGGTTTGTTGTATTTAGTGAGTAGTTGGTTACACTTGGTTGTAATTGTGGTGGTGGTTGGTTGTATTTGGTGAGTAGTTTGTGGCGGTTGGTTGTAATTGTGGTGGTGGTTGGTTGTATTTGGTGAGTAGCTGGTGGCGCTTGGTTGTAATTGTGGTCGTGGTTGGTTGTATTTGGTGAGTAGTTGGTGGCGCTTGGTTGTAATTGTGGTGGCGCTTGGTTGTAATTGTTGTGTTGGTTGGTTGTATTTGGTGAGTAGTTGGTGGCGCTTGGTTGTAATTGTGGTGGTGGTTGGTTGTATTTAGTGAGTAGTTATTGACGCTTGGTTGTAATTGTGGCAATGGTTGGTTGTATTTGGTGAGTAGTTGGTTGCGCTTGGTTGTAATTGTGGTCGTGGTTGGTTGTATTTGGTGAGTAGTTGGTGGCGCTTGGTTGTAATTGTGGTGGCTGTCGCGATCTCCTTGGGGAAGAGCCCGTGGAGATGGTAGAGGTTGTGATTCCGTCCTTCGGTCTATCACACTCTCGATACCTCTACCAAATCACGTCGACATTTACTGCGTGCTCTCACACTAAATTGCTTATCAATTAACACTTTTAATTAGCTCGAGCCCCCAGCACGCATACCCCAATGAACAACTCAAGGCAATTTAGTGTATAAAAGAAAGTTATTAATCATCGAGAGGATTATACAAGTTACATCAATGATACAGTTTCAAATACAACTATATGGTCGTTATCTAGGGTGTCCCGTTATCCTAATCCCTAGTCTAGGTAACATGAGCCACGATTCACTAATCTTAATCAACTACACACTGCACACACCACACGCCACTTATCTTTACACACAAGTCTCTAGTCACTTGAGGGGCCCCTCCGATGTTGACGTCCGAGAATCCGTTGATGATGCTCCGTCGGTCGTAGCTGACTCCCTCGCAAGCGCTGAGACTCTGGCACCACCACGTGCCACCACGTGTCTGTCTCACGTCCCTTAGGCCGGACTGCTGTCTCAAGCTTAACAGCGCCTAACGGACCAACACTTATCTACCAGCCTTCCTCTACTGTTTGCGACCAAACAGATGCTGGAGATGAAGCGTCGTACACTCTGCGACAGAGCGGGTCTTCCACACCTCTGAGTCGGTTGTGCTGGAGTTGTCACGATTCCCAGACGAACTCACAGCAGAGAATCTGAACAGCCTTGAACAGATTTCGGCTACAACCTTCCTCCTCGAGTACCAGTGCGAAAAGACCACGAGGCTTGACCGATCACCCTACTAAATCCTCATCTGCGAGGATCATCCTCTCTCGTGATTGGTCAACATACTCTCAGTCTTACCTTCAACCATTCTGCTACCTAGCTACAACCAATCATACATAGCTAACACATGATAGACAGGTGGTCACTCTGGCTTTCCAGCCCAAACTACACCCCCTCTTTACCCCCTCTCACTAGCCATGCGATCGGCGACTCCGGCGCCGTCCAGTCGGGCTTCCTATTCACCCTTGTCCAGCGCTGGTTGTCCGTCTCAGGTGTACCGCGGACTTCTTATAATTAACGGGCGTAGGCTGACAATGCTCTCTGAGAGATCCCCGTACCGACATACCATCCCGCATTCCAATCTGACCTTGGTCTATGTCCGTCATGATGTAAGCGGTCCGCGTCACTGGCCTACTGATCCCAGGGGAGAGTGGTGACTTCCTGGCCCTTTGTCCACCGACGGTCCAGTGCCGCCAAAGGCCGGCTACCCGTCTCGCAAACACCACTTACAGTTACCCATTCAACCTCCTGACAGTCTGCTTACCAGCGCGACTGCCTGTTTCATGGAGGGGACAGAAGTGAGACACCAACACTATAGCCCTATACTAGTTATCACATGACAGTGGCGCTCGGTTGTAATTGTTGTGTTGATTGGTTGTATTTGGTGAGTAGTTGGTGGCGCTTGGTTGTAATTGTGGTGGTGGTTGGTTGTATTTGGTGAGTAGTTGGTGGCGCTTGGTTGTAATTGTGGCGGTGGTGGTTGTATTTGGTGGCGCTTGTTTGTAATTGTGGTGGTGGTTGGTTGTATTTGGTGGCGCTTGGTTGTAATTGTGGTGGTTGGTTGTATTTGTTGAGTAGTTGGTGGCGCTTGGTTGTAATTGTAGTGGTGGTTGGTTGTAATTTGGTGAGTAGTTGGGTGGCGCTTGGTTGTAATTGTGGTGGTGGTTGGTTGTATTTGGTGAGTAGTTGGTGGCGCTTGGTTGTAATTGTGGTGGTGGTTGGTTGTATTTGGTGAGTATTTGGCGGCGCTTGGTTGTAACTGTGTGGTGGTGGTTGGTTGTTTTGGCGGCGCGTATGGTTGTAACTGTGGTGGTGGTTGGTTGTATTTGGCGGCGCTTGGTTGTAACTGTGGTGGTGGTTGGTTGTATTTGGCGGCGCTTGGTTGTAACTGTGGTGGTGCTTGGTTGTATTTGGCGGCGCTTGGTTGTAACTGTGGTGGTGCTTGGTTGTATTTGGCGGCGCTTGGTTGTAACTGTGGTGGTGCTTGGTTGTATTTGGCGGCGCTTGGTTGTAACTGTGGTGGTGCTTGGTTGTATTTGGCGGCGCTTGGTTTGTAACTGTAGGTGTGCTTGCTCTTTGCTTGGTTGTAATGTGTTGGTTGTATTTGGCTTGGGCGCTTGGTTGTAAACTGGGAGTGTGTGGTGGTGCTTGGTTGTATTTGGCGGGGGCGCTTGGGCTTTGTAACTGTGGTGGTGCTTGGTGTATTTGGGCGGCGCTTGTTTGTAACTGTGGTGGTGCTTGGGTTGTATTTGCGGCGGGGCGCTTGGTTGTACTGTGGGTGGGCTTGCTTGTACTGTGGTGGTGCTTGGTTGTATTTTGGCGGCGCTTGTTGTAACTGTGGTGGTTGGCATATGTTGTACGTTTTGGCGGCGCTTGGTTGTAACTGTGGTGGTGGTTGGTTGTATTTGGCGGCGCTTGGTTGTAACTGGGTTGTGGTGGTGGAATTGTATTTGGCGGCGCTTGGTTGTAACTGTGGTGGTGGTTGGTTGTATTTGGCGGCGCTTGGTTGTAACTGGTGGTGGTGGTTGGGTTGTGCTTGGTTGTACTACTGTGGTGGTGTGGTGGAGGGAGTGCTTGCTTGTATTGCGTTGGGGCGGCGCTTGGTTGTAACTTGTGGTGGTGCGGGTTGCTTGTATTGGCGGCGCTTGTGATTGCTTGTATTTGCGGCGCTTGGTTGTAACTGTGTGGTGCTTGGTTGTATTAGGCGGCGCTTGGTGTAACTGGTGGTGGAATTGGCTTGTATTGTGGCGGGACGCTTGGTTGTACAAACTGGTGGTGTGTTTGTGCTGGTGGTTGTATTTGGACGGCGCTTGGTTGTAACTGTGGTGGTAGCTTTGTACTTGGCGGGGCTTGTTGTAACTGTGGTGGTGCGTGGTTGTATTTATTGGCGGCGCTTGTTGTAACTGTGTGGCTTGGTGGTGATTTGGCGGCGCTTTGGTTGTAACTCGTGGTGGTGGCGCAGCGCATGGTTGTATTTGGCGGCGCTTGGTTGTAACTTGGTGGTGCTTGGTTGTATTGTCGGCGCTTGGTTGTAAACTGTGTGGTGGTGTTGGTTGTATTTTGGCGGCGCTTGTTGTAACTGTGGTGGTGCTTGGATATGTATTTGGCGGCGCTTGGTTGTAACTGTGGTGGTGCTGGCACTGGTTGTATTTGGCGGCGCTTGGTTGTAACTGTGGTGGTGCTTGGGTTGTATTTGGGCGGCGCTTGGTTGTAAACTGTGGTGGTGCTTGCTTTCATTTGGCGCCGCTTGGTTGTAACTGTGTGGTGCGTTGTTTGTATTTTGTGCGACGCTTGGTTGTAAACTGTGGTGGTGCTTGGGTGTATTGGCGCGCTGCTTATGGTTGTAACAATAGTTAACGTGGGTGGTGTGGTGGTTGTATTTGGCACGGCGGGTTGTGCGACAAACTGTGGAGTGCTTGCGTTGATATTTGCGCTTTGGTTGTAACTGTGGTGGTGCTTGGTGTGTAATTTGGCGGCGCTTTGGTTGTAACTGTGGGTGGTGCTTGGTTGTATTTGGCGGCGCTTGGTTGTAACTGGAGGAGTGGTGCTTGGGTTGTATTTTGGCGGCGCTTGGTTGTAACTGTGGTGGGCTTGGCTTTTATTTGGCGGCGCTTGGTTGTAACGTCTGGTGTATTTGCGGTGGTGCTTGGTTTGTATTTGGCGGCGCTTGGTTTGTAAACTGTGGGTGGTGCTTGTTGCGGTATTTGGCGGCGGCTTGGTTGGGGGTTGGGTGGTGCTTGGTTGGTAATTTGGCGGCGCTTGGTTGTAACTGCGGTGGGTGCGTTGTAATTTTGGCGGCGCTGGTTGTGTAACTGCTGGTGGTGCTTTGGTTGTATTTGGCGGCGCTTGGTTGTAACTGTGGTGGTGCTTGTTGTATTTGGCGGCGCTTGGTTGTAACTGTGGTGGGTGCTGGTGTAGTGTTTATTTGGCGGCGCTTGGTTGATACTGTGGTGGTGCTTGGTTGTATTTGGCGGCGCTTGGTTGTAACTGCATGGTGGTTGGTTGTATTAGTGGCGGCGGTGGTGGCTTGGTTGTATTTGGCGGCGCTTGGTTGTACTGCGGTGGTGCTATGGTTGTATTTGGCGGCGCTTGGTTGTATAACTGTGGTGGTGGCTATAGGTTGTATTTGGCGGGCGCTGCTGTGGTGGTTGCTTGGTGTACTGGCGGCGGCTTGGGTTGTAACTGCTGTGGTGGTGCTTGGTTGTATTTGGCGGCGCTTGGTTGTAACTGTGGTGGTGCTTGGTTGTATTTGGCGGCGCTTGGATTGTAAAACTGCGGTGGTGCTTGGTTGTATTTAGGTCGGGCTTGGTTGTAACTGCGGTGGTGCTTGGTTGTATTGGCGGGCGCTTGGTTGTAACTAGCGGTGGTGTTGGATGGCGCGCTTGGTTGTAGGCGGCGCTTGGTTGTAACTAGAGCGCGGTGGTGCTTGGTTGTGATTGGCGGGGTAAAGGCGCTGGTGTGTACTGCGGTGTGCTTGGCTTGTATGTTGGCGCGCTTGTCTTGTAACTGCGGGTGGTGCTTGAGGTGTATGTGGCGGCGCTTGGGTGAACTGCGTGGTGGCGTATTTTGGGTTGGCGTTGGTATGTTTGTATTTGCGGCGCTTGGTTGTAACTGCGGTGGTGCGGTTGTTTGGCGGCGTTGGTTAACGTGCTTGGTTGTATTTGGCGGCGCTTGTAACGGCGGTGGTGCTTGGTTGTATTTGGCGGGCTTGTGTGCTGTAAGCCTTGGTTGTAACTTGTAATTTGGCGCTTGGTTGTAACTGCGGTGGTGCTTGGTTTGTTATTGGGGCGCTGGTTGTATACTGCGGTGGTGCGGCGCTTTGTAAACGCTTGTGCTTGGGTAAGCGGCGGTGGGTGCTTGTTCTATTTGCGGCGCTTGCGCGCTAACTGCGTGCTGTATTTGGCTGGACGCTTGGTTTGTAAAACTGCGGTTGCTTTTGTATGTGGCGGGATGGCTGGTGTATTTGGCGCGCTTGGTTGAACTGGTGCGGTGGGTGCTGGGTTGTAATGACTTGGTTGTAACTGCGGTGGTGCTGGCGGCGCTTGGTTGTACTGCGGTGGTGCTTGGTTGTATTTTGGCGGCGCTTGGTTGTAACTGCGTGGTGCTTGGTTGTATTTGGGCGTGCTGTTGTAACTGCGGTGGTGCTTGGTTGTATTCGGGCGGCGCTTTGAACTGCGGTGGTGCTTGTTGTATTTGGCGGCGCTGGTTGTAACTGCGCTTGGTTGTATGTAAGCTGCGGTGATGCTTGTAACGAGCGGTGGTGGCTTGGTTGTATTTCCGGCGCTTGGTTTGTAACGCGAGTGGTGCTTGGTTGTATTTGGCTTGGGCGCTTGGATTGTAACTGCGTTGGTTGCTTGGTTGTATTTGGCGGCGCTTGGTTGTAACTGCGGTGGGTTGCTTGGTTGTATTTGCGCGCCCGCGTGGGGTGGTTGCTTAACTGGCGGCGCTTGGTTGTATTTGGCGGCGCTTGTGCGGTGGGCTTGGTTGTATTGGGGCGGCGCTTGGTTGTAACTGCGGTGGGTGCTTGGTTGTATTTGGCGGCGCTTGGTTGTAACTGCGTGTTTTACTGCGTGGTGCTTGGTTGTATTTGGCGGCGGGACGAGCGGTGTTGCTTGTATTTGCGGCGCTGGTTGTAAACTGCGAGTGGTGCTTGGTTGTATTTGGCGGCGCTGTGGTTGTAACTGCGGGAGCTTGTTGTATTTGGGCGCGTTGTAACTGCGGTGGTGCTTGGTTGTATTTGGCGGCGCTTGGTTGTAACTGGCGGTGGTTGCTATGTTGTATTTGGCGGCGCTTGGTGTGTAACTGCGCGTGGATGCTTGGTTTGTATTTGGCGGCGCTTTAGCGCGCTTGGCCTGTAACTGCGGTGGTGCTTTGGTTGTATTTGGCGGCGCTTGGTGTAACTGCGGTGGTGCTTGGTTGTATTGAGTTGGCGGCGCTTGGTTGTAAACTGCGGTGGTGCTGGTTGTATTTGGCGGCGCTTTGGTTGTAACTTGCGGTGGTGCTTGGTTGTATTTGGCGGCGCTTGGTTGTAACTGCGGTGGTGCGTTGGTATTTGCGGCGCTTGGTTGTAACTAGCGGTGGGTGTTGTAATTTGGCGGCGCTTGGAGGTTGTAACTGCGGTGGTGCTTGGTTGTATTTGGCGGCGGCGCTAACTGCGGTGGTGCTGTGTGCTTTGTATAAGGTGGTAACTGTGTGGATTCATTTGTTTGGCGGCGCTTGGTAACTGCGGTGTGCTGGGGTAAATCTCTGGGATAACTGCTGGTGGGTGCTTGGGTGGCTGATTGTAAATTGGTGTGGTGCCTTGGTGTGAAACTTAGAGAAACTAGCGATTTAGGGCGCCATTCTGTGAGGTGGCTCTGCTGGTTGTACTGCGGTGTGCTTGGGGTTTTGCGGCTTGGTGCGGTGCCGGCTTCGTTGCGTATTTGTTGGGGTAAGACCTCGCGGTGTGGCTGGGTTGTGCGCTAATGGTTGACATAATTGTAATTTGTATGGTGGCGGCGCTTGGTTGTAACTGCGGCAGTTGCTTAACGTTGTAACTCGGTGGTTGGTGGTTGTATCTGCGGACTTGGGTTATAACTCGGTAGAGCCTTGGTTGTATTGGAGCGGCGCTTGGTTAACTGCGGTGGTGTAGACTCGGGGGGGGGCGGGTGGTGCTTGGGTTGTATTTGGCGGGCTTGGTTGTAACTGCGGTGGTGCTTGGTTGTACTTTTGGCGGCGCTTGGTTGTAACTGCGGTGGTGCTTGTATGTATTTGGCGGCGCTTGGTTGATAACTGCGGTGGTGCTTGGTTGATTTCGGCGGCGCTTGGTTGTAAACGGTGGTGCTTGGGTTATTTGGCGGCGCTTTTAACTGCGGTGGTGCTTGGCTTGTTGTGCGTGTGCGTGATTGCTTGTTTGGTAGCGCTGGTGCTTGGGTTGTGCGGCGGCGGTGGGTTCGCTTGGTCTAAATTTTGTCGGCGAATGCTTGGTTGTACTTGCGGTGGTGCGTATTTGGCGGCGCTTGGTTGTAATGCGGTGTGCTTGGTTGTTAGGTTTTGCGCGGCGGTGGGCTTGGTGTGATACGTTTTTGGATTGTAACTGCGGTGGTGCTTGGTTGTATGGCGGCGCTTGGTTGTAACTGCGGTGGTGCTTGGTTGATTTGGCGGCGCGTTCGGTTGTAAACTGCGGTGCTTGCTGTTTAGCGGCGCTTGGGTGCGGTGGGCTTGGCTTGTATTTGGCGGCGCTGTGGTTGTGAACGCGAGCTTTGGTTTGTATTTGGCGGCGCTTGGTTGTACGGTGGTGCTTGGTGTATTTGGGCGGGCTTGGTTGTACTGTGGTGCTTGTTGTATTGGCGGCGCTTGGTTGTAAACTGCGTTGGTATGGTAGTTTGGTGCGGTGGTGATTGAACTGCGGTGGTGCGGCTTGCGCGTTGTAACTGCGGCTTTGGCTTGTATTTGGCGGCGCTTGGTTGTAACTGCGGTGGTGCTTGCTTGTATGTTTGGCGGCGCTTGGCATTGTAACTGCGGTGGTGCTTGGCTGTATTTGGCGGGCGGAACGCTTGGTTGTAACTGCAGGGGTGCTTGTATTTTAGTATTTGGCGGCCGCTGGTTGTACACTGCGGTGGTGCTAGGTTGTATGTTGGCGGCGCCTTGGTTGTAACTGCGGGTGGTTGGCTTGCTTGTATTTGGCGGCGCTTGATTATTTGTAACTGCGGGTGGTGCTTGCTTGTATTTGGCGGGTGGCGCTTGGTTGTAACTGCGTGGCGCTTGGTTGTTTTGCGGCGCTTGGTTGTAACTGCGGTGCTTGCTGTGTATTTGGCGGCGCTTGGTTGTAACTGCGGTGGTGCTTGCTGTATTTGGCGGCGCTTGTTGTAACTGCGGCTTGTTGTACTGCTTGCTTGTATTTGCCGCGAAGGCTTGGTTGTAACTGGCGTTGGTGCTTGCTTGTATTTGGGCGGCGCTTGGTGGTGTAACTGCGGTGGTGCTGGTTGTATTTGCGTTGTATTTGGCGGCGCTTGGTTGTAACTGCGGTGGTGCTTGCGTTGTAATTTGGTGGGCTTGTATGTTGGCGCGTTGGTTGTAACTGCGACTTGGCGCGCTTGGGGTGGTGACTTGCTTGTATTTGGCGGCGCTTGGTTGTAACTGCGGTGGTGCTTGCTTGTATTTGGCGGCGCTTGGTTGTAACTGCGGTGGTGCTTGCTTGTATTTGGCGGCGCTTGGTTGTAACTGCGGTGGTGCTTGCTTGTATTTGGCGGCGCTTGGTTGTAACTGCGGTGGTGCTTGCTTGTATTTGGCGGCGCTTGTTTGTAACTTGTATTTGCGCGCTTGGTTGTAACTGGCTTGGTTGCTTGCTTGTATTGGCGGCGCTTGGTTGTAACTGCGGTGGTGCTATGCTTGTATTTGCCGTGTTGGCGCTTGGGTTGTAACTGCGGTGGTGCTTGTATTTGGCGGCGCTTGGTTGTTGCGGTGGTGCGTAATTGCTATTTGGCGCGCTTGGTTGTAAATTGGGCGGCTGCGTGCTTGTGTATTGGCGGCGCTTTGGTGTAAAAACTCGCGGTGCTTTGTGTCTTTGCTGGTGTATTTGGCTTGGTTGTAATGGTGGCGGGGGCTGCTTGTATTGGCGGGCTTGTGGTAACTGGTGGTGCTTCTTGCTTTTGTAAACCGGTTTCTTGTATTGTTACTGCGGTGGTGCTTGCTTGTATTTGGCGGCGCTTGGTTGTAACTGCGGTGGTGTCTTGCTTGGTATTTTGGTTGTAACTGCGTGTGGTTGGAGCGCGCGTGGTGTAACTGCGGTGGTGCTTGCTTGTATTTTGCTTGGTTTGTAATGCGGTGGTGCTGCGCGCTTGGCGGCGCTTGGCTTGTATGCGGTTGTGCTTGTTGTTTGCTTGGCGCTTTGCTTGGTTGTGAACTGCGGCTTGTGCTTGCTTGTATGGCGGCGCTTGGTTGTAACTGCGGTGGTGCTGCTGTATTTGCGCGTAACTGCGCTTGCTTGTATTTGGCGGCGCTTGGTTGTAACTGCCGGTGGTGCTTGCCCTTGTATTTGGCGGCGCTTGGTGGTGCGTGGCGGCGCGCTTGTAATTTGCGCGCGCTGTTGTAACTGCGGTGGTGCTTGCGTCAACTTGCGGTGGTGCTTGCTTGTATTTGGCGGCGCTTGGTGCTGCGGTGGCTTGCTTGTATTTGGCGGCGCTTGGGTTGTAACTTGCGGTGGTGCTATTCGGCGCTTGTTGTAACTGCGGTGGTGCTTGGTTGTATTTGGCGGCGCTTGGTTGTAACTGCGGTGGTGCTTGGTTGTATTTGGCGGCGCTTGGTTGTAACTGCGGTGGTGCTTGGTTGTATTTGGCGGCGCTTGTTGTCGGTGGTGCTTGTTGTATTTGCGCGCGGTTGTAACTGCGGTGGTGCTTGGTTTTTGTATTTGGCGGCGCTTGGTGGTGTAACTGCGGTGGTGCTTTGTTGTATTTGGCGGCGCTTGGTTGATTAATTGGTTGCTTGGTTGTATTTGGCGGCGCTTGGTTGTAACTCGCGGTGGTGCTTGGCTTGTATTTGGCGGCGCTTGGTTGTAACTGCGGTGGTGCTTGGTTGTATTTGGCGGCGGCTTGGTTGTAACTGCGGTGGTGCTGGTTGTATTTGGCGGCGCTTGGTTGTGACTGCGGTGGTGCTTGGTTGTATTTGCGGCGCTTGTTGTAACTGCGTTGTGGTGCTTGGTTGTATTTGGCGGCGCTTGGTTGTAACTGCGGTGGTTGCTTGGTTGTACTTTTGGCGGCGCTTGGTTGTAACTGCGGTGGTGCTTGGTTTGTATTGCGGCGCTTGGTTGTAACTGCGGTGGTGCTTGGTTGTATTTGGCGGCGCTTGGTTGTAACTGCGGTGGTGCTTGGTTGTATTTGGCGGCGCTTGGTTGTAACTGCGGTGGTGCTTGGTTGTATTGGCGGCGCTTGGTTGTAACTGCTTGGTGCTTGGTTGTATTTGGCCGGCGCTTGGTTGTAACTGCGGTGGTGCTTGGTGTATTTGGCGGCGCTTGGTTGTAACTGCGGTGGTGCTTGGTTGTATTTGGCGGCGCTTGGTTGTAACTGCGGTGGTGCTTGGTTGTATTTGGCGGCGCTTGGTTGTAACTGCGGTGGTGCTTGGTTGTATTTGGCGGCGCTTGGTTGTAACTGCGGTGTGCTTGGTTGTATTTGGCGGCGCTTTTGTAACTACGGTGGTGCTTGGTATTTGTATTGCGCGCTTGGTTGTAACTGCGGTGGTGCTTGGTTGTATTTGGCGGCGCTTGGTTGTAACTGCGGTGGTGCTTGGTTGTATTTGGCGGCGCTTGGTTGTAAACTGCGGTGTGCTTGGTTGTATTTGGCGGCGCTTGGTTGTAACTGCGGTGGTGCTTGGTTGTATTTGGCGGCGCTTGGTTGTAACTGCGGTGGTGCTTGGTTGTATTTGGCGGCGCTTGGTTGTAACTGCGGTGTGTGCTTGTTGTATTTGGCGGGCGCTTGGTTGTAACTGCGGGGTGCTTGGTTGTATTTGGCGGCGCTTGGTTGTAACTGCGGTGGTGCTTGGTTGTATTTGGCGGCGCTTGGTTGTAACTGCGGTGGTGCTTGGTTGTATTTGGCGGCGCTTGGTTGTAACTGCGGTGGTGCTTGGTTGTATTTGGCGGCGCTTGGTTGTAACTGCGGTGGTGCTTGTTGTATTGGCGGCGTGGTTGTGCGGTGTGCTTGGTTGTATTTGGCGGCGCTTTGTTGTAACTGCGGTGCTTTGCTTGTTGTAACTGCGGTGGCTAATTTGGCGGCGCTTGGTTGTAACGCGGTGGTGCTTGCAGTTGTGCGGTGGGCTTTGTCTTTGCGTGTTGTATGCTTGCTGTTGTAACTGCGGTGGTGCTGGTGCTTGTATTTGGGCGGCGCTTGGTGTAACTGCGGTGTGCTGTTGTATTTGGCGCGCTTGGTTTATTAACTGCTGCGGTTTGTGTGGGCGATTGGCTTGTATTTGGCGGCGCTGGTTGTAACTGCTGGTTGTTGTGGCGGTGCTTGCTGTTTGGGTTGTATTGGCGGCGCTTGGTTGTAACTGGCGATGGTGCTTGCCTGTATGCGGCGCTTGGTTGTACTGCGGTGGTGCTGGTTGTAGTAATTTGGCGGCGCTTGGTTTGTAACTTGTATTTGGCAATATGCGGCGGCGCCTGTAACTGCGGTGTGCTGCTTGTGAGTATTTGGCGGCGCTGTTGTAACTGCGTGGCTTGCTTGTATTTGGCTTGTATTGGGCGCTTGGCTGTAAACTGTAAGTTGGTGCGCTTGTATTTGGCGGCGCTTGGTGCTTTGCTTGTGCTTGTATAACGCGGGCGCGCTTGGTGTAACTGCTTGGCGGCATGGTGCTTGCTTGTATTTGGCCGGCGCTTTGGTTGTAACTGCGGTGGTGCTTGCTTGTATTTGCTTGTTGTAACTGCGTGGTGCTTGCTTGTATTTTGGCGCTGCTTGGTTGTAAGGTGGTAGCTTGTTGTATTTGGCGGCGCTTGGTTGTAACTGCGTGTGCTTGTGGCGGCGCTTGGTTGTAACGTGCTGCTTGTATTTGGCGGCGCTTGGTTGTAACTCGGTGTGCCTTGCTTGTATCTTGGTTTGCTTGTATTGGCGGCGCTTGCTTGTGTAACTGCTGCGTGTGCTGGTGCTTGTATTTGGCGGCGCTTGGGTTGTAACTGCGCTGAGTGGGCTTGGATGTATGGTGGCTTTTTGGCGGCGCTACTGCGGTGTGCTTGCTTGTATTTGGCGGCGCTTGGGTTGTAATCTGGCTGGTATTGCTGCTGGTGCTTGCTTGTATTTGGCGGCGCTTGGTTTGTACTGCTGGCTTGTGCGCTTGGTGCTGCCGTTTGTGCTTGCTTGTATTTGGCGGCGCTTGGTTGTAACTGCGGTGGTGCTTGCTTGTAGTTGGCGGCGCTTGGTTGTAAACTTGTATTTGCGGCTGCTTGGTTGGTGCTTGGTGTTGCTTGCTTGTATTTGGCGGCGCTTGGTTGTAAACTTGTTATTTGGCGTTCGGGGGTGCTTGCTTGTATTTGGCGCGCGGCTTGGTTGCTTAGGTTGTAAACTGGGTGGCTGCTTGGCTTATTTGGGGCTGTGCTGGTGGTGCTTGGTGCTTGTTTGTATTTGGCGGGCGGCGCTTGCTTGTTGTAACTGCGGTGGTTGCTTGCTTGTATTTGGCGGCGCTTGGTTGTAACTGCGGTGGTGCTTGGTGTAAGTTGGCTTGTATTTGGCGGCGCTTGGTTGTAACTGCGTTGTGGTGCTTGGTTGTATTTGGCGGCGCTTGGTTGTAACTGCGGTGGTGCTTGGCTTGTATTGGCGCGCGGCGCTTGGTGTAACTGCGGTGGTGCTTGGTTGTATTTGGCGGCGCTTGTTGTAACGTGCGCCGTGGTGCTTGTTGTATTTGCTTGGCTGCGGTGGTGCTTTGGTTGTATATTGGCGGCGCTTGTAACTGCGGTGGTGCTTGGTTGTATTGGCGGCGCTTGTAACTGCGGTGGTGCTTGTTGTATTTGGCGGCGCTTGGTTGTAACTGCGGTGGTGCTTGGTTGTACTTTGGCGGCGCTGGTTGTAATGCTGCGTGTGGTGCTTGGTTGTATTGTCGCGGCGCTTGGTTGTAACTGCGGGGTGGTGCTTGTTGTATTTGGCGGCGCTTGGTTGTAACTGCGTTGTTTGCTGCTTGGTTGTATTTGGCGGCGCTTGGTTGTAACTGCGGTGGTGCACGCTTGGGTTGTATATTTGCTTGGTTGTAACTGTGTGCGTGCTGGTTGTATTTGGCGGCGCTTGGTTGTAACTCGCTTGGTATTTGGCGGGTTTGTAACTGCGGTGGTGCTTGGTTGATTTGGCGGCGCTTGGTTGTAACTGCGGTGCTTGCGTTTCGGCGTTGTAATTTGGTTCGGTTGGTGCTTGGTTGTTAATGGTACTGCGGCTTGGGGTATTTGGCGGCGCTTGGTTGTAATTGGTGGTAGTTGCTTGGTTGTATTTGCGGCGATTGGTTGCTTGGTTGTAACTGCTGTGTGCTTGGTTGTATTTTTGGCGGCGCTTTGTTGTAACTGCGTAACTGCTGTTGTTTTGCGAGGTCTTGGTTGTACTGGCGGCGCGTGTTGTAACTGCGGGGGGTGGTGCTTGATATTTGGGCGGCGTTTTTGTGTGCTTGGTTGTAACTGTACTCGGTGGTGCTTGTTGTATGTTGCTGTTTTTTGGCGCTTGGTTGTACTGCGTGGGTGCTTGGGCTTGTTTAATTTGGCGGCGCTTGGTTGTAACTGCGGTGGTGCTTGGTTGTATTTGCGGCGCTTTGGTGTACTTTGGTTTTGTAATGTTGGACGGCGGGGGTGCTGTTGTATTGCGGCGCTTGGTTGTAACTGCGGTGGTTGCTTGTTGTATGTTGGCGGCGCATTGTTCGGTTGTAACTGCGGGGTGGTGCTTGGTTGTACTTGGGGCTGGGCTTGCGGTTGTAACTGCGTGGTGCTTGCGTTGTATTTGGCGGCGCTTGTTGTAACTGCGGAGGTGCTTGTTGTATTTGGCGGCGCTGGTTGTAACTGCGGTGGTGCTTTGTTGTATTTGCGCGTGGTTGATTGGCGGGCGCTTGTTGTAACTGCGGTGGTGCTTGGTTTGTATTTGGCGGCGCTTGTTGTAACTGCGGTGGCTGGTTGTACGCGCGCTTGTTGTAACTGCGGCTTGTTGTACTGTGGGGCGCTTGTTGTACGTGCGGATGGTTGTATAACGCGGTGTGCTTGGTTGTACGGCGGCGCTTGGTGTAACGCCTGTAACTGCGGTGGTGCTTGTTGTACTTTTAACTTGCGGTTGGTGCTTGTTACTTGGCGGCGCTTGGTTGTAACTGCGGTGGTGCTTGGTTGTATTTTGGCGGCGCTTGGTTGTAACTGCGGTGGTGCTTGGTTGTACGCTTGGTTGTTTTAAAATGGGTTGTATTTTGCGGCGCTTGGTTGTAACTGCGTGGTGCTTGGTTGTATTTGGCGGCGCTTGGTTGTAACTGTGGTGGTGCTTGGTTGTATTTGGCGGCGCTTGGTTGTAACTGTGGTGGTGCTTGGTTGTATTTGGCGGCGCTTGTAACTGTGGTGGTGCTTGTTGTATTTGGCGGCGCTTGGTTGTAACTGTGGTGGTGTGCTTGTTCTTGCCGCTTGCCCTGTGGTGCTTGCCCCCTTGCCCCTTGCCCCTTGCCCCTTGCCCTTGCCCCTGCCCCTTGCCCCTTGCCCCTTGCCCCTTGCCCCTTGCCCCCTTGCCCCTTGCCCCTTGCCCCTTGCCCCTTGCCCTTGCCCCTTGCCCCTTGCCCTTGCCCCTTGGCCCCTTGCCCTTGCCCCTTGCCCCTTGGCCCTTGCCCTTGGCCCTTGCCCTTGGCCTTGGCCCTTGCCCTTGGCCCTTGGCCCTTGGCCCTTGGCCCTTGGCCCTTGGCCCTTGGCCTTGCCCTGCCCTTGGCCCTTGGCCCTTGGCCTTGCCCTTGGCCCTTGCGCCCTTGGCCCTGGCCCTTGGCCCTTGGCCCTTGGCCCTTGCCCTTGCCCTGGCCCTTGGCCCTTGGCCCTTGGCCCTTGGCCCTTGGCCCTTGGCCCTTGGCCCTTGGCCCTTGGCCCTTGGCCCTTGGCCCTTGGCCCTTGGCCCTTGGCCCTTGGCCCTTGGCCCTTGGCCCTTGGCCCTTGGCCCTTGGCCCTTGGCCCTTGGCTCTTGGCTCTTGGCTCTTGGCTCTTGGCTCTTGGCTCTTCGCTCTTCGCTCTTGGCTCTTGGCTCTTGGCTCTTGGCTCTTGGCTCTTCGCTCTTGGCTCTTGGCTCTTGGCTCTTCGCTCACAAATCATCATCATTAATGAATCATCCTCATCATCATCAATGAATCAATCAATGAACATCAATCAATCGATATCATCATCATCATCACCAATCATCATCAATCATCCTCAATCAATGAATCAAGCAACATCATCAACATCATCAACTGATCAACCAACATCGTCATGATCATCAACAACTAATCAACATCATCATCAATTAATAAAATCATCATCAACATCATCATCAACTAATCAACATCATCAACATCATCATCAATGAATCAACCAATATCAACTGATCAACCAACATCGTCATCATCATCAACAACTAATCAACATCATCAATAACATCATCATCACTAATCAACATTTTCTACAGCATCATCATCAAAGAGTCAACCAACATCATCAACATCATCATCAACCAATCATCATCATCAACTAATCAACATCATCATCAATCAATAAATCAACCAACATCATCATCAACATCACCATCAACCAATCAACCATCAACCGTCATCTTCATTACCAATCAACCATCATCATCAACCAATCAACCATCATTATCATCATCATCATCATCATCATCATCATCATCATCATAAATCAACCATCATCAATCAACCATCATCATCAATCAACTAATCAATCATCATCATCAATCAACCATCATCATCAATAACCAATCAACCATCATCATCATCATCATCATCATCATCATCATCATCATCATCATCATCATCATCAGTTAATCAACCATCATCTATCAATCATCCATCTTCAATCAATCAATCTCATCATCATCATCAACAACTATCATCAACCATCATTAACCGTCATCATCATCCATCATTCTCCATCTATTACCATCCATCACCAATCACCAATCATCAGTCATGGCAGATGGCAGATTGCAAATGTGTTGGACCTCGTGTTTTTTATCAAGATGGATCGACAATGTTTACATAACTTACATCAAAACGCATACATGACTGTAAACCGTAAATAGCATGTCAATGTCATAGATGACTTTCAACTTCTCCGTCATTCAATTGAGTTAGATAACTTATTTCATTAACACTCAAAATTCTTACTGACAGTTACTTCTCAGTTCCACGCTAGGAATGTCAAGTTTCTTATACTTGTTCTCGCGTCTGTCTACTTGCTAATAAGAAGATTGGGATGACATCATGGAACTATGTCCGATGACTACAGTGGCCACTAGGAAAAATTAGACAAAATCGAAGATAACACTTACCATTCCCGTCAGTCCGTGGTCTCCCGATGTACGATGCGGTCCGGTGGCGCAACGGTTAGCGCCTGTCACCAACACAGTGAAGGTTGGCTGTCCTAGGTTCAGCTCTCGTCTCGGGCACGCAGTTCTTTCTCTGCACGTGACATCTGTTCACAGGGCTGGCTGCCTTGCCGTGATAGTTGCGGGCACGGCGTAAAACACCAATCCCTCCCCCTCCCGATGCTCTCACAAATCTCAGCGCCAAGAATGTTCTTCACCCACTCACTGTAGGCAGGTGCGCTGTCACACTAGCTATTACACTAACACACCACTGCACATATTCCCATGGAAACACCAATGCTGGTAGACACTTCCAGACTCTTTGGCCAGGACATTGTGGAAACGTCGACAGGATGCTCGAATCCTCGGCGACCGACAAGGGAACAAACTCCAGGACTACCCGGATCGGTTCGAGCTATCCACCCCTCCCTCGGTTGACAGTCACCCCTGGGTGGGTCCGATGTAGGAAGAAGGCTATCAGGCCCTCCTGTAGTTAAGGATCCGTGTCAGCGGGTCCTCCTTAGCTGTTCCTCCACATTAGTTCCTGTAACATAATGACTAATGAGACTCTACCATTCACTGCTACTTTTAGTCTCCCTGAGTTAAACTCATCACCACATTAGTTCCTCTAACTTAATTACTAATGAGACTCTACCATTCACTGTTGCTATTAGTCTCCCTCGCGTTAAACTCATCACGTGATTTCTTATTCAGCGTTAAGATTTTTCTCATGAAGCAATTTAACAATACTTTTGCAGTGAAATCAGAATTTAGAATTCAGGACAATATAAACACATATTTGCTTACCTTGACTGGGCAAGGAACTAAAAGCACAGACTCCCCTGTCTGTATTTACACCTGCACAGGTAGGACCATCTGTCTCGGCGGCTGAGCTGGGAATGTCACACACTGTTCACTGAGCGAAAAACGTGGAGGTGAGCTGTCGTTACTAGTGTCACGTGTCATCAGTGGTGCTCCTGCACGGGGTTCGCAAATTATACCCTTTTTTCTTCTTCTTTTCTTTTCAAGTTGTAGACACACTCGCTCACACTCGCACAGACTCTTGACCTACGCTTACAAGGAAAATAAGACATTTCCCTGACACACAACATTATCCTTATCTTGTAATCATCTTGAAACTAACACTTGTTTTGTTTATTTTATTTATTTTTTTTTACTCTTTTGTTTATTCTTGAATGTGAGCAAATTGTTAGTATCCATGCAAGATGAAAAGCGCTTAATATGTTGTCATTCCAAAATACAGTTATAGAAAATTAAATGTATTAAAACAGAAGAAAAAGTTGTTAGTCTCTCACTGTTTTAAATTGTTTATTTTAATTTGTCTGAATTTTTGTTATCTTTATCAAGATGCATCCTGAGGAAACTTTTGTTTACAAGTAAATCACACTGGAAAAGGAAGCATGCAGAAGTTGACTTTTTCTGTTCATTTATTCCTCTGTAATATTGTGTCAAATAAAAATGATTTCGTCGTAAGGTGTGACTCCCGAGCGACAGCCAACAGAATGTTTAGGCATGTGTGTGTGTGTGGGGAATTGGTGTTTTACGCCGAGCCAGCAACTTAGGCTGTATCAATCCAGCCCTGTAAACAGATGTCACGTGCAGAGAAAGAACAGCGTGCCTGAGACGAGAGCTGAACCCAGTGTATTGGTGAGAGGCACTAACCGTTGTGCCACCGGACCGCCTTTAGGCATGCGGATTTCATTGTGTATCTTAAAATAATAATAATAATTTGCTGGAAATAGCAGTAATTAAATGCGACTTTTTCTATAAAATCTTTCGCAAACCTAAGCTTATACAATCCATTTTTAATTTAGTCATACACACAATTGTTATACAGACACCACCACTACCACCCGACTTCATTCCAAAAACATTCACTCATCAGTTACATATAGATTTCGAGTTCCTGCCATTGATGTCTTCTAAGCTGTTGTTACATGCTGCCAATATTTGTAGTCACTTGTCTTCGCCTTGTTAGTATCTCTGCAAGATAAAAAGCGTTTTAAGCATGTTGTCATTCCAAAATACAGCCTGTCTCTGGTTTATGGTCTTGGACTCTTGGTGGTTCTAGGCTCCCATTGTCTCATTGTTGTAAAGCTTAAAAGTTTATTTCTTGCTGTAGTCACTCATATCTCTGTCTCTCTCTTCCTTAAATATTAATAATCAGATTCGTAAAACAAATAATTTGTGTGGAGGGGATGTCAATGCACTGATCATGAACGAATAAACAGCAATTAACCATAAAACAACCAAGCAACTGTTGGTGTAAAGTTTATACCAGTCTCTTTCATAACGTTTACAAAGGTCCACCTGAATTTAAATGTTGTTCAGACTTAGTTAAGCCATTAAAATAATACTCAAGCTAATAACCTGAGCATTTTGACTATGTGCACAGACGCCACACTAAACAACTCATTCAATCTGGCAGAGGATAAACTAATCAAAGGGACGTAAGACACACAAAAAAAGGTTTTGCTTGTTATCTCCCATTCTTCAGTGTTTTGCTTGTTACCTGATCCGCACTGAAAATTGTTTTCTCAAGATATATATATAAAATCAAATCTTTAAAAGAAGATAGAAGAAATCAATGTTTACTCCCTTACTGCAATTGTTTATTTTAATCTGTCTGTTTTTGTGTTCTTTAGCAAGATAACCCCTAGGCTACGGAGACGGTGCTCGCGATCTTACTACTGTAACCTACTTGTAGTTTGACATTGTCTCAGTTGTGTTGGGCCCTCGTTTATTTTACCTTTACCTGTCATCAGTGTTAGGCCTTGAGTTATTTTGCATGTCGCAATAAACTTTATGTAGCTCTTTGTAACGGATAAGTACTTAGTAGAGGGGGTTAGGAGGGAAGATCGACAACCGTGGTTGATCTGATCTAGCGTAGTGGGCTGGAAGTTGTTTGCCCTTGAGCAAATGACGTAAACTGGGACGTCAAAATAAGGTGACGTAAAATATAGAGGAAAATAACGTTAGAGAAAAAAACGAAAAGCAGAGAGCTAACGGCGGAACCGAAGTGAGAGCTGGTGGATTTTTCTCGGGACTTTCTCGCAACTGCTGCGACAGCGGAAAAAGTATTACGGAAAGTAATACCGTGGTTAAACTACAGGTGGATGTACTTCACAGGTCGTGAGTCACTGTAGTCCGTGTCCGCACCGTGGGGGAGCTCTGTGGCTTGGGCATCCCGCAGTACAGTTTCTTGTTGGGGCCAAGAAACCACACACTGGCGTAAGCGAGAAAACAACGGTCCCAGAGCGGAAAAACTTGGTGTAAGACTGGGGCACCGACCTCCATCTGTCGCCTGGAAGGGACAGTTCTTAACAGCCGGAGAGTAAGCGCCGGTGGAGGAAAGGTTTCCTCCCGGCCTTCAGCTAATCTAACATCATACTGCCAAACACCCAGGAGGCGGCCGAGACCGAGACGTCCTGCTTGTAAACTGGTGGTACCGTAAAAACCATTTATTTTTTTAATAATAAATAGACTTCGTGGAAAGAAGATCAGTGGGACTAATTAGAATAGAGGACTTGGGAGGGTCTCAAAGACTTTAATATAAAAGGTTAATGTTTCATCAAGAACGAACATTTTCTTTTATTCTTCATCAGTGACAATATTTATGAGAGTCGATTTTTTGGTTAACTTTAATAGTACGTTGGACGAATGATAATATATTGGTAATATATCTTGTGTGGCGAATGAAGGAGTGAATCTATGAGTGTTGATACTTTGCCTTTGTTTCATTTGACATTGTATTTGAATTGAATAATTATTCGTGCCTCTAAGAAGGTACGCCCACCCTCAAGCGATCAGGATATTTTGGTTTGTGGAAAGAATGCGCGTGTCCGCGGACGGTCCGTGACACTCTTCATAGTGTTTAAAAGCTGTTGAATTAGCGCCAGAACAAGTTTCATAGCTGGCAAAGTTTGAAGCGAAAAGTTTCTCTTAGCGAGGTCGCTGACGTCACGCTTCCGAAGCCTCCCGCAGTTTTTCCCTTCACTGAGACCTTTACTACTACTACAACAACAACAACAACAACAACTCCGCCTCCCGGGCAGGTCCTGACACTGCTAATCGCCAGAGAGACTTACACAACACTAGAAGTATAGCATACACCAAAATAAGTTTTTGTTGTTGATTCCCATTTATATACTGATGCATAAAATTTCTTTAACTATCGCCACTATAACCGTAACAACAATTATTATTTTCATTCTTCGCTCCTCAAAGCAGTTGTGTCCAACAGTCAACACTCCATATACATATTTGAGGTTTCTTTCCATTTATTTATTTGATAAAATTCAAGAACAGGCACAAGTGTGTTATAGTATTCTACAATACCATGATATACAATTGTATTCCTGAGAAGAAAGCTTTAAAAGAATGCTTTCAGCAATAACTTAACGAATGTGTAAAAGTGTTAAAATTTGACACTAAAAAAGTTTTTAACACAAACATTTTGATACATCGCCTTCACCAAATGTTTGGTATATCAAAAGCATTCTTACATAAACACATGACATATGTCAGCAGGAAACCAGTATGTGATGTTATGTCAGAAGATAGATGTCAAGAAAAACAGAAGTACAGTTCAAGAAAAACTGAACTATGTATATAAAGTATTTGTGGCTTCAAACGATGACACTTGTAACACGACTTATGACAATGAATTGAAAAAATTTCGAGCATAAAACTGCTCCAGAAAAATCAGGTCTGACGTTGCGACATTCATGAAAAATTTTCTTTTTGTGTGAAATCTTTTTGTTCACACATTTCATCTGGTACACAAACACTATCATAATAATATACGTCGGACTTACCACGATTTACTTGGTATTAAGACACTACAATAAGTCAAAAATAATAATAATTAGTTAAATCAATAATAATTTAGATGTCTGTTTAAACAAAATTATCATCGTGGGTAATATATTTGGAATGACAGATTGCTGGCAATGAAGCTGATCTGTCACAACGACTGTGGCAGCGGAAAACCCTTCTGATTATGTAGATATGGAGAAATAGGATATGGTCAGCAGAGAAAGGTGGGAGGTTAGTCATTTTTCATATAAAGCATGTCTGGATTGCCAGTGAGTGAAAAAACTGGCTTACAAAGGAAAAATGATACAACCCGGAGAGACAATATATATATATATCGCTTCTAAACCATGGGTTTCTGTCTCACCCATTCACACGTGAAAAGACAGGTAGAAAATAGATATAGAGTTGTCTGTAATATCGCAAAACGGTAAGGACAGTGTGTAAAGCCCGGACGCTCTCAATAATAGTGTCGGTTGAAAGGCAGATGGAATTAAATGTGAAAAACCACTCAACCCAATATAAAGCATTTTTCAAGTGCGATATTAGTTCCTTTCCTTTCTTTATGCCAAATGGTCACATAGAATATCTTTCAAAATCGGAAAATAAACTGACAGTCTTCTGGTCTACTAAACAACTATTTAGTACAACCACAGCATCACAGGTTTGCCGAATACCACGTGACACTGTGACCAACTCCTTCAAGATGCATTCAGATCCCATGTGTGCACATGTGTACACAGATTGAAACACATTCAAATAAAACAGCGTGCATGCAGGCATTCACACACGCACCATGCATTCACCGACGCACAAAAGTCTGAAGGTTGTCATGGCAACCGACCCGACTGCTGCGAGAGTCAGACTAAACCCGCATCTTTGGCCATAGAGTAGAACATACTGCTAGTGTCTTCGAGGAGGTGGGAGGGGCTGTCAAATTCACACACCCGTCCTCCGTCCATCACCATAATCCTGTGATAAAAGAACGTGTCAGGAACATGTCTCACTTCAATGACAGAAATTAAATATATATATATGCTGTGAACGGATCAATGGCGTTTGAACTTATATGAGTAATGGATTTTTCAATTTAAAAATATGATTTTTTTCAGGTTTAATCAGTGAATTTATCAAAGTGTAAAAACTGATGTGTCTCCATAAATCCATCTTCGTCTGTTCCCGAACTAGTGGACTGAATCTGGACAGGACATCAAGAGTATCATGTTCTAGAATGAGGTTCGGTCTACACAGTGTGTGTGTGTGAACAATTCTTCGTTGTAAGATTTTCTAAATAGTATGACGAGACAGAGACAGGGTGTATTAATCACAATTAGTGCGTAGTAAACAGTAAATATGGACCTAATTATTGAAGGCATTGATATTAAGACATTACATGAGAGAAAACGTATTGAGAGATTTAATTTTACAGGAGCTACTTCTGAAAAGAATTGTTCTTTAGTTATTGAACATTTTGATCGTATGTTCATCTCTTCTGTATACATGGAGGCCTGATGTTAGTGGCCTCCTGTAGAGTATCAACGGTTCCATACACATTAATTGCAGGAGACGTCTTGGATATATTTCGTTGCAGAAATCTCTGGAAACTTGAAGGATATCTTCTGCAGTCAGCTCCACCTATCGTACATCTACTACTGGAATGTTTTCACTTCTAGACAATTAGTGTATGGTGGACCATAAACACTTTTTAAGGAGTTATTTTCATTGTTGTGTTAAGGAGAAAACTTCGTGTATGAATGCGAACTCCTCACCTGTCATAGTCCATAACAGTGTTTAGTCTATGGGCTATCGTCAGTATCGTGCATTCCGCAAATTCTCTTCGGATGGTCTGTTGGATGAGATCATCGGTTTCCATGTCCACTGCTGCGGTGGCTTCGTCGAGGACCAAGATCTTGGTCTTTCGTAAAAGCGTGCGGGCTAAACACAGCAGCTGCCTCTGGCCGACACTGTGTGGCAGGAAAGAAAAAACTGTACCCATTGTTCAAAATATTAAATCATATAATAATAAATAATAGTGCATTATACGAAATGAGCTACAAAGAAATCATTTCTATATTACCTGAGGCTTGCACCCCCTTCTCCACATAGATGACCCAAGCCATCGGACAGATCCTGGACAAAGTTCTTGAGATGAGCCTGCTCTAGTACTTTCCAGATTTGCTCATCAGTGTACATGTCAAAGGGGTCAAGGTTCATCCGAAGGGTTCCGTCAAACAAGACAGGATCCTAGAACAGATGTGTTCAGTTTTGTTTTAAAAAAATTCGACACTGTATAATGTTACTTCGCTCAGAAGTTTGTCAGTAATGATATTTTTCGTATAGAAAACAATTTGACAATATATTTAACTAATAAAATCACTTTTTAAAAAATTTAGCATTTTTGTTCTTTTCACTTGTGGTGTGACGTTCACAAAAGTTCCAGAATAATTTATTACTTCTTAGTCAACGTGAGCCAGTTTTGAATGGACATACCATGCCTAAAAGAATTGTTAGGTCATGTTTATTTTCTAGCGATATTGTTGAATTAAGCTTGTTGACGAGGTCATAAAGGTAAATTATGTAGAAGCAGGGGAGGAACAAACCTGAGGCAAAATGGTGATTTTCTGGCGAAGCTCGTGCAATCCAATGGTCCCGATGTCAACGTCGTCCACTAGAATCTGTCCGCCGGCTGCTTCCACAAGGCGGAAGAGGGACAAAGTCATTGACGACTTGCCTGCTCCTGTTCGTCCCACGATTCCTATCTGAAAGGATAATCAAAGGAGAGAAGCTGGCATTGTAGGTAAATTAAAATGAAACAAAAATTGAGATGAAAATGACAAGAAGTAAGAAAACTACGAGGAGATGATGATGATGATGATGATGACTGATGATTGATGATACACCTTATCTGCACGTGTACACGTCGACTGTACACACGATAAAAATGTGTTGATCTGGCTTTTTGATTGATGAACTTTCTCGATTACTTCGTGATAACTAATACACCCTCGTCATCATCATCACTATTAATACTGATGCTGTTGCTTGTCACAGTAGCTACCTTCTCGCCTGACCGGATTTCACAGTTGAGGTCACGGAGGACGAGGTCGAGGCCGGGTCGGTAGCGCGTGCTGTAGTTATTGTAACGCACGTTGCCATATTGAGGCCAGTCCGGTCGGGGCCTAGGGACGACAGACCACGGCGCCTAGTGTTGAAACAGTCAAGAAAAACTAGTTAGTGTGCAAGAAATAGAATATACCTCCTCAGCAATGACATTCCTTCTCATTAAGTGACATCTCATATCTCGTCAGTAGTGACACATCACATTAGTTGTGACACACCTTGTCAATCGTGACATCATATTTCCTCAGTAGTAGTGACATACCTCATTGGGAACTTTGGTGTACTGCCCTATCCTTTCAACTGCAACGATGTTGGTCTCTACTTCCGTGGAAATTCTCACCAACAAGTTCAGCTTACCTGTCACCTGTGGACCAATGTTCAGAAAAGGAATGAAGTCAGTCGCAAAAATTATTAAAGAATGCTTGATGTTCTTGCCTATAAAATAGTAGCTCTCTCGAAAATAAAATGACAAAATATAAGGTGAGTGATGGCAGTGATGAAAGACTTCGGGAAGGGCTTTGACCACTCGTCGCTCTTCTTACCTCCATGGCGTACGACAAAGACAGCCCCACGATGCCAGCTGACAAGGTGTTCCGTGATATCACAGTAAAAGTGGCAGCAGCCAGAATCAAGATGGAACCGATGAAGTCGAGACGAACTCCCAACCATCTGTTGACACGTCCACCAGAATGATACAGAATCATACAAAGTTCATATTTTACAACCACATAAAGAATACTCGTGTAGCAGACGAATTGTTTGTCTACTCAGGTCGAGACCTTTATCAGCGTGTTTGTCTGGTGGTAGCTACAGACCTGTTTGCACCGTTGGAATTGTAGTTGCAGGTCTGGCAGGCGTCCACCTTGTGTTCGGAATCCGCCGCGAAGCGCTGCTGGGCCCCGTAGGCGCGGATGACGTGGGCGCCGGACAGAGTCTCACTGAAATGATTGTAGATGGGCGACCGCAGCTTGGACTGCAGGCGGCGAAGCTGGCACGAAGTGCCAATGTAGAAGCGCTGGGTTACACATAATAATTAGTCATAATTAATCCAAATTAAGTTCTGGATTAGAAATACAAATTGGTGGTAATAAATCGCTGGTTTAGAAATAATTACTGACGATTAGCTTTGGGTTAAAATAATAATTAATGATAATTGTAAAGATAAAAACAATGCCAAGTAATATCACGGTGGGTAACATACGATGCAATACAGTAATTCTTCAGATTTTGTTGCAAATGGTATCAACTGACCAGAATGAAGTAGTAGATGACGAAGGCAGGGGCGAATACGGCCAGGAAGATGGGCGTGGTATAGCTAATGGCGATGACTGTGCTTAGAACCTTCTCTAGACTGTCTACCCTGTGTACACAAAATGATTAGTTTGACAAGAAGTACAAACAAAAGTCACTTTCAGGCTGTACGGAAAAAGGAAGACCAAATAGTGAACTTCAGATTTAATTATTTTGAGGATTTCATTTTTTTGTTGTTTTGAAGTTGTGAGTGGGCGGCTGGAACGTTGAGCGACAAATAGCCTAGAGGTTACGGTCATACCTCATCTTTCTCTTCCACTTACTCCTGTAGAATCTTAAAGACCCAATTTGAGCATATAAATAAAATATATCAAAACCTTTCTAACCTCTTTACTAAAGTTCTGGTCATTTTCCGCCTTCCTCCTTCTCAATTAATCTCACTGAGCTCTCAACATATTTCAATGAACTCTCGCAAAATCTCATTGGACTCTCACCAAATCTCAATGAAAACGCAGAGTTCGCCGTCCACCATGTCCATATCCTGCGAGAAGCGGTTGAGGATCCTGCCCACCGGTGTGGTGTCGAAGAACGACATGGGCGCTCGGAGCAGTCGCACCAGCATCGAGCGGTGCAGCGTTCGGGCGGCGTGGATGCGACGAAAGGCCATGATGACAGCGTAGACAATGACAAAGACAGCTGAAGAAAAAAAAAATCAGTTTAATTATTTTATTCTATTTTTGTTCAGACTGCGATTTCAGTGAATGTGATCTGTGCCAAGCACAAGAAAAACACTAACCCTGTGTAATATTTTTACTTGCTTGATTTTATTACTCACTGTCTGATAAGTGAATGAGTGACAACTGGATACCATTGTTTATTGTTTACAATGAGTAGATGAATAACTGGTTTGGTATTATGCTATTATGAGTGGCTAAGTGATTAGTGATATTTATGTGATATTATTTATCATTGAGCTCTAGCTACAAAGTACTTTAGTACAAATAAAATATTTTCATTGTAAGAAGAGACTAATTGATAGGAACACTAATGTGTTTGTGATTTGCTGAGATTTGAAATGTCCTCCTCACTCTGTGCGATGCCCAGACCAGCGTACAGGCCAAGGTAGAAGTCGTTGAGCTGTCGGCGACGGTCACTGTCGGCCGGCAAAGACGCGTTGGCCAACTCCGTGTCGTCCGTCCACTCGCTCAGCCACAGGTTGCTTCCCAGGGATGCTGCATTGTAGATGGTGAAGAAGAGCAGCATGATGGATGCATACTTCAGGCCCATCGCTCTGGCTAGGTCTATGTAAACACCCCAGTTGACCTGCACACAACATTATTGTGATCCAAGTTAATCCCAGGCAACAATAACAGCTGTCGTATAATAAACATGTCTTCTCTACACTGACACAGCGGTTACCAATGCAAGATTTGAACTCCTGGCGCTGACAGTTTGTGCTTACCCTTCCTGACTCGACCTCTTCTTCCGTAACGAGCCTGCTTTTGTCTGGAGCCTCCTCTTCTTTCTCTTTCAGTGCTTTCTTCTCGCTCGTCTGCCGTTGGTAGCTGGCTGAGAATGCACTAGACAGTGAGTCATGCTTCTTCCTCCTGTCTTTCTTCTGGCTGCTTTCAGACTCCCTAGGGGGTTAAAAAAGTAACTAAAAGTTTACTTTCTCTACAGTGACAAAACACAATGGGGACAAAATCCACGAAGAACATGAATGTGTAATAAATATAATTTCCTAGTTTGGAATCGATTTTGAAACAATTTGTGTCCTGAATATGATTTGTTTTAGTGACACATAAAACACTTGATCAGAATACTGTTGCATAAAATGTAGTTAGGAATGGCTTCAAATATTTAGGAAACACCGCTGTTTAGACACCTCGATATAAACCTCAGTACCTCCTGAATCTCTCCAAAAGCTGATCTTTGGATTTCTCATCTCCAGACGCTTCACTGTCAGAATGGACGCTCACCAGTCTTTGCAAAATCTGCCGCCTGACAGTCTGCGCTGATATACCAGACAAACAGAGTTAACGATTGTCAGAATAAGCAGGACTCACTCCTGATATCCTATATCAGCATGGTCTCTGTGTAGTTCCAATACAACGAGAGTGCTGTACAACTATATTACGTGATTGTTACGGCGTTACGACACTACGAGATCCCACAACTACGTGATCGCTGTAACTACTTACCTTCCTCGTCGTCCTCGTCGTCTTCTGACTCGTCCTGCTGCGTGAGGTAGGTGGTAAGGAACTGTGCGAAGGCGCCGTTGTGTGACAGCAGCTCGTTGTAGGTCCCCATCTCCGAGATCCGCCCGTCCGTCATCACCAAGATGCTGTCCACCTTGGGCAGCCACTGCAGGCCGTGCGTCACCAGGATTCGCGTCTGCGCAGTCGCAGGTTTCAAAAAATGACCGCGAATGTACATCTCTAATGGACTAAGCAGTCACGCGATCAGCAAGTTTCAGTTAATTTTAGTTTTATTTATTTAGCACGTGCTATGTATGATATGCCACACGTTGATTGAAGTCTGTCGATAAACACAATTTTCTTCAACTTGCTTTTTATATATTTCAAATGAAAGATCGTCATCATCATCATCATCATCACATCATCATCCGTTTCGACTATGACCAGAAAAGCCGAGGTGAGAGAGTCATCTCTTATAGTGATTTCAGCATTCTTCCAAACAGTAATAACAAGAAAGGGGAACTCAAAGAAAAAAGTCGACGGGAACAAGGAGAAAGAGGAAAATACCTTTCCGTCGAGAAGTCCGCCATGGCCAATAACTTTGGAGAAGATGTGCTTGCCCACGTGACTGTCCACTGCCGAAAGTGGGTCGTCGAGTAGAACGACATCAGCGTCACTGTACACGGCCCGTGCGACAGACACCCGCTGTTTCTGGCCACCGCTCAGATTGATGCCCTGAAGGAGTAGAAAGAAAGATGAGAGAAATAGAGGATGAAGATGTCGACTCTTAAAAAACAATCATAAATTAGAATTCACACTCAAATAAATAATATGATAAACCTTAAGATAAAAGAAAATAAGAATAAACACGCTTTGAGAGTAATTAGTAAATACATCCCAGAGCTATCAGAACATTCGAGAAGTTGCTAAGATACATCAAAAGATGCGACGATTACCAAAGACACATCCAAGTGATGATTACCAAAGACACATCCAAGTGAGTGAGTCTGTGATGAAAGACAAAACAAACGGCCAAAGGAAAAAGAGACAAGACGAGACAGACCTTTTCTCCTATTTCAGTCAAATCTCCAGCAGCGAGTATTTCCAGATCAGGTTTCAGTGCGCATGCGTCTAAAACATTCTGGTATTTCCTCTCATCCATATCGGCGCCAAAGAGAATGTTGCTGCGCAGAGTCTCGTTCTGGATCCAGGCCTGCTGCGGGACGTAGGCCACTGATCCCTGCGGACAGCAAGGGAAACTTTGAAAGTTAATTAGAATGATCCTGTCCTGACTGGTATTAGTGGCATCATGTATGCCCGCCATTGAGTTCTATTGGCTGATGCTTTTACTAGTGTTAATAGAAACAGCTTTAATGACTTGACACAGTCAATATTCCGGGGCATTGATACAGAAGTTTTTAAATTTTAAAGTGTGTTCATAGTGAAAGAATGAACAATGCTTGATGGTGGACCTAAGGAGCAACACACACTAACATGCGAGCGAGCGAACCCATCAAAGTAACCCCCAGGTCTTAGTGGTGCAACATGTCTAAACCTTAAAACTGCTTTGTAGAAGAAAATTTATGAGTTTTCATCCATTCACAGGGGTTGTATAAAAATCTGTTTTAACACAAGATTGTGTTCACAATTCGAAATGTGTAACCGAACAACCCTTTCTTACACTGATGTTCACGTGACCTTGCAGTGTCTCCATCTCCCCCAACATGGCCGAAATCAGCGAGGACTTGCCAGCCCCCACCTGACCGACGACTGCCACAAGACCTCCTCTCTTCACCTTGACATTGATTCTGTATTAGACAATCAGTCATAGAGATGAATGCATGTATTGTGTACTATCTTCATCAATCTTTGAGGGCCTTACGAGGACAAATCGTGACGTAATGTTTGTACACTGATGCAACTAATTATGCTCCCAGCTTTCACAATGTAAACATGTAAACATATTCTGACGAATATTCTTTCTATGCATGGCGATGTTTGTTCATGTGTATCTAGAGAATGAAAGACGAGGTTTTTATCTCGAGTTTTAGAGTATCATCCAGAGACAGTATGCTACACTGAACTTTACTCAACCATTAAAAAGAAATCACACTTCACTCGCTCTTTAATTAGACGCATAATCTCAACTAGTCTAGCATTAAAATAAGTCTCATCAGTGTTTCCAAATAATGAAAGCAAATTCAGAATTCCAGGCTCTAACTATTGGAGGTTTTCAGACTCTCGATTAAACTGTTCGCTGCTTTTAAACGCTTATACAAATATACTGGAGATTTTAGTTGGGAAAGGTGCACACCAATACAAGGTATTTTTTCAAATTCTTTTCAGTCTTTTCTGTCTTTTTCTCTTCCTATTTTCTTTTTTAATTACTCACTGTTTCAGTGTGGGGGCGTCTTTCCTGCTCCACGCAAAAATGCCATCTTCAACTTTCACTGCGTACTCTAGAAAAGGAAAATTAAAAAAATAACTATAAAGTTTAAAGGTGACGTATGGTGTAAAGTACAGGTCTATCAGTGTCCGCTAATACCTCAACCCGATACGGGATTTAAAGCGTGGTCAAAGGAGGATTGGTGTCTATAGTTGTTCCATAAAGTCAAAAATAGTTGCTCATCCTTCTCCTATCGAACAAACGAACAAAGAAACGAACAAAGAAACAAACGAACGAACAAAGAAATCAACGAACGAACAAAGAAACCAAGTAACGAACAAAGGAACAGACTTTACTGACTAGACTATCTCGCCCTATTATTAAGTCAAAGAAAGAACGATTCTTACATACGTCGAAGCCTATAGTCTCTATCGGAAAACAAAACAACAACAACAACAAACAAAACAATAATGAGATGGTGGTTATAACAAATCTCTATCGATGAAGTTGTCTACACCAGTGGCTATCGCTGATGTAGCCAAAGCAAGTCTATCAACTTAATATCAAGTCAAAGAAATTATTCATTCCCATAGCAATCACAGAAAGTTGAATGCGTCTCTTTATTCGTTTTTTCTTGATGCAAAAACATCATCAGGGGAGAGGACTGCCCCTAAAATAAAACCAGATATCTATGGGTAGAGTCAAGAACCTGGCACCCACCATCTCTCGTCTCACGTGACACATTTGAGGTGTCCAAGTCTTCGCTGTTGATGTAGTTGTTGATACGGCCCAGTGAGACGATACACTGCAAGAAATTATCAAATACATTTAGTTTTTTCGCATCTAACAGATTACTTTGTCTTTTTAATTTTTTATTATTATTATTATTATTATTATTATTATTATTATTATTATTATTATTATTATTATTATTATTATTATTATTATTATTATTATTATTATGTTGCTCTCGAGGAAAAGAAAGGTATAGCGTTCATGGCTTGGACCATCGAAATAAAATTCATGACGGTGGTTGCGGTGGCGGTGGCGGTGGCGATGACGATGATGATGATAACGACATTCTTTTACAGCACTGCTACCTTAAAAGATTGTGCGGTATTTTTAGGCTATATATTCTCAATTAAAAATGTTAATACAAAAGTAACATTCATCAACTCATGTAAAAGCTCTTGACAACCTTTATGCCCTCTTTGATCATCGCCGGCATGACATTGAGGGCCAGTCGGATGACGTTGAAGTAGGACAAGGCTACGAAGCTTGTGGAGGCATCCAGGTAGTGTGAGTCATCCACAAGGACAAAGGTCATGTAAGTAAACAGAGTCATCTGCAACAGTAGAAACAATTATCATCTGAGTTCCTTTCTAAGTATTTTCGTTATTTATTCTTCATTCATCCATTCCATGCATGAGTGGCATTCCTGATGTTTTATTCACTTAAGGAAGGAATCACAGGCGACAGAGAGAAAGAGAGGGAGAGAAAGGAGGAGGGAAACAGCGACAACCTCAGCACTTTCTCAGTTTACACCAACAGGAACAAAAAAATGAAGATGGCAATGCTGACCCAGTAGACGGCGGCGGTCCAGGCGAAAGACAGGAAAGAATCCACTAAGGACGACTTGAGCAGTTGTTTTAGCTCCTGGTCTCTGATGTCCGTTACTCTCTCCTGGAATGATGGCTCCCAGGCGTACAGCTTTAAAATCTGAACAAGGACACGTGTACAGTTACAACATCGAATCCTTGGCAACGGCAGATATTTCATAAAAGATTACAAATAAATTTATTTCTATTTATTAACTGCAGGATCAGTCGATCAAAATAATCCAAGTTCCCAAAGTGGAATAATGAGGGGCCCTGACCTTTATTCCGTTAAGCACCTCGTTGAGGACCTTGACTCTCTTGTCTCTGATGGTCATGGCTGCTTTCTGGTAGATGCGCATCTTGTTTAGAAGGTAAGTGTTAACGGTAAACAGAAGGACCATGAACGCCAGACCTGGAAGAAGGACATGTTGTTCAAGTGCTGCAGCTCATCATTCCTTAGTGAATATCTTCGTCATGTTACTAATACTGTATTGAAAGCAGCACTCATCATGTTTAAGTTTTGCGATGTTGATTAGTCATCCACAGTGTTGTACATAACACTCTGTACAATGTACTATGACCTCAGTTTCTAAGAGTTCAGTTTCTGAACATTAATTTACTACAGATAAAATCCCAAACATGTCAATCAACAACTCCCCCCAACAAGATACACATAGATAAACAGATATACACACACAGCTTCTGTCTCTAACCACCTTCACCAACAGAGAGAAGCAGAGACAACACTTTGGAAGGATGGTCATACACGTCGACACAAAAAGAGATAAACACGAGGAAGATGCCTCTGGGAGAAATAAAAAAGATTTTGTGCTTACGGTGCTGCTGAGAAAGTTAAAGACTCGCCTGCGAACATGGAAACTCCGACGACGGTGTAGAGAAGGTAGACGGCGATGACCATCTGTACAGGACTCATCCACATCCAGAAGGAGTAGGTCACGTACATCTCCACGTTGCGGGAGTCCACGGACATGAGGTTCACGATCTCACCGACTGTCGACTCCCGCCGAGCCTCACTGTTCATTGTCAGCGCCTGGCGAGGGCACACCGTCGCACACACACACAAACACACAAACACATTTGCGTATGCTTTACACAGCGAATCGAGTCTTCTTTACAGTGAGGAAATGTGACTACCACTACTACTACTACTAATAATAATAAATTCATGCATGCATGAATTTCAGAATACCAGTAGAGTAAATGTAGATGTTGATGGACGTAGATACACTGACAACGTGGTCAGACGACATTTTCAAGAAACACTCTTACCTTTCTGTACACAGCTGACGTCAGGGAGGCGCTGATGCGGGTGGAGAGAGTGGTGGTGTAGAACATGCACACTTGCATACACACTGACTGTAGAGTCGACATCGCAAACATGCCACATGCATAGACGTAACCTTTCCACGTTGCTTCCTCCAGGTTTGATGTGAAATTTATCATCTCCCTGCAACGGGTTTGTTTGAATGTTCAGGACTTGTTATTGCCCAAACGATGGAATCGGCTCAACACAACGAGGTTAGAAACAGTAATTTTAATGAAATAAAACAAGTAGAGAAGAAAGCTGATAATCTTTTAAAGCCAGCGCTGTATAAAATAATGGCTTACAAGAGCAACAAAACAATTAAATGTCTAACGGGATGATAGCCCAGTGCAAGAAATTAGCTTTAGAAATTCAATCTTTAGAAAAGAGAGAGGGATATGACACCAAAGGCGTGAGCTTATAGTATATGGTCATCCCAGAAGAATGATTTTCATATAAGCGGGTACCTAAATAACAAGTACACGAAGTGACAACAACAACAACAACAACAACAACAACAACAACAACAACAACAACAACAACAACAGTACCATCACACATATATTGATGAAAGTAAAATTCCACCATCTTACCTCAAAATAAGGGGGTTAAGTAAAACTGCTGCCGTGTAAGGAACCATCACAGACTGGCAACAGAGTATTTGCACCCAAAAGGTCTTGAGGACCACGGTGAGGATGGAAGCTTTGCCTTTCCGTTGAGTGTCTTTGTTGCTAGCCTTATCACCAGCGCCTGCTTTATGCGCATCGCTCTTTTCAAACGCCACCCCGTTGTGCTCGGCAAGCAGGGGCGACTTCTCGTCGGGCAGCTTCTTGTATTTCACACCCGTGTACTTCTTCGAGGTCGTGTACCAGCTGTTTTCCCTGGCAAAGATAATCATTAGAAATAAATATC
The DNA here is from genome assembly GCF_003073045.1 of Pomacea canaliculata. Taxonomy (NCBI): domain Eukaryota; kingdom Metazoa; phylum Mollusca; class Gastropoda; order Architaenioglossa; family Ampullariidae; genus Pomacea; species Pomacea canaliculata. The sequence goes on along the minus strand of NC_037595.1, from coordinate 2,595,746 downwards.
TGTTTTCCTTTCTCAGTCCTGAAAAGGTACTCATTCAGCAGTTTGTCAAGCTGCATTTCACGGGAATCGAACCGAATACTCGGAGGCCGATGCCCTAGCTACTCAGCTATCCACTTCCCGTATATTCAAATGCTCCTTTGGTGTAAAGAACTGGACTGATGCGAAGAACTGGATTGCGTTTTCATATCAAGCCTACTCACACATCTATGAAACCAGGACACAATCAACCAGTCAAGTATAAACAGTCTTCAAATGCATCTATCAATGTTTTGTTGTCCAACACCGCCGTCAGTCAGTGAAGTAATTAAACATAACCAAGCAAAGACTTCCGATATTTGAGATATTTACAATGTTTCTTTGAGGCCAGCCTTGTTCTTCTCGAGCTCTTTCCTCAGGTGGGATTGGAAGATGGGGACGTTTTCAGCAGTTGTGTCTCTTGGATTCAGAGGAATGAGGTCCTTTTCTTTCAGACCCTTGTAGCCCTGGATCACGAGCCTGAAGACAGAAAAAGGATGTACTTTCAAATACAGCAAACAAATATACAATCATAGACCAGCGATCACATAACGTAGAACGTAGAGACTGGAGAACACGTGACCTGTTTAGGCTAGTCTTACCTATTTATCCACCAAAATGTAATCCTGGACAGCGTCGAAGCTTTCACCTCTGGGTTTCCATTCTGTTGGATCAGGACACGAAACACGAAAAACAAGCATAAAGATTAATTATCTACAGAAATATTACCCCGCAAATGTATTTCTCAACTAAATAACGATTGACACTCTATCACTCCTACTTTTATTTCTGCTGCTAGATGATTGATGAAGGATGGATGATGGATAATGATTGATTGACGATGATGATGGTGGTAAGGAGGAGAAAGAGTGTGGGAGAAAGAGGAAACTAGGAGAGGAAAAAATCATAGAAAATAAGCTAGAAAAACAGCCTAAATACTATAATACTAAATAGTAGGGGGCGCATAGCTCGCTGATTCCATAAAACAGTTCAAGACTTATATGTATGACTGACAACACCACATGTAGACACTTATGTTTAACAATCACCGTATTGAAGGTTCCTGGAGGAATGTCTTCGGCGAAGCAGAAAATGATAAGTGCGACGAGGGTACATCCATATATAACGTAAAACAGCATGAAGTTGAAGATGTTGTCAACATTTTCCTGAAGAAAGAAACAAAGAAGGATAACGAAGGATAAAGAAGTAGAAGCGATAGATAAGCAGAACTTGTCCACTGTGTGTACGACACACTTTTTGTAACATCATGGAGGTACTAGTGATGGAAGCCTTTAGTAAATGCCTTACCTGTAGTTTTATTTTTGAGTAGAATGGAATAATGTTTGCCAGCACGGAAATAATCCAGAAGCCAAATAGCACAGGGGATGTCACTAGTCCTTTCTTTCTTTCCAATATTATCAGACTTGCTGCCAGCAGCTGCAAATGCAACGAACATGAGAGTAAATGCTTCGGACACAGATCGCAAGAACAGAAAATCAGGAAAAACAAGAGAGAGAGAGTGAGAGAGGCAGAGGCAGAGGCAGAGGCAGAGAGAGGCAGAGAGAGGCAGAGAAAGAAAGACAGAGGTAACCTCTATATACTCTTACAGAATTAAGATATATAAAGTTTAAGTGACAAAATATGTAGAGAAAATATTATTCTTACTAGTGTTGCTAGATGCAAAGCGTAGGAGGTTAGTTCTGCCGTCGATGCAGTCTCTGAAGATTCGAAGGTGCGAAGCAGCTGGACAAGTCTCAGAATGAACAGAGCACCGCATGCAAACTACAACAGAACAAGTGTGTGACCACAACAATATAAAAACTTGAATGGTGTACCACGTGCAGACTACAACAGAAAGAGGACAACAACACAACAGAAGAACTGTGCGACAGCTACAATAGAAATCCCGCAATCCTCATCAGAGCAGAGTAATATAGTAAAAAAACCGATAAAACATTGATGTGTGTAAACTACACCAGACTTACACACAAAGTACATAGCACTACACATGATGTCACGTTAAAAATAACCAAACACAAAGTTCTAAAATAAAAACTAAAGCTAAAAGTAAACAGTCTTAGAACAACAGCCACACTAATGAAAACCGAGGGAGTATGAAAAAAGACCCTGAGGTCCAGAACACGTGGTTGGTTCTTTGGAGACACGTGACACTCACCAATTTTGCGGTGAAGAGTTTTGTGACAGGAGCTGGAATGTCGGGTCTGCTGCCGAGGTAGAAGACATAGAACAGTGTCACAAACCACAGGTAACCGCAGGTAGTCCACACTAGGGCGGTGTCCTGGAAACACTCGGTGAACTGCGGCCAGTCGCCGTTCCACGTCAGGTTCACGTCCTGGAGGGGAAACGTTACAGCACGTCACATATAGCTGTTATGACTGTTTATACTGCCACGTCACGCTACGTCACACGGTCCTTTGATACTTCTTTGTACTCCAGTTTTATAATGTCCTATTAGTCTGTACTAGCACGATGACAGACCCAGTTGTCTTTGTACAAATCTTCCTACCGATGTCACAGTGTGGCAGAAAAGAAACGTTTCTTGCTCTTGTGGCAGGTTTTGTTCTTGGCTACAGTCAGGCTGTGGAAATGGTGCAAAATGGACATGGACTTTTGGCTAGTCAGACAGGATGTGGAAATGGTGCAAAATGGACATGGACTTTTGGCTAGTCAGACAGGATGTGGTAATGGTACAAAATGGAGATGGAGTTTTGGCTAGTCAGACAGGATGTGGAAAATGGTACAAAACGATCACGAAGTCTTGAAATTCAAACAGGACAAGAAAAGCAACTGTAACAAACTGTTCCATTCCTTCCCTTCCGTGCACTTTTGTCAGTGTCATTGCTTTCCATTGCAGATATGTGAATATAAATATAGGTATATAACAGAGACTTAAAAGTAGTATTATAGGTGCGCGTGCGTGTGTTAGTTTTGACAAACTCAGTTTTCAAAAGTGAAGATAATGGTGTGCGTGCGCGTGTACGTACATGTATGTGTGTGCATGGGTGTGTGTGTGTGTGTTTTATTTCTGTACAAATGAGATATGAGCTCAATTTCTAAAGATAGATGATACTTAACTCACTTCACAACAATAGTCTTGTTTATGGGTCAATCGACAAACCGTTACAAATGTTTGTAACCGCATAACATGGCACAATGGGTCAATAAATGGAACAGAATAATGACTCATTAAATATAGATGGTAAACATGCTCGGAACACTTTTTAAAACGTATATTAAGTAATTGTTACTTGTTGTGGTGTAACGATAAAGCAACAAATTACGTGACAAGGCTTAGAGAGGGTCAACCCATGTCGAGGTCTTTGACTTCTTTCTTCAAAAGTGGGAAGTGTTTACTACATTAAAGTTCAGGTCAACTTTGTACACTATTTTTTATTCTTCAAAAATCTAGGGCAAGGCAGTGAGCCTCGGTGGCTTATCTCGGAGGTTTATCTAGGTGAGAGACCCAGTATCTTGTAGATATCTGTACTTATATGTACTTATCGAGACCCAATAAAACTTCAGGGTACTTGAGACAGGGTACCTCACACTTCTTATCTGGTGTGCTTGCATGCGTGTGCACGATTAAAACGAATGAAGAATAAACGAGAAAATGAATAAAATCTAGTCTGAGGCGATTTGATAAGGACGAATGGAGTAATAACGATAATAATGAGCATGAATAGGGACATAGTGACACGCATAGATCTTCGCTAAACATGGCCTAAAAAAAAAAGTCCATGTGCCCGGTTTTCAAACTTTTTCAGACGAGTACCACTTACGAAAATTGGAATTGAGTACCACCTCCCAACCCTAATCCACATCTACTAGTCTAAGACTTAGTCATGGTGCTCGCGTACCATCCGTCATACCTTCGGGTACCAGTAGGGGTACGTGCACCACAGTTTGAAGATCGGGACTCCACGAGATATCACGTGACTTGTAAACTCTGTAGAGGTCTTCGAGGCGAGATGGAGGAAGAGACAGAAGACGACAGAACTGGCGGAACCCTTTGTGTGCTTGTGATAACACTATTGTATGTTGGTGTGTGCGTGCGTTTATTTATCAGCACCAGAAGCATGCCACTTAAGAAAGCATTAACAGAATATTAAAAATCAAAGATTATTTGATTCCACATTTTTCTCTTAACTCATTTTATGGTAATCGAACGAAACGTATTACTTACTAGAGATTTCAGTCTAAGAATCCTTTTCACACTAGTGTTTTCGGGATGTGACCTGTCTGTACGGCTGCTAGAGAATAAAATCTCTCTCATTGTTAGTTTTTGTAAAAAATAAATCGTACTAAATCAGGCAATGCCCTTTGTACAGCTCGTCTCTTCATCGTCTGCACGCCATTAGGTCATTAAAGTGCGGACATCTACCACTTACAAAAACAGTATTTCAAACAAAAAAACAACAACCTGACATGAAGACAAATATCGACAGCAATAAAATATTAACACATGCTTCAGTCAACATGTGCAGTTCCTAAAACCCAAATGACTGTAATGATAAAGGCTTTGCACGGTCAATGGTAATCTCTTCACACAGTAGTCTATCGTTAGGATGCTAAACACCCGAGGTAAAGATACAGACACACAAAAATAAACCACAAGCTTGCCATGCATGAATAATTTTATCTGTAAATTTCACGGCCAGGGTCAGACGCACACAAGGTGTCACTGATGACCCAGGTGAGGCAGGATCAGGAAACATAGACAGGAGATAGGAAAGAACTTTTCAGCTGATCATAGGGCGTTCAGTACACCCTATAAGTCTTCAGGTCACAGAAAAGAATATATTCTTATTTTATTCAATGTGCTGCCACTTACCCAGAATGGTTCTCCGTTGCAAAAGTCTTCCATTGTTAGCAGCTCTTGTCTTGTGAGCTGTTATTTCTGTCTTGAACCAAGGAAGGTGTGACACCACTGCGTCGTTTCCTGTTAAACAAAGGATAAAAACATGTTGGCAGTGTATTATACCCGGAGGGCAATGTATAATTACTAGAGATGGATGAAATTTGTCTCGAGAAGATATTTGTCTTTTTAAGGGTGAAGGAGCTTCAGAGGCGGAGATGGAACAGTGCTCACGCGAGAAAGAAACCCGATGGCGACTCACGGGTTCCTCAGTCTTGGTACAAACCAAAGGCACGCAGCTCGTGGACGGTCGTCTGCTTCTCAACACACGCAGCTAACTGTACAGTCCTGTCACCATCAGACGCAATTATAGATAGGAAGCACCCACTGATAACGGGTTCATTGCATCACTTGTAGAAATAGTGTCTGCGCACAACAGTTGGCGAGCAGCACGGTAAGTAAAGCACATTAGTAGCGGCGCATGTGAAATGGACTTAATTACACCATGTACATTGTCTGTTCTGAGAGCTGTTTCCAGAACCAGAAGCCTTTTCTATGTCTGATAAAGTGTTTTGTTGGTCATATGCTTGTGGAGCAGTGTTAGTTGTTCAGTGTATTTCTAGCGTCGTCTTTGTTTGTTTGTTGCATGTTGTTATTTGCGTCATCTGTGTAAGAGTGTCAACTTTAGTATACGTGAATCAATGAGCGGTTCGCCTTTGCTTCACCATCTTATCTTACCAGGGAAAGAGTTGACGAGTCTGAGGGCATACTGGTAGTGGATAGTGTCAAACACTCGGCGACTTGACTGCTGACTCGTCTTAATAGCTCATAAAGATGTCGGACTGGCGCTGTTGTGCTTGATAAAATAAATTTCAATGAAATTAACCAAGGCTGACTAAATAAAAAATGAAATCAAATGCATTTCAAATTTTGGCTGAAGGGACGGTCCAAAGATCTTTGCCCACCCTGGTGTAGACTAATGTAGTTGTTTGTTTGATGATGGAGAAACTGGAAGAGAAAGTTTCACTGTGTCGTTAACTACGAAAAAAGCACCATTTACATATCTTGCTTAGAGGCTGCAGCGCCTCTCGGTTCACAGAGTGGCCACACATCAGTAACAAACTTCACAGTCAATTTGTATTTGCTTGCAGGCCCCCCCCCCCTTAGTGGAAAATAATTCCCGCAATCTCAATGCACGAACGTGCTTCTAGACCTTCATGCTCGATAAATACTCTGTGTTCAGCGGCTTGCGACTCCAAGCACGTCCAGCCAGAATATGATACGCTGACTATGCCTCCCACCCGAGACCCGCCTACCTACGGCCTGGGAATTGTATATTATACATGCTTGTGACTCGACATCAGCATGTGTAATGCTTGGATGTTCCTTCACCAGACCTTTCCTTAAAAGACAAAGAAAAAGAAAAGATGTAAAAAATCCACTGACCAAGGCCGGGCCCCCTTCACAGCCGCTGGTCCAGGTGCAGCAGACTGCTGCTTGGAAAAACAGTAAAACTCTGGATCTTAGTACGAGAGAAGTACCATACCGCAAGGTGTCTTGGTCCCGCTCACGTCACTCAACCCCCTCTTCCCCAACCCCATGAAGTTAGGTGCTAGGTTTATAGACTAGGTAAGTTAGAATAGAACTAATGGTTGTATGTGTAAATTCTGTAAATAAACCTATGTTTTTGAACTTATTTACCTGTGTGAACGTGTCAGTCTGAACGAATGCTAGCGTGTCGTACGTATGTCTTTGTCGTGTGAAAGAGATGAACGTGTATTACTTGAGTGAAAAAGATAGTGTCGTCCGTAGTTGTGACACAGCAGCAGAGAAAACACATGAAGATCCGTGGAGTTGAACGACTCATCAAAGAAAACTCACTTTTGTGCGGGAAAAAGCAGGATCCTTTGTGGAAAATCCTTTGCAAAATCCTTTGTGGATTTCAAGGTCGGCTGAGTGCTGGTGTGTAGTGGATAGGAACAAAAAAAACAACAAAAAAACAAAACAGAATATGTATTAGACAACGCACCCGACGAACGAGAGCTAGAATAGCAGGATTCGCCTTGGGAATTTCCGTCCTCTTCCCTGGAACACTGAAGTGGAACGGACTGATCTGGCGCTAGGGGCCGCAGTGTTAGCGAGAAATTAATTAATGTGGTCAGTGCGGCCACACAAGGTATTCTGAGTAGTTTGCTTTCCCAGAATTTCGTCACTCACGGATGGTGGGCAATTTACAATTCGTGACCTGACATTAGTTCTCTAAGTTAATATATGGTGAATCACCATTTTATTTGACTTAAAAAAAAAAAAAAAAGACACCGTTTAGTACAGATCCGGTAGCCAAGGTTTCTTATTCGTATGATGTGGGAGTCACCATCCTAACAAATAAATATAAAGTTGGCTCCGGAAAATTTGTGGTCATAACACGCACCTCACACCCGATAGTCAGGGACTTTTTTCTTTTCCTTTTTTTTTCACTTCTCCATGAAATTTTCTCCTAATTTAAATCTGTGTACGTAGGCTTAACGCGTCTGGTGTTTCCTTGAAGTCGGGTTCACGTGAAACAGTTGTTAACAGACAATTCTGACTAGTCCATACCTCCACCCGAGTCGACCCCGCAGTGGTCGAGATCCAACCTCTTGAGGTCGACTCACTCAAACTGAAAACGTCAAATCGTCCAGTCCACGTTTGCTAGATCCATCCGTGAATTCAATTCGCATACATACAAAAAACTCTAGAGTGGGAAGGTCGACGGTGCCAGCCTGGAGGTGTATACACAAGTTGGCGGTGCCAGTGCAAAGATCGCAGGTAGGACTAACCTGAAGAGGGTTGTGTTATTTCCCCTTGCTGTGAGCTCTTCGGTGCAAAGTCGCGAAAATTTTGTTTACTCAGCTTGGATAAACAGAGAAGAAAATACAGTTGTCAGCATCTTGTTGTTATTAGAATGTGTGATCTATTAAACGAGACATCTGGATATTATAATGAGGAAATAAATTCATGCAGAGAATCAGATTGCTGTTTCAGAGATTTTCTTGCCACCAGTGTATTACTAATGTAAACAAAGATGACGGATTAGCTGGACCTCGGAAGTAAAACTCACACGTTCGGGTTTTTCACGTATTGTGAGTATTATATTCTGTCAAGCATGAGTGGTATTGAAGAAAGTCTTTCTGATGCTGTCAGTACGCAAGTATTAGACGATTTTGCTTGTATCAGTGTATGCTTTATTTTGTTTCCCTTTCAGATGCGATGGATATAGTTCGAAAACCAGGGGATTTTTATGATTTTTGACTGCTTAAAAGAAAAACTCACAGAAAAGTCAAAACAAATGCGCTTCTCGAATGGCATGAAGCCATAATTGTAACCTACCGGAAAGAAAGAGATCACAAATACTGTTAAATGATGTCCCTACCATTTTCCAATCTAATTTGGTCACACTATTTGTCCAAACATTAGCAGACGACTTTTCATACCCTTTTCCCGCTGAATTTTCATTGAAAAAACCCACGAAGACTATACCAGACATGATAAGTAAACTTCTTCTAAACATTGCAATAGTATGGTGTTTCAATAGAGTAATGGCTGGTGGGCAGGCAGTGTTCGTCATTTGAGTCAGACCCCATACAAATCCACAGTGTCTGATCTTTACCAAATTTGACAGGAAGATTCTTTTTGTGTCTCAGAAGATTGTGGGTATTTTTGGTTGGTGTGTGTTACTGTGGAGCATATATATGTTCTCTGTTCTCCAAATAAAAGCAACCAGAAAAAGAAAAACCAACCAGAGCTAATTGTAACATACCTCTACCACTTATACCAAACATCAAATCAGACTTTATTGTCTGTCGAGGAGACCCAGGAAAGAAATTTTTCTTCGCTCACAAGGGCAGGCATAAATACTCATACAGACATTTAACACACAGTTAGGAGTAAAGATACAAGTGGTATCTTTTATCTTTTTATAAAGTTGTGTCTTTTAAGACATAGCCAACGAGAACTGGGGAGATTGGGGGGGGGGGGGGGAGAAGAGAAAGAAAGGAAAAGGGAGGGCATGTCATGTGGGACACATTTTATCTCTGCTGTTTACTAGAAGTAGATTGCAGTTCCTCTTGCCTTCTTCCTTCTCTTGATCTGCTCAGAGCACAAATGCTCCAGAGCAAGACTCAGTAATACTAAATATTTATTGGCATAGTCTATGCTGCCATGCAAATACAACACAACATTAGTCTATTGGTTAATATCAGTTTCTTTTGACAGTCTCATAATACTAATAATAATAATTGTTTTGTGATTTGTGACTTTTGATTAGCTGTCTACCTTTAGCTTTCGCCAGTCACATGTTATTTTGCCTTATTAATGCTTTAACAATGGAACTTTTATGATTACATTCTAATAGTATTTTTGCTACAGTTTGGAAACATGGCCAAAGTCCACTCTACGTCAGTATATGATTTCTGACCATGACGCAGCAGAGACAACAAAGTTCACCATCACATATCAACCTTCTCAGTGAGCGAAGTCGCTTGGAAACATTTCGCTACTGGCCAGTGACTGCCACACTGGAACCTGGAAGGCTTGCACAAGCAGGATTCTTCTATATAGGACCACAGGATCGGGTCCGCTGCAGATTCTGTGGTGGTGTTCTCAAAAGCTGGCAACCTACTGATGATCCCTTTATTGAACATCAGCGATATTTTGCGCAGTGTCCATTTATTAATGGGGAAGATGTGGGAAATATTCCCATTGAAGGTTCACAGACTTCAGTGGTGGCAAGTGAGCAGCTTCATCCAAGAATGTTTCATCCATGTAGTCCTCATTATAACACCATAGCAAAGAGACTTGAAACATTTCATGAGTGGCCAAGCAGGACTACTCAGAATCCAGAAGAACTTGCAGAAGCAGGATTCTTTTACTGTGGTGAGTATACATCAGCATTATTGGTTAGGCAAGTTGACAGGTTGTCCTTGCCCAATCTAGTTGTACAGGCATAATTTTGTGCCCTGCATAGTATGAGATTGGTTATTTTAAAAAGCATTAGATGTAGTCTTATAATGACTAATACTTAAAAGGACATATTTAAGCTGTACTGTAATTCTCAAATTACTTGAAACATTTAGTATTGACTATCCTGACAAGTGAGATATTCTATAGAAAAAAATCTCATGTCTCGTCTTTCATGTACCTTGTATACAGAAAAGAGTCGGACAAACTTAAGTTTGAAATAACATTTTATTTATTTACTTTTGTTTTTGCAGGTGTAGATGATGCTGTGCGATGTTTTTTTTGTGATGGGGGGCTTCGAAATTGGACTCCTAGTGATGATCCTTGGGTGGAGCATGCTCGGTGGTTTCCTCGTTGTCCATATCTTCAAGAAGAAAAGGGCTCAGATTTTGTTGCTAGCATTTTGCAGAGGTTTCCACAGACACAGCATGAAGTAAGATGCTCATACTAGCACTTCAGGGTTACAGACCTGAGGTGGTTTTTTTTTTCTCTTTTCTCTTTATTCTCTTGCATGCCATCCTACTTGCAGAAACAATCTCTTGACATTTTTCCCACACGCAGAAAAGAAATTTCATCAAAATTTACCAGTACATCATTGTAATAAGGTAGTGGTGAATGGAAAATTTCCAGAAAATATGTTCTTAACTCGTGGAGTTTTTACAGCATTCAGCATCTATTTAAATTGTTAACACTTTCATTTAATGTAAGTGATTATTGATAAATTTTCGAAGATTCTAAGGAGAGTTATTAAAAAATGAGCTATATATTTGTTTCCTTTTTGAAAGAGAAGACAAGCATACCAATGGGCACCACAAACTCCTGCACAAGGTCAATTTTATTCTCTGTACTGTATAAGTTGGTTCCAAATTTTGTCTTTAAAACAATACCTATTTTTAATAGTATGCTTGAAGCTTTAAAATTATATTGAAAATAAATAATATTGTACTTTATTTAATAAAATAAATATCTTAGCACCTTATCACTTGTGCATGTAGGTATTTTAAGTCAAATTTTTTTTTAGTGTTAAGTTATAGAATCATTATGCCGTTATAACTTCCTATATTCCTTACAGACTGTTTTAAAGGCTGTTTACTTTGTAGCTGTTCCAGCTCATGAAAGGAGGGAGACAAAAGCTATGGAATCAGAAGTTGTCCAGGAAGTCTTGAAAATGGGATTTGAGCCAACCCGAGTGCTTGCATCTGTACAACAGTTGATGACCACTACAGGTGTTTTTTTTTTTTTTTATGAATTCTAGTATGCATAAAATAGTGTGTGCATTTGCATGTGCATACATACTTCCTTTTATAATACCCGCTAGTGATTTATCTACTTGTGTAGTCAGTATTTAATGTGGCATTATTTCCTCTCTCCTCATTACGTTTATTTTTCAAACTCTGTTTTTAAACATTTGTGTCACTTGTATACCAAACATGCAGTTAACCTAGATAGCTGTCCACAAATGATGGAGAATTTCTGTGGAAATGTGCAAATAATTTGTTTAGGAGGGCAGCTCCCTTCTCTGGCTCAGCTTTTGGACAAACTGTTCCAGGAAGATGATGTCCAATCTGTCCAGGGGCCACCAGAGCAACGAGAAGTTGAGCCAGTCTCGCATTTTACATCTGGTATGGATAGTCTCTGCCACTATACTTTTTGCTAAAGTACAGGCTGGTTAAAATATGGCATCTACTCCTACAATAAAGACTTAAATTCAAAAATGTTTTTTTACCTTAGCATTTTTAAATTCAGTGTTCTGCTTTGTCTTATATCAAATCTAAGTGGTATGTTGTTGTCTCTCATACCTCGTTCATAAACTCCAGACAGTATAGAACTCCACTGCACATCTGGTGCTTAGAGCTAGGAAATAGGACTGTCACTTCTCTCTTTCGTTTTCTGCACTGGTTACCCATTTGTTCTTGCATTCAGACCAAACTGTCCATGCTGTGTTTTAATTCTTTTGCAGGCTCGTGCCCTGACTATTTCTCTAAACTTCTTTTCCCCTACATCCCAGCCAACCACTACCTTCATCTAATGACTATATCTTAACTATTCCTGTCACCAGAACAACATGTCACAGAATGTTCAGCTACTGTGCAGCAAAACATTGGAACTCTTTCCCTTTCCCTATCCCGCCATTGAAGCCTTTAAATGCACACCAAAGACAAACCTTCCTTTAGCATTACTCCTAACAGTCAACACAATGCTACTCCTTTTTTAACCCCTCCTCCCTCTTTTTTTCTGTTTATTTTGCTACTGGTCATCCTCTGCAGAATCATGACAATCTTAGTTCTTGTTACGTCATTCCTCTTTGCTTTTTCTAATTTTTTCTTCTATTAGTCATCAGGACTGTTGTTCACTTCATATGTTGTCCATGTCTCATTCTTGTCTTAATTCTAAGAGCATGCTCCTTACAAGCAATACTCTGATATACAAATCATGCATTTATTATTTCTAAGTAAGGATACTTGCAGCTATGATTGCAAAAACACACTTGAATCATTTATAAAAAATTTTCTTCAAGCATAACTCAAAATTCATCAATATTTCATAAGTGAGAGATTTAAATTAAAACGTTTTTAGTTTCTTATTGTTTGTAATGTAAATTTGTGAAAATGATCAGCTAACCTATACTCAACATAGTGCTTAATTTTCACTATCAAACAGCAATGAAGCCCATTCTGGGATGCTGAAAAGTGGTTAACAGGAAAGAATTATAGAATAAAACTTGTGCGTAGACTGACTTTCTTCCCTTTATTAGACTTAATCTCTTTTCTGCAATGTCTTGTGAAAAATTAACTGGTCTGCTCTGTACCATGTAGTATTCTGTCAAGAGGTCCTCTGAAGGCTGTTTAATGTAGGACAGCATAAGTGTATACCTTGGACTTTTTTCCACATTTTACTCTTTTAGTCATATACTAGTGCACATTGTTTAGGAGAACACAGTAGATCATCTTGAATCTACATATGACTTGAAATCCTGATAATAGGGGGTGTGCTTAAGCAGTTTTTATAATTTTGTAATTTCCCTTGTCTGGAAGAGCTAGTTGGTAGAGAAGAAATCCTACATTGTGCAAACAATTTATTTGTTGTATGTTGATAGAGCAATGCATTAAAACATCATCCATCTTGTTGAAAAATATATACAAGTAATTTTATACCTTACAATGTATAATTCCCTTACAGGCTCTGAAAGTAGAATATTACCTTCCTCTGAAGTCAACTTAGACCCTGCGAGTGACAGGATACTTTGCAAAATCTGCATGGACAATCAAGTAGAGATGACCTTTCTGCCATGTGGTCACTTAATTTGTTGTGCTTTATGTGCCCGCAATGCCCATACCTGCCCCATGTGTCGCAGGCCTGTCAGAGCCAGTATCCGCACATACCTGTGTTGATTTTAATGCAGGTGCTGTTGCTGTGTTTTGTTGAGATTTAAGAGCTTTGTGCTTTATTCATCTTTCAGATTGGTGTCAGACAAAAACTGTTCTTGTAAACATTGTTTATAGTTTATTGTGATATTAAGTGAGAAATGGAAGTGTGTAGATAAAAATGCTGTTGAAACAAATGAAGGAGATATGTAGGTGTGAATGACATTTGATTTTTTTTCACTCCTCTTTATTATTTTGCACTCATTTGTGCAAGCATTCTTTACTATTTTATTTTAAAAACTTGGGGTTTTTTTTCCTTTTTTTCAGGAATTCAAAATTTTAGTAAACTGTTAGTGTCAAGAGTTAGTGCAGCAATTTAAACTGCTGTAAAAATGAAAAATGGCCATGGAATAGTTTACAGATTCACTTATACAGATTTACCTTTTAAAAAAAGAGTTGTGACTGAAGTATTCAAGGTTAGTTCATTGATAGTATCGGTTGGATATGCTGGCTCAGCAGAGCATGTAACTGAACTGGTGGAAAAATGGAAGATATATGGATAATCCAAACAGATGTGTGGAGGATAGCAACTGCAGTAAAACAAAGTGAATCGAAGTATTGTCATTACTGTATAATATTATATGTTCACAAACGAGCATGTACATTTATTTTTGAACAATGTTTGGTCAGCTGCTGGCACTGACTAGAGTTCTCAAAAATAAGTAAATAGTTTTTATTAAAATCTAACCATATTTTTGTTGTGACCATCAAAACAAAGTCACAAAATTACATGTATCCTACTTCAAAAAAGAATGTCAGTAATGATGCATAAAAAAATAGCGGGTAATACATTATTTATAACAGTCACCTTTTGGACTTAATCTTCAGATATACAGTGAACAATACAACTTCATCAGTGCTTGTATGAAATCTGTAGGAAAGTTTTAAGATGTTTACATTGGTGAAATGAGCTATTTAGTTTAGGGTTCTTTTGTGCATGAAGATATCTAAATGCCATTTTAAGTTTTCTTCTGTCTAGTAAGTATAGTACTATTCTTAACACCACTGTGACTAATTTATCACCTGTGTCATATGATTAAATTTAACTCTGTAATGCAAATGGATTATTATGAAAGACAGCTGTGATTTATCTACAGTGGCATGTGCTTGTGAATTATTTTATAAAAATTTAGCGCTCTGTTTCTGTAGTTATGTAGCTGTAATTTGTATGAAAGAAATGAAGGTTTAATGTATTTACTGTTAATATGTGACCTACTGTAGTTATTTTTCTTGTTAATTTAGAACAATTTATAAAAAAATTAGTACCTTTAATGTCACCTTTTTTTCATACCAGTAACTTTTGTATTGTATTTTATCTCTGAAAAGTTTTTCTTTTACTTGCCTTTTCAAATGTTACATACAAAGCTTAGAATGGTGTCAATTGGAATGAATCCCTTTGGAAAGTAAATATCATTGCTTGGCTGGTACATGCTGATCTCCAGTTGGTACTAGTCATCAGTGGGGGTGGGGCTGGCAAGGTTTTCCACCATGCTGCATACAAAATTAACCCTTTAATGTTGTGCGTTTTTCGATTTGGATATGACTGTTGAAGATCTATTCAGCCATGCTTCTGCTAACAGCTTCACGTCAGTGATAAGAAAATTTTGGATTACTTTAAAGATGACTTTGCTTGGGCAGCCAATTAGGTTATGATTCTGTAGTTTTGACACTGTTTACTGTTTCCTTTCTTTGGAATGTATGACCAGTGACTGCAATCATTTGTTGGGCCACTCATTTTCTTTCCAGATTTTTTGACAAAGAATGGGTTTACTCTTTCTTCCCATGTTACTTGAACAGCTCAGCTAGGATATTGTGACTTCCCTTCCGTCAGACTGAGTACAGTTATCAACTTGACCTCTTACCTTAGGGCTAATAAGTCTGCAAGTTCACTGGTTGTAGTCTGGTTGCTTTAGAGGATGCTGAAGTCCATCTTAGGTATCGGAAGTTAAATAGGTCATTGCAATACTCAGCCCACTGGTTGCTTGTGGTTTATGCGAGAAGGTGACCATTGCTCTCTTTGATAACTGAGCTCATGTGCCGACTTTGCTGTGAGATGGTCTTAGTTGCTGGCATGGGGTATAGCTCAAACAACCATAGTGCTGACTTTCTTTTCAGCAGAATGTGGAGTAGTGACTATGGGCTATGATTTGAAAGCAAATAACTCATTCGCTAGTCACTATGTAGGGAAAGCGGAGAGCTGAGCGAGTAGAGCACTGGCGTCTGCACCAAGACTGGTGTGGCGCAAGAACTTCCGTCAGTCGACCAACTGTTGAGGGATGGGGAAGAGGGCAGCGAGGAAGAAAAGATGGAAGCCACCCTCACATAAAGTTATTCTTAACAAAAGTGAGGTCTCGTAAAACCTCACTCCTCATATAAAGCTAACCCTAAGAAAACTTGAGTCTCACTGGGGAGTGAGGTGTTAAAAAAGGGTGGTCCGGTGGCGCAACGGCAATACAGTGAGAGTTGACTGTCCTGGGTTCAGATCTCGTCTCGAGCGCGTTGCTTTTTCTGCCTATGGCTAGTGTTTACCAGCTGGCTGCCTTAATGTGATATAGCTTTAGTTGCTGGCTCGACGTACAACAACAATACCCCTTCTCCCTAACAGCTAAAAGAAAAGTTAGCTAAGGACATTCTGTCATAGTGTGCAGTCCATAAAACACACCACTCTACGGTAATTTGTCTTTTTGTGGGTTCTTTCGAAACTAGCGTGTAGGTTGTCTGTAAGTCGTTTGTAGAGCTTAAAAAAAGTAATAGTGAGGCTGCGTGAATCTTAAAGAACCTTTAAGTGTCATGTGGTAATGTTTACTGTTGTCATTAAGGATTAATATGTAAGGAGATTTTGAAGCTTTGCTTTTGAACTTTCGTCCATGGAATCATTTTACAGCCAAGGAATGTGCTACATAATGTTGTTTTTTTTTTTTTTGGGGGGGGAGGGGTTTGGGTCATTTAAACGATAAAAAAGTTCAGTTACCTCAAATATTTATGTGTTAGGGCAGAAAGAATATTGTTAAAATGACTTTATTTAAACTAAATAATTCAAACCTTTTTTTGATGGATCCTTAATGCTTTAAAGTTAAGGTCATTTCCGTACTCTGGTATTTGCATTTGATAAAAGCTGCTTTTTTGCATTTATAATTTGTCAGTTTTATTAGGTCTGACAACATATTAAACTCAAAGAAAATGTTACTGGTAATGAAGTTCTCTTTAGTGTTGTATTGTGTAATGAGCGTAATAATGTGTGTTCACTTTCATGCAATGTTAATCTTTGGTTGTTATGTTTTGTCTTTAAATTGCAACATCCAGGAATCTCTGATGCTCATTGTAAAATGTATGCTAACAGAAGGCCAGTGCGCGCGCACACACACACACACAGAGCAAGAAAAATTGCGAGTCTCAGAATCGACAGAGAGAGAAATGGTACACGCCATCTTAGATCACTTAGAGCGGGAAACAATATTAAGGTCACAAAGAATGCAGACTGTCTTATGTCACATCACTCTCCTTGCTAGTCGGGGAATTATCCCACTAGCTCCTAAGTGTAGCTGTATAGTCCATTTTCTATGTACGACTGTACTTAGTGGCAAATCTGAGCTTCTTGTCCAGCCAAGCCATTAACTCTGTCGCTGTTGTGACCCGGATGCGGATGTCTGCCGTGCCCGTGCAGTCTCCTAAACTTTTAGCTCGCACTACACGTCAGAGGAAGATGCGCATGATCGTATGAAGAACAGACTACCTGTCTCCCCAGCTGCAACATACTCTTTGGCACAATGAAATGTCTACAATACGGATAGAGTAACTACACAAACACACGCACATACCCGTGTGTGCACGAAAATGCAAATACTAGCATGGGTTTATGTGTACCCACGCATGCCCAGACCCAGAAGAATTGGAATTCTATAAGTATGTATATGTGGATGCAAGTGCAAACATTTTTACCCCCACTTCCACAAGAATTCGATGGACGTGAAAATTGCTAATGAGGCTCTCAAGAAAACACGTACTGAAATAAAGTCAAACATTCTTGGAATCTTGAAAAATGCTTTGCTATTTTATTATCAAAAAGAATTCCATTAATGCACACAAACATAATAACTTAATGAGTCAAAAGTTGAGAAAAAAGGATTTGCGGTTCAATATCATGGCGCAGACTGAAAATAATTTGATTTTTTTTTCATAGGTTAAACGTCTACCATTGTTAACAATTTGTTTCTTTCACTGATAACCTTTTCTGGTGGTGGTGGTGTGTGTGTTTCGGGGAGGGTTTTCATGCAGATTGGATGTAGTTGTAAAATATTTAACATCAATCGTTGCGCACTCTATAATTCTAAATCATAATTGGTTGGGGGCTGTTTGGTCTCTCCCTTTTATTAGTTATGATGGGACCATAAAAGGAATTCTCTGAGAGCGTTCTTTGCAAATGGAAATGCAATTAAATTGAAGGCAAACCTGGTGACTTTTAGAAAGTCTTTAATCTTAAACGACAGATACTGCCGTCCCGATTCGTGTCCGAGCAAGATTGTGAGTTGCAAAAAGATCGTGACTAAAACACAACTTCGGACCGACCGATAAAAACAGCCATGTTTACGCATTCTTTTGTGAAAGAAAACAAACTTAATTTCGCGGCGCAGACGGACCAAACAATTATCAAGCGATGCTGAAGCTGTGTCAGAAGTTTTTCGGCGGCCAATTGGACTAAAAAAGTGTCTAGCTGGTCATAACTTTTTGTTATTCATCTCCACATCCAGGAGGTAGTTGCACAACATGTATTTAATTTTAAATCACGTTGTAGGTTTTAAATTATTTTAGTTGATCAGTTTTATAGAAACAGTGCCCAACACAGTTTTATACTTTATAAAATTAAAACTGAAGCCAGACTTTCGTTCCAGTCAGCACAATGTTTCGTATGCGCTTGTGCAGCTCATCTATATGACTTAGGAGCAATTAAAATAACTTTGCTTGTTTAGAACTGATTTAGAAACACTTTGTTTAATTAACCCTAGGACGACCTCCACGTAGGGCACAGACAACTCTCACGTTCGACGGTTCAAAGCCTCCCTCGACACCGCAACATGGCGGACTGTTTGAACCACTCACACCTGAGGTTTTGAAGCGATTGCAAGTAAACAATTGTTCTGTAGCTCATCATTTCACTCAGCCTTACCTCAGAACGCCGATATCTGTTATTTAAGCCCATCTTATCATTTGACTTATTTTTCTTTTACTTTTAAATGCTCTAACAACTCAGGGCGTACTCTTAGGCTGAGGTCGGATGATTACAAAAACAACACACATATGCTTACCTCCACAAATGTATATTTATTTCCACATAACTGCGTTCATTTATTTCTATATAACACGTCGGCATAAAAATTTACAGATATTTTTTGCAGAAAGACAGTTGACCTGTGACATCGCGTGCGTTCTACAGCAACCTTACTATGTAATGCTTCTAAACACAATATTGGTCAGGTTCCGTTCATCAGACGTAGGTCACGACAACAGCCAGGTCAAACAGCCATGAAGTTCTGGACTTTGCTCTGCGTGTTGTTCTCCATGACGTCCCTGTTGTTTGTAGTTCAGGTCCTCTCGAAAAATTCTTACCTGAAAACCCAGACGACGATGAACAGTTACTTTAATTCTGCTGTCAACGTTGATGGGGCTAATTTTCCTCCTATCTCCACTTCATGGTCTAATGAACAGAACACTGTAGGTTTAGGAGATGACAAAGGAGTTAACAGTGAACAGACATATGATCTCATCTTTGATGTATCGACTGAGGCCTTCTACAAAAAGAATGAAGTGCTTGACCTAGGTCCGGAAAACACAACATCGCTTTCATCAAAAGTCTTGGAGCCGAGTCATCAAGTAGTATTAACATCGAAGACTTTCACCGAGTGCTTAAACTCGTCTCACTACCTGACGTTTTCTACACAAAACGTTGTAACTAATATTAAAACTAAAGCCAGCGACAAACTACCTCGACTGTCCTCCTGTAAAATCCAAGTCACCGCGCCGGCGTCCACAATATTCTACATCAACGTGATCTCCATCAACGTCCAGTGCACGTCCTTCCAGCTCGTACTGACTGACGTAGGCGCCACGTCACGGCGACTAATCAACTCCTGCGACAACGACATCCCTAGCGAGCTGTGGAGCTTCACCAACGTCGTGGTGATGACGTTTCTGGTGAGCCTTGAGTCCCAAGTCATTCAAGTGGCCTTGAACTTTACGGCAGTGCCTGCCACCCAGAGACCACAACTTGAAATTCTGTTTACTTCGAGTACTAGAGGTAAAGTGAGTGTCATGTGAGTCTGTCTAGGTATTGGTGCGCACTTTACTCTTCCTCTGCATCTTCCTGTTAGTTTAGTTAACTTTTTCTTGAGACTGTTCCCATTCGTTTTAATACCAGTAAAACAACGAGGAAAATCTGCGTATCTACAAGGCTGTATGAAAATGATTAATAAGCACTAAGGTGACTTACAAATGATTCAAGCTTATACTAGTTAATTCTCTATATTTTGGCTCAGTTACTCACACATTTAAGTAATGCAAGTTTCCTGCATTAAATGCCAGGTTACATACAAACACCAAGCTGGGACGGGCATAAAAGGTACCCGGTGCTAATGGACAGCTGGGTGAAAGTGGACGTCCCTGAGCAGAGTGCTATTATGGTGTCATTGCCTCATATCGACATCGAAGGTGACTCGCCATTCTATTGTCCGGGCGATGGTGTGGAACTGTACGTCATCGAAACATTAAATCAGTCTTCATGGACAAGATGCAAATCAAAACTAGTTCCTCCTACACTGTACCAAACACGAGCATTGCTCGTTCATTTCTACAGCAATGAATACGGCAGCAACACAGGCTTCCGACTTTTATTCAGCATCCACAACCAGTCTTCACTTCCGGTTGAGCTGGCAGATGGTAGGTGGAACTGTTCTGGCTTAAACTGGACCGACTTTAGCAGTCACTTCTCCTGTAACCTAAGGTCTGACTGCGTCGGTAGTGAAGACGAAGCTATCTGCCCCTACACCAGTGACCGCTGTGGGGTTGGCCAACCTTTTTTCGAAAACTCTTGTTATATCTGGCAGAAGCCTTCGCCTGTGATGACGTGGAAGGAGGCGTTTGACTTTTGTTTGTCACGTGGGGCGCGTCTGGCCAGTCTCAACACCCCGGCAGAGTGGAACAACGCTATTAGCTTAATGAGCCTAGCAGACTACACCGTCGTCTTTGTAGGGATGTTGCAGATGTTCTTGCAGCGGCAGATGTAAGTAGAGGAAGATCGGTTTTCTTTTATAACTTGTATTTTTGACATATCTAGCATTTCGTTTGTCTGACAGTCAAGCCTCGGTCACAAGGAGGGACTGATTTGATTTACAGCTTTCTTGTTTATCTTTACCTACATAAACATGTTCATCAACGGTCTCAATTTTTTGTGAAATTTGAGATACAAACATTTAAACAATCATGTCCAGATTCTAAATTTTCACTGAATATTGCACACTAAGCCCATCAGACTTTTGTCTCGTAAAATAATATGAACAGTGAACCGCTTTGAAAATTCAGCAAATTTAAAAAAAGTACTCGATCGAAAGTAATGGGAGGCTTTGATGTATAGGACTAGTATTGACTATCACGTACTTTTGACTATCGACAGGTATCTGAATGCTTTTCAGTGGACAGACGGCACAATAGCGTATTTTAAGACCATCAATGGATATGCAACTATGCCAGCCTGTGGGTTTTTTGTCTTTGACGCACTGCTGCTAGGAATTAAACTTAAGGACTGCAGTGAACCAAGACAAGCACACGTTCTGTGCGAGACAGAAGCACACCCAGGAACTCATCTCCCGTCAGAGCACAAGAACGACAAGCTCATGATCACACAGGTAGCTCCGTCCGCCTGGCAGAAAGACTCTTCAAAAGTAGTGTGCCCAGAAGGTCACGTGACACAGACCTTTCTGTCGTGTGACGTAGCCAGCTCTTGCTGGAGGCGGGCCTCTTCGTCATTCTGTGACGCGCCGCTGGCCGTTCTCTCACCTGTCTTTGATTGTGACAACGGCTTTGATCGGGTGCCGTACACACTGGTGTGTGATCATCGTATTGACTGCTCTGATGGAAGTGACGAAAATTTCTGTCAGTTCGCCTCCTGTTACATCAGCAACAAATATGACTGCGGTAATCAGCAGGTAACTATACATAATTCATCCTCTTTTTCTCTCTCTCTCTCTCTCACACACACACACACAATTTCCTCAATTTCGTACTCTTGATGCTCTTAGCCATAGGACAGGCTTTCATTTTCCGGTCATTTACAGACGTACCAACAACTTTCCAACTCTAGAGTAAGGGTAAAGAGTTGGACAATGTTCTTTTCACTGATTGTTGAAATGCTTATAACGTAAATTTTATCCCTTGATTTGCTTTCTATCATACTATATTCAACTTATAATTTTGTGGACAGTTTCTTTTTGAGCTCTGTCTAGAAGCTAGTATTGAGATGATCTTTATGTTATATATTTTCTCGTGTAAGTGCATTTCTGAGAGCGAGAGGTGTGATGGTATAGAGCAGTGCGTCAACGGTGTGGACGAGGCAAAGTGCCTTCAAAGAGGCTTTACAACTGAAGGTATCTTACCCCCGGCCATCGTGGATCTTGACAACTTAGGCCAGCTTGTAGTGAAACCTCTTGACTCGCCGGAGTCCACTGTATGTCCAGACACTCATTTCGAGTGTCCAGGTGTGGACTACTACTGTCTGCCGGTGTATCTGCGGTGTAACGGCGTGTACGACTGTCCTGGCTACTCAGACGAAGAGGATTGCGATACGTACACGTGTCCTGGCTTGTACCGATGCCGCGCCTCGCACGTCTGCCTTCATCCTCACCACCTGTGCGACGGCTTCAACCAGTGTCCGCAGCACGACGATGAGCTGACGTGTGGTCTCACCTGTCCACACTCTTGCACCTGTTTCGGGCTTTCATTCATTTGTACCAAGGCAGTTACGCTTCATGAATATCCCTCCTTGCGATATCTCGATGCAAAGGGAACAGGTATGACTCCAGCAAGTGTGAAGAACAACAGCCTTCTTATTCACCTCAGTCTTGAAAACTGTAACCTGGAGGAACTAGAAGATTTTTCCCTACCTAACCTCTGTATTCTTGACCTAACAGGAAATAATTTAAGTATTATCCACAGTGGACAGTTAAAATATTTGCCAAATCTTAAAACTTTGAAACTCTCAGGTAATCCTTTAGCATCTATTTTCCCGCGAAGGTCTGTAATACCCACTTCACACACCCGACTTCGTTACCTAGACTTGTCTGATGTACGGATAAGTACACTTGATCCAAGCAGTTTTAGCCCTTTTCCTAATCTAGAAGTCCTTAATTTGTCTAAGACCGGTGTGGACATTGTGTCTGGGTATGGTTTTCAACTGCTTTTAAACCTACGATCTGTAGATCTTCGTGGATGTCCAGTACAAGTTTTTTCTCATGACCTGCTTAGGGGCCTTAACCTTCTAGAAACTGTCTTCACAGACAACTACAAGCTCTGCTGCCCAGCCATGCTACCAGAAAACTTTAATCTGGTTAACTGCCATTCCCCTCATGATGAAATATCATCTTGTGAAGCGTTGCTGAGATCTGATTTCTACCGGGCACTACTGGTGGTATTCGCTGCCATGAGTTTACTGGGTAATGTCTGTAGTTTTATCTATCGCGTCTTTCTGGAACGAAACTCTAGCCAGTTAGGGTTTGGTGTGTTTGTCATACACCTAAACATGTCTGACTTTATTATGGGAGTGTACCTGGTGATGATTGGCGTCGCTGACCGTGTGTATCAGGGTTCGTACCTGTGGAACGACAGCACGTGGAAGAGAAGCGGTGCCTGTCAGATGGCCGGCTTTCTGTCTCTACTGGCCAGCGAGGTGTCTGCTTTCATCGTGTGCCTCATCACACTGGATCGTTTCCTCGTCCTTCGCTTTCCCTTCATCGGCATTCACTTTAACAAGAGGTCGGCTCACATTGCCTGCATGCTAGCGTGGGCAGTAGGGATAACTCTAGCCTCGGTTCCTCTACTACCCATGACGTCACACTGGCAGTTTTACGGCCAAACAGGAATCTGTATTCCCCTTCCTGTTACCCGTAATAATTACGCGGGCCATGATTACTCATTTCACGTTTTGATGGGTCTCAATTTCGTACTGTTAATGCTGATAGGTATTGGACAGGCTTTCATTTTCTGGTCTATTCGTACCAACAGCATGTCTATGTGCGACAGCACCAAGAGATGCAAAGATTTAACCATAGCTCGCCGCCTGATCAGCGTGGCTGTGACAGACTTCTTGTGTCGCTTTCCCATCGGGCTTGTGGCCCTTCTGGCCTCTCAGGGCGTGTCCATTCCTGGTGAGGTCAACGTGGCCATGGCTATCGTAGTTTTGCCGGTCAACTCGGCCTTGAACCCGTTTCTGTACACGCTCAACACCTTACAGGAGCGAAGACGACGTCAGAAGGAAGCCAGACGAATGAAGCTTTATTTGTCTCAAAGCAACACGACCTCGGTGAGGATTGCAGAATCTAACGCTGATACCAAAAATATGACAATAAAAATTCGGTAATAATGCCAGTTATTAAATTAAAAAATTGATTGACTCAAGAAGATTTATGTTAATATTTCAAGAATGGTTTTATGAAAATTTGTAGAATCAGGAATAGCACAGCGTAGTAGTATTATTACATTGCCGGGAACATTTAATGCCAGTGTTGTAGTGGTATGTTTAAATTGCAACTCCTTCTTATAAAGATATTAAGGAAACTCGTGTTTTATGTATTAATTATGAAACATATTATAAAACATTGTTGTTTCTAGGTGTATAATTTTTTATAGCAATAACTTAATAAATAATAATAAAACGCAAAATTTGTAAAGCACAAACTCACACACCTAAGGAGCATGCTCTTACCGCTTAAGAGCAAGAACGAAACATGGACAGCATACGAGGGACAGGAACACAAACAAATAACATATGAACTATAAAAGAATAAATAATAGGATAATCGCGATATTTTTTATGTTGGAGACCACTTTTGCATTTTACGTCGATCAATCATCTTTTCGAATTTCTTTAGAAAAGAATTTGTTTTTATTTGCATCCTACGACAACGCCTATATTTGATTTTTAATTTTTGGCTAAATAGTGTGTTCTGAATGCAGATCTCTGGGCTAATAATGTGTTGATTAATGCCAGTCTCTGGGCAATTATAATGTGTTTTGACTGCCATTCTCTGAGCTAATACATATACTGAATGCAAGTCTTTGTGATAGTAGTGGATTGTGAAGGCCAGTCTCCGGGATAATAATGTGCTCTTTAATGCCACCCTCTGGAATGAGAGTGTGTTTTTTTTAATGTCAATCTCGGTTAATAACAAAACCTGCCCCAAGATCCTCACCAACTAGCAACGATCTGTAGTGCAAGAACATGTCTAGGGCGAATGACACCCGAATGGTAGACTGATTTCCATATCATAACAGAAAAAGTACATTTGGAATGGAGTAGAGATGAATCAAAAACTATGTCACACGACTGGAACAAATAGACCGATGTCCATGCTGGCTGTCACATAACTGTCAACATAATAAAACAAGCTGAGATTTGTTCCAACACAATTTTCTATATTTTGCCTGTTGTCAAGGACAAGAGTTATTGCCCCTGACAGTTATAGTGAGCATGAGTTGTCCCCCTTGGTTATAATGATTGGGGAAGAATGAGTTACGTAACAGAGGGAGTGAACGAAGTGTTCACGTCTCCCGGCTATTTTCAGTGGATTGAGTTTTGACATTCCCAAATAAGATATCTAAGGAGTGTGACGCTGTGTGATGGGAGTGGATGCAATTCCTTTCCGAGCCAAAGTATTGAACGTTATTTTCTTCATCACCAGTACTCAGGTAACTGGAGGGGAAAGAGGAGTGTTAAGTTTAATTAGGAATGTGAGACTGGAAACAAAGGATTTTTATGTAAGAAAGAGTTTGCGCGCCTTTAAATAGAGTACTGATCAAATCACGATTGCAAGAATTGCGTAGGATGGAAGTTAGAGCTGAGAGGAGAGCACCCTGTCTACAGACCATCACTTCCAAGGAAACCCAAGTGTTTGCACCCCTATAGGGGACGATCCCGCATCTGCTGAAGATGATCTTCACTTATCGGCCATCTATGTATTGGCCACACTAACTGGCTGAAAAAAATTCTTCTAAGTATTGGATGGGGAGGTGGCTGTAATAGTTAGATGCTTTTGGAACTCATGTGTCCTGGCACAAGTGACCTTGATATTGAAGTATTTTATGACTTTGTTTATGAGAATATTATCAAAGTAAACATGCTTAATTCAAAAGGGGTTCTCGTCCGAAAAAAAGAACCAGCTGATATTAGTGTGTATGTCTTATTTACTGGAGACATTTTCGAGCCCAAGCGCGGAGAAATGCCGTTGAGCCCATGATTTGGTGCCATTCAAAGCTCAAGAAGCAGATCGAAGAGAAAAAAAATAGCGCGAAGAAGGAAATTGCAGATTAGTTTGCTCACAACAGTCTAATGCTATTAAACTATCAAATGGATAGCTGAGATACGAGCTTGAATGCAGTTTGTTTTATTGTGTCTGAAGCTTAATATTAGACTGAGCTATGGCCAGATATTCTACGATACGACTGATTAAGAAGACTGCCGGTGCTCCCCAACCTTGCTGTCATCCTCTAGATGCAGGGTTGTTGTGACATGCTTATGTGCACCTTTCTCTTTCTCTACCTTGTATTTCTGTCTGTTGCTCTGTATAACTGTTTGTTTGGTCTGTGTTTGAACATATTTTTGTAGAATCTGATGTTACTTGTTTTGAAAGCGATTTCCTCGTCTACTACTACTAATAATAATAATTGTATTGCATTCTCGGTATTGTGAAAGACTTAATTTAAATGAGGCCTTGTTGTTTTTCTCCACGGCTTTCAACTTTGTGATCAACAGCCTTCCACAACATTAAAACGTGTTCTTCCTTTGTACATCGCACTGCCCTAGACCTTACATCAGCTTAAAGCAGTCATGTAGTCTTACTTTCTTAAGAAGTTTCTCCTTGATCATCACATGGACACCAGCAATCGTCTGATGATTTGATGCATATTTCTAATTATTAATTGATATGCTCTGCTTTCATCAATGGGTTAGAGAAGTAGATTTGAACTGTGTGATTCATTAACATCTTGTTCTGTGAACAGGATGTCGTTAGAAAGAACAACAGCAAGAGCGATTGTGTTTTTGTGTTTGGATCGCGCGGTGAGCCTGGATTTGTCTGGGGCACCTTGCTAAAGCTGCTACTGAAATTTGTACAGTTTCTGACAAATGGACAATTTTACTAATCTCAATGGGAAATATATTTTGGGAATCTACACAGTTAAGAAAAAAAAAGGAGAAATAATAACACAGAACAAGTGCTTGCACCCCAGACCAAGCCACTTCTTCATGCCAGCCTGAAGAGTTAACTGTACGCTTTTATTTATTCTAACTTCAGTCAAAGCTCCTAAATAAATTTTAAATCAGTGGGACTATATTCCAAAGTCAGCCACTTGATTTAGAAACAAGCAATTTGCTTTTTTGGAAAAAATAGCCTCTTGAAAACAATAATCTAAGCGATGTTTCTTCATGGGACTAGAAGACATGCACAGATTTGCTGGACTCCTTGTATTCAAACATCGAGAGTTTCATGTGGGTCTGCACACCGCTGTCTGTCGGACACCTTGAGGTCTACATTATAAATATTGTTTATCTCGGGAGTAAGCTTTAGTAAAGCTTGATAACCAATTGTATAGATAAACATGGCTGTGCATTTATAAGTTGTATTAATGCGACTTTCATCCGTTTAGCATTTTTACGTTTAACTGTAAATAAAGTTCTCGACAACCAAACTGCATGAATACAAGAGTTAATAGACGTAATTGTTCCCGTAAGAGTGTGTGTGTGTGCGCGTATGCGTATGCGTCTGTGTGCGTCTGTGTGTCTGTCTGGTCTGTGTGTGTCTTTGTGTGTCTGTGTGTGTGTGAGAGAGAATCTAAGACCCAAGATACGTGCTTCTCCCTCTCTTCCTCTTCTCTCTGTGCGTGCGCGCGTGTAAGGGAGGCGAAGAGGAGCAGGAAACATGGAAGAAATATTTAAATAATAATAATAAATCAATTAATATGATGATTGCTGCAAATCATATACCTAGGCATTGAATCAACATTTTAAATGGAGTGGGCTACATACCGTTAAATGGCAGGTACAGAGAATTTTGGAGACGCTCTGCTGCCACGTAGAAGATAAAGAAATGCATAAAATCCTACTAAAAAAAGTAAAGTTGAAATATCTTAACATGTGTAGTTTAATCTATTTATAGTGAATGTAAGCTTTTTAAATTTTTGTGGGTATTACCCACCCTTTTAGTAAATAATACACTTAGACGTTTACAGGGGAAATTACAAATGAGGGAATTATTAAAATATGGCCAACTTCGGCAGAAAATATCTCTGTTAGGTTCATAAGCAGCAAGACAAGTAGGTACAAAGAAAAACAGTACCTGTTTAGCAACTGTGGCATGCAAATAGATACAGACTTTTTGCTGCATGCCGTGATGGGTACCCCCACCTACCCGAATCCACCCCAACCTACACCAACACAACCCAACACACACACGGTACTGCTGGATATAGATTATTAGGGAACTGAGAACATGCATGTTGCACAGGATGCAGAACAACAACTGAACATAGTTGCAGTAGTTTACGAACTTTAGAACAAACTTTAAAAAGCACAAGGCAATTACTGAAGCAACGAATTAATTCATAAACAAAACTCAAATGACTTGAACAACTACAGTCAAGGAAACAAAACAGTATGGGAGGTAGCCAATAAATAAAATAATGTTGTTGGGCGGCGGCCACATTCTCCACGTACGATTATAACTAAACGAATAATAAGATGAGCATTTTAACATACCAGCTTGCATCTAGAAAATGCCACAGTGTAACAACTGGTTCCAATTACGGAACATAATTCTCTTAACTCAAAGATATTTTTCTTTTTAAATTGTCAAGATGAAGAGATGGCAATTAGAATTTTCATTTTCCAGTTCCAGTGAAAAAATGTTTAGCAAGCATCACGTGCTGTGTATTGAGAGATGCTCCTGCAACTGGCTTGGTCCGGGTGCAAGAGTATTTGTGGTGTGTGAGTTCTAACAATTTTATTCGCAAAATATTATGTATACTCTTACATAACAGACCTGCCTTACATCTGCCAGTATTATTAGGTACTTCTAAATGTTCACGATAGCGAAAAGCTTGTCTTAGTGAAAGTTTTAGTTTTATACAATATGGAGACATGGAAAGGTCGGTCATACCCGGTTTCGGAATGTTGTAAACACTGCCTGAAGTCACCAAGAGTCCCCGTACCCGAAGCGAGCCGTATGTGCAATCAATCAGCCAATAATTATTTCCTCGCGCACTGTAAGAAGAAATTAATTAATGTCAATACAGACCCAGTGAAAGATGATTTAAAAAAAAATTTAACTCCCATCTTAAAATAGACTTCATTATAATCAGAGAGCAATCAGGATGACAAGACAGTACGTTTCACCTGACAAATAAAACAGTCCTCAGACGTGAATAATCATTAAGAAGAGCATTTTAAAAAACTAAAACTTCAGCAACAATCGACACAATATTATGATAAACTATTTTCTCATCGTGCGAGTTGGGAGGTTTTTGCATGTCAAAAAATTATTATTCTGGAAAAATGTTTTTAGCCTTGTCTAAAATCACAAATAGGGTATTTTTATTTTTGCTTTCTTTTCTATTTCTAAATTAAGTTTCAATAGTATAAAAGGTGGTCTTTACAAAGGCAACCGCAATTTGATTGAAGCCAAACCTGAAAACTTCCAGAAGGAGCATCTTCGGTTTGTCTTTTTGTGATTTTCCCACAGGGAAGCAATAAATAGGTTTAGGTGGTGGAACGATTGTAAACAGTGCTGGTCCATTTACTGCTATCGTCTTATTGTGAAGTTAATAACAGTCTTCATTAGGTCTGAATAACGGTATATGCGTTAATGCTAGCAGCAGTCACCGTTGTCTATGGCGACACATCTGTGGATTCAGGCAAAAGTCTCTGTTTCCTGTGTTGCTATGTGTGTTGAAATAATCGTAGTCTAAGGTTGTTGCTGTCCTGGTCATTATGAGAGGCCAGGTCAACAAAACAACTGACGCAAAGACTTGAAACACAGTTACATAGATAAATGGTGGACTGCAAGCTGTCAATGAGCTGCGCAACAAGTTCCTTGCTTCTGTCTTTCGTCTACGTACTCTTAGGATACAATACTGTGACTGAAGGTCCTTTTTGACCGGACAAATGTAAAACAAATGTTTGAACAAGTCTGGCAAGGATTTAATACAAACGTCTTATCTCTGTCAAACTTGGTCAAACTCATATTTGTCGTGTTAAAAATGGCCTTTACTTTCCGTTTCTTTTTGCTTGGATTTGATGACATACTGCAGCTGATGGGATGTTGGTTTAAAGAAATGTTAAGGACAGCATAGGTTAGTTGTACCTACGTCTGTGTCTTTATTAATAACGATCGCCCTCACAAATGATGGCCTCTAAGTTCAGCAACAGCAGCTTGGATCGAAAGTCGGGTAGCAACCACCCTTCTCTCTGCAGCATCCCATATTATCGCATGCAGTGGGGTTGTCATTTTTCTGTGCCTATTGAAGTCTGTGGAAGATGGCGGTTACTTCCGTGTATTAGAATCGACTGCTGCATGTTTACAAATCTACTTCCACTTCCTGATGCACAATTAGCATCAGGCTTTTTCCGACATAGGGCTAGCATTCCCCAGTTGCGCTTTAATTTCTAATTAATCTGTCGAACAGTTTTAAATATAACATTTTCGTATTGATGTCTTGTTTACATTTATTTGTCCTATGATGTTGTGATTTAAAGGAATTCAGAGGCTGTATATACAAGTCAGTCATGAAGGTCGGGACTCCGCTCAATTCGCTTCTCTGGCTGGTTTTGTCTCCTATATTTCGAGTCTTCGAGACATATGCTTACCAACAAACAACCTCTTTTTTGAGCGACAACATTTTTGGCAGCTCTTATGGGGCTAACACGCCGAGCGTTTCAACTTCATTTAATAATGTTTATAATGCTACAAGTTTTATGGACGGTAAGATGATCGACAATAAACAGACATATAGTCCACTGAATGCTTTATCGACGAAGATTGTTTACAACGCCAACATTACCACAGAAAACACTTACAGCATTCGTCAAATTTATACCAATACTGAATCTTCGCAAGCCCTTGATTATGGTCTCTTCGTAGCATTAACATTAAAGAGCTTGACTAACTGCTTGAACACATCTCACAACTTGAAGTTTTCCATGCACAATGTTGTTGTCGACATCAGAACTAAAGCCAGCGACAAACTACCGCGACTGTCGTCCTGTGAAATCCAAGTCACCGCACCGACGTCTATGGTGTTCTTCATCAACATCATCTCCATCAATGTCAAGTGCGACTCCTTCCAGCTCGTGCTGGCTGACGTAGGCGCCACGTCACGGCGGCTCATCAACTCCTGCGACAACGACATCCCTAGAAAGCTGTGGAGCTTCACCAATGTCGTGGTGATGACTTTTGTGGTGATGCTCGAGTCCCAAGTCATTCAACTGGCCTTGAACTTTACGGCAGTGCCTGTCACCCAGAGACCAAAACTTGAAATTGTCTTTGCATCGGAAAACAGAGGTAATGCGACATACGACTGTCTAGCTTCTCTGCATACGTACGTCTATCTCAGTCAAACAGGTTTAAGCAGCCATGTTCGTACTGTTAAAATTTGTTAATGCTTAGAAATTCTATTTCAGTATGTACAAATGAAACTATTTAATGTTTATAGTTTGAGCTTGTATTAGTAACAAGCTAATCTTTACTTGGAATAGTCAAGTTTTACATGGGTATAATGAGGTGCATTTTACCAGGTTACATACAAACACCCAACTGGGACGGAATTCAAGCGTACCCGGTGCTCATGGACAGCTGGGTCAAAGTGGACATTCCTGAGCAGTGTGCTGTCATGGTGTCTGCTCTTCATATCGATGTTGAAGGTAACTCGCCAATGGATTGCCCAGTCGACGGTGTGGAACTGTATCTTAACAAAATCTCAAATCAATCTTCTTGGACACGATGCAAAAGAGCTTCAATACTCCCCGAACTGTATCAAACTCGTGCGTTATACGTTCATTTC
Source organism: Pomacea canaliculata (assembly GCF_003073045.1). Taxonomy (NCBI): domain Eukaryota; kingdom Metazoa; phylum Mollusca; class Gastropoda; order Architaenioglossa; family Ampullariidae; genus Pomacea; species Pomacea canaliculata. The sequence continues at coordinate 2,564,120 of NC_037595.1, read as the reverse complement.
TACAGCAACGAATACGGTAACAACACAGGATTTCGACTTTTCTTCAGCATCCACAACCAGTCTTCACTTCCGGTGAGGCTGGTGGATGGTAGGTGGAACTGTTCTGGCGTAAACATAACCGACTTTAGTAATCACTTCTCTTGTAATCTGAACTCTGACTGTGTGGGTAGTGAAGACGAAGCTGATTGCTCATACTCTAGTCCTCGCTGTGGAGTAGGTCAACTTTATTTCGAAAATTCTTGCTATATCTGGCAGAAGCCTTCGCCTGAGATGTCGTGGAAGGAGGCGTTTGACTTTTGTTTGTCACGTGGGACACGTCTGGCCAGTCTCAACACCCCGGCAGAGTGGAACAACGCTATTAGCTTAATGAGCCTGGATGATTACTGGGTCGCCTATGTGGGGTTGCTGCAGATGTTCTTGCAGCGGCAGATGTAAGTAGTTACAAGTTTTTCCTAGCGATTAACGTTTTCTGTCCAGTGGGTTTGATCGTAGTGGTAACTGCCGCAGACACTTAATTAGTTTGATTGTTTGCTGTAGAAACGGCTTGTTCCATGTAAATTGGCAGAATTAAGCAAAAAATATTATACACAGGATATTTTAATTTTTCAGGGAAACACATAACAAACAAACACATGTACGCTATATCTACTGGGTTTTTCATACACTAAAACACAAAGATCGATCTGTGGGCTTCTCAAACGGTATGCTACAGCCCCCAAAATAAATTTTATTTTTGTGCTGCTCCATAAATTAGATAACCAGAAACAATGCAGTCGTAGTAATTTGTCGTGGACAAGCAGCCATTAGACTGGCAATCTCCCTAGAAACTCTTTGGACTTACGTGCAACACAATTTTTATGCCTTTACATCCCGAGACTTGATATGCAAACACGAATAACCTTCTAACTGGGGCTTTACAAAATCAATTTTACCGTCAACTTTCATCTTCCTTTGTCTAGTCTCACAGTCATGCACACAAAGGAAAAATCCAGTCAGATTCGCTGTTCATTTGCGGACGTTCAATACATCTATGCAGAGACCAGACATGATGTTTGCTATCAATGAACCTTCTGTTGAGTCGATATAGGTATCTGAACGCTTGGCAATGGATTGACGGTACGATAGCTTACTCCATTGCAACCAATGGCATCGCTACCATGCCAGCCTGCGGCCAGTTCTACATGACCTCCATGATGCAAGGGGTCAAACTCAAGGAATGTTATGTTCGGAGACCAGCACACGTCCTGTGCGAGATGGAAGCTGAGTCAGGGAGTCAACTCCGTCCAGAGAAAGACAAGCCCCATATCACTTTTCTAGAAGCCTCCGCTTGGGCCAATGACTCGAAAGTGATGTGTCCAGAAGGCCACGTGACACATAACTTCCTGTCATGTGACCTGCCTAGCTCTTGCTGGCAGCAGACATCCTCGTCATTGTGTGAGGCGCCGTTGGGTATTCTTCCGCCGACCTTTACTTGCGACAACGGCTTTGATCGGGTACCGTACACCCTGGTGTGTGATCATCGCATGGACTGCTCCGACGGAAGTGACGAAGATTTCTGTCAATTTGCATCCTGTTACAGTAGTGGGAAATATGACTGCGGTAATCAGCAGGTAATTTCTCTTGTTCACACTAGTAGATTCAATAGATTTATTGAAAAGAAGGTCGTGTTTCACTGGTTTTCAGTTGTTCAAAATAGAGGTATTAGAGACCCCTACATTTTTCGGGGCCAGATTTTAGTGTAGGTGGTGTCCCTCTCCTCCTGCTGCCTTACATGTCACATCACTAAGTGAGCTCATGGGCATTCTCGACAGCTGGGTTGATTGTGGGTAGCTGGATGGGCCATAAGAGCTAGCATAAATATTAGCGTTCTAACCATTCTGTTCTACATTCCTCACCCCCCTCCACCTACTGCATATTTCTGGTTATTTATTAAATTCACTATCGCTTAACTATCAGTAAGCTATTCAATGTTATTAGTCAGTAGCTGGCCAAGGACCTGTGGATATTTCACCCATGGGTCAAAGTTCTAGGGATATAGACCAGCGACCCAATGAGGTAACATGAAAAAATGTATAGAAAATGTTAAAGACCAGCTTTAATGGTTTGAGTGTTTTTCAGATACCGGTAGATATAGGTGATATAAACCTAACCTGCAAATTTCAGCCTCCAAAACCACCTATATTAACTGATACCTTAAAACAACACAAACCGTTCAGGGCGATCTTTAAAAACTTTCATACTTAAATAACAGCTTATTTTTAAAGGAGCCTACAAGGCCTCATAAAAGCACTGATACACCCCAAATGCTTCCCAGCTTCCTCAAATACAACACAATTTAGTAATAACAATAAATCACAATAAAACGTTGTGGATATCATTTTAAAGTAATCAATAATTAAATGAGAAGGAGAAATTATGTTCAGTCTCTACAAAAGTAAAGACATAAAGAAATATCTATTCCGAGTATAATAAGTAGCTACTCATTGACATTAGAAACATTACTGCTGTTTCAGTGCATTTCTGAGAGCGAGAGGTGTGATGGTATAGAACAGTGTGTTACCGGTGTGGACGAGGCAAAATGCCTTCAAAGAACCCTTGCAGCTAAGGGTATCTTACCCCCGGCCATCGTGGACCTTGATAAATTTGGCCAGCTTGTAGTGAAGCCTCTAGAGTCGCAACTATCCTCCCCACAGTCCACTGCATGTCCAGACACTCATTTCGAATGTCCAGGTGTGGACTACTACTGTCTGCCGGTGTATCTGCGGTGTAACGGCGTGTACGACTGTCCTGGCTACTCAGACGAAGAGGACTGCGATACGTACACGTGTCCTGGCTTGTACCGATGCCGCGCCTCGCACGTCTGCCTTCATCCTCACCACCTGTGCGACGGCTTCAACCAGTGTCCGCAGCACGACGATGAGCTGACGTGCGGCCTCACCTGTCCACACTCTTGCACCTGTTTCGGACTTGCATTCATTTGTACCAAGGCGGTTCAACTTCAAGAATATCAATCCCTGCGATATCTCGATGCAAAGGGAACAGGTATGACTCCAGGAAGTGTGAAGAACAACAGCCTTCTTATTCACCTCAGTCTTGAAAACTGTAACCTGGAGGATCTAGACGATTTTTCCCTACCTAACCTCTGTATTCTTGACCTTACAGGAAATAATTTAAGTTTTATCCACAGTGGACAGTTACAACATTTGCCAAATCTTAAAACTTTGAAACTCTCAGGTAATCCTTTAGCGTCTATTTTCCCGCGAATGTCTGTAATACCCACTTCACACACCCGACTTCGTTACCTAGACTTGTCTGATGTACGGATAATTACACTTGATCCAAGCAGTTTTAGCCCTTTTCCTAATCTAGAAGTCCTTAATTTGTCTAAGACCGGTGTGGAAATGGTGTCTGGGGATGGTTTTCAACTGCTTTCATACCTACGATCTGTAGATCTTCGTGGATGTCCTGTACAAGTTTTTTCTCATGACCTGCTTAGGGGCCTCAACCTTCTAGAAACTGTCTTCACAGACAACTACAAGCTCTGCTGCCCAGCCATGCTACCAGAAAACTTTAATCTGGTTAACTGTCATTCCCCGCACGACGAAATATCATCTTGTGAGGCGTTGCTGAGATCGGATTTCTACCGGGCACTACTGGCGGTATTCGCTGCCATGAGTTTACTGGGTAATGTCTGTAGTTTTATCTATCGCGTCTTTCTGGAACGAAACTCTAGCCAGTTAGGGTTTGGTGTGTTTGTCATACACCTAAACATGTCTGACTTTATTATGGGAGTGTACCTGGTGATGATTGGCGTCGCTGACCGTGTGTATCAGGGTTCGTACCTGTGGAACGACAGCACGTGGAAGAGAAGCGGTGCCTGTCAGATGGCCGGCTTTCTGTCTCTACTGGCCAGCGAGGTGTCTGCTTTCATCGTGTGTCTCATCACACTCGATCGTTTCCTCGTCCTTCACTTTCCCTTTATCGATATTCACTTTAACAAGAGCTCAGCTCACATGGCCTGCATGCTGGCGTGGGTAGCAGGGATAACTCTAGCCTCGGTTCCTCTACTACCCATGACGTCACACTGGCAGTTTTACGGCCAAACAGGAATCTGTATCCCCCTTCCTGTTACCCGTAATAATTACGCTGGCCATGATTACATGTTTTACGTTTTAACGGGTCTTAATTTCGTACTGTTAATGCTAATAGGCATTGGACAGGCTTTCATTTTCTGGTCTATTCGTACCAACAGCATGTCTATGTGCGACAGCACCAAGAGATGCAAAGATTTAACCATAGCTCGCCGCCTGATCAGCGTGGCTGTGACGGACTTCTTGTGTCGCTTTCCCATCGGGCTTGTGGCCCTTCTGGCCTCTCAGGGCGTGTCCATTCCTGGTGAGGTCAACGTGGCCATGGCTATCGTAGTTTTGCCGGTCAACTCGGCCTTGAACCCGTTTCTGTACACGCTCAACACCTTACAGGAGCGAAGACGACGCCAGAGGGAAGCCAGACGAATGAAGCTTTATTTGTCTCAGAACAACACGACCTCGATGAAAAACTTGGAGCCTATCGCTGATACTAAGGAAGTAATAACAGCAATGAAGTGATAAGGCAAACTAACGCCAGCAATACTATTTTAAAGTTAGAAAGTAAATTGAAGTGTTAGAAAACAGTGCGAACATTTTGAAAAGGACTAAATGTTTTTGAATGAGAGCAACAGGTTTAGACTGATTTTTAACATTTATGAACAAATGCGCTCTGTTAGTAAACAAAATTAAATTATTAACAAGGTCTAATAGTCTAATAGTCAAAATGCACACTTTCTTGTCTGTGTTTACGATGTCCAAACATATAAATCTTTATAGATATTTATATAAAGGCAAAAATATAATCTGTTGATTAAAATATATTAAAATGAACAATTTAGGACGTTAGTAAAGTAGAAGGAATCTGAATCAGAGAAAAACATTAAGGATTATCGTTTTTTAGTTTATTCGAATCCATTATATCTTTATATTTATATATTGTTTCTTTTATTTTGTTATGATGCTGGTGATATAAGCTTTACCCTTAATAAAAGCCCTAGTGAAGATTGTCAAAGAGACAATGTCCTGGACGACCTGGTTTCTCCCGTTGAAACGCACGATGGTAGTACTGAATTATAAATTTTTAGATAAATAAAACTATTACATTAATGCTTTACATTAATTTAATAGTTTTACTTATGTAAAAATTTATAAATAAATGCTTATATAAATTATAACAGAAAATGATTGAAAGAGAAATGTAGTCGCAAGAAATTCAGGCTGGAAATATAAGGTTTAGAGAGTTATGACCATGTTCCAGAAAACGACATGACTGTATTATTGATAGAAGAATTGTAGATTTTTGTACACGAAAAAATAGGACACGTTCTAAAATAAACCTTACATTTCTTTTGGAGCTAAAATCAACAGAAAATCAACTCTCTTATTTTCGGGAAAACACGGTAACACGGACAACGTAATATATTGTACTAGTTTTACAACAATATTGTCAATAACAACACAGTGACAGATATGGTGAAGATGTGTTCTTGTTCTTCTTAAAGTTCTCTAACATAGAACTATTTGTTTGCCCTGGAATGATTGACCCACATTGACATTCACAAACTGTAATGTTCATTTAAGTGAATTTCGACGAAAACATTTTTCTTTTGCTGTTGATGAGCCAGAAGACTAGTGGACATGTAGTATCACCTCTAATTTATTAACATCGCTCCTTTATTAATACAACCTAACTTTATCTTCACCATTCTAAAAACTATCACTACAATCACCTTGCATACACAAACAGTGGCTGGTAAAAGCTGTCTTTCTATTCTTTATCACTTGCTGACGTTTATTGCAATGTTCCTGCATTTCTCGACAAACATTGGCCAGGAGGAACTTGCTACGTAGTTGCATTTCGACATTCTTACGAGTCTTTGTCTTTCTGGCTCGTATCGGTTTCATACAAAGAATTCTTCACAAAGTTCGCAATAAGAACGTTTGAGAAGTGCCTAAGAAGTTCTTGCTACATCAAACTTCATACATTTACACGCATATATAAATATATGATAGACAATCAGGGATACCACCGGAGGACACAGCTTCTGTACCAAAGAGGACGTTAGCACCTCCTGGCAAATCTGTTCTCACATGCCTGCTTTCCGGCCACTTACGGTTGTTTGCCTTATTTAGCTCTTGCCTAAAGGAGTGTCCATACTTTTAAAAGCCCTTATAATTATTAAACTAAGCTTATCAATAAAAGCTTGTTGATGTGTAACTTACTGTACATCGTATCTAGGATTCTAATGAGTGAAAATAGTTTTATTCTCTCAAACCGTTTCCTCCCTCATATCCGGTTCCCTCACATTCGAGTAGAAAGGTGGTGACGATAGTAGTAGCCGAGAAATGTTTCCTCCACAAGAGCACAGTCAAGGGTAGAAGAGTCCGACAGAAAAACCTTGTCGAACTATTTCACACCTTAAGTCACGCTTTGCGTCTGCTACCCGCTATCTAAAACTATTTCTTCAGCTAGAGCAAACAGTTTAAAAAGCTAGTTTGCCACTAAAAACTTCTCTTTAGTTCAAATCTCTCTTTACTCATGTCAATGAAGCTGAAATCGTATATCTCGAAGAAGACTAAAACATACAAATATGCTCCACCCCCATCTTCCGGTTTGCGCACGGCACTAAAAAAAGCAAAAACAAACAAACAAACAAAAAAAAAACCGCCAAGTGCTGATTGGATGTTGCCATAGGATTCCGATCTAAACGAAAGACCCTCGTGTTGGTGGATTTTCCTGTCCTACTTTACATTACCATACGACACATCCACGACTACCTCACATGCTTTGTCTGAGTTTTCCAAACGTTTTCTAAGACCGGTAACTGTGATAAAAGAAACCGTTCTTTACACTTCGTGGAAGGAGTTTGTTCCACATTTTCTCACATGCTACAATACTCAAAGAATGTTTAAGTACTCAATTTCGTTTGGCATGAATCGGAGTGGCGGGGGAGTAGGTCGTTGCACGATGGTAAGGCCGGCCGACTAGAGACTAAAAGTCACTGGTTCGAGGCTCGCCCAGATATTAGACCGGAAGCTCACCACACTGCCCAGTCCGATATGCGGGCCAGTAAATGTCAGCGCATGAAGAGGGCTTGACACTGCCTTAACATACCTCACTGCCAGTGTTGTCATTGTACTTTTACTTATGCATTAAGCATATGGCGCCAGTCGTTTTTTTTCAATTTGTCCCACAATGACTAAACACACGTATGCATAAAAGTATATTTTATTGACTAGTAGCACAATGTTGTGACATATAGCACTCTTTATTATCATTTACAAGGAGACTCCGAAAGAAACCTATTAATACGGAATTAGAAGTGGTAAGCTGACTTCTACGACAACACGAGGGTAAGTACAGGCAGGAGTCCCACTGCATTCTGATCAAACGATTAAAGCAGTCATTAACAAATAATATTGAACATTTATATTTAGAACCTCTCCGCAGTTACTTAATTTTACATTTAGCATGTGTCTGTTATTTATTGCCAAATAAGTTTCGGGTACTCTAGTCAAACACTGAACGATGCGCTACTATTTGAATTTCTTTAAGTGCAATGTGGATCGTGCACAACATTGTCACGATATTACTAAAATAATATAATTAAACTTATCTCCTTTCTAGAGGATGACCGGCGCATTTTATGTTGAGAAACATACCTGTATATATCATGTAAAATATAGCTGATCACCTCAATAGATTCTACTATGCTCTACAGGACAATTTTCTGAATAAAGAGGTGAACAAAATCTCTAAAACGTAGTTTCGTATGTGTGTGTGTGTGTGTGTTCTTCCGTAATACCGCTAAAAACTTACTAGTGTTCACTATTTCACTTCTCGCTAAATTAGTTTTTTTTTTGTTTTGTTTCTGACTTGCTATGGTACTTTTATGGCGCCGTAGTTACGAAGCGAGGTTAAGGCGTTATCATGGGGACAACATGGGAGGGACAAGGACAAGGATCTTGATTTCAAAGTTACAAAGTTGTGTCCATCCCGATGGACAACTGATGTTGTTTTATCCCTATGGCCACAGTTATAAAGCAGAAGCAAAGGTATCCTGGGGTAAAGTAAAATGAAGATGAAAAATGGAGACCTTTGACTCTCAGCTAAAGTCACAGAGATGGAGAGTGAAGACAGCCGGTCAGGAGGGAGTAAGTCCGTAGGCAGTACACCGTTTAAGAAGGTGGACGATGAAGTCAGCAACACAACTCGTCCATCAGATGGTAGAACCAGTGACTTACCCTTTCATTGTTCTCGCCACGTTCTCGTTTAATTTTTCATTGAACCATTAGAGTAATTGCTTCTTCCTTCCTCTTGCAGTAGAGCACAGGCGAATATTACACGTTCATAGTTGTTGTTTTTTTAATATTTATTTCTCTGCAATGTGGGATTGCCGTAACAGGGTATGCTTTTGTTGACATTAGAGGAAGGCTGGCTGTTTCTTGTGGTACGAAAAGGAAAGCAAAAAAAAAAAAAAAGAGCTGAAATATCTAGTGTCATTATCGGCGGCATCGTCCTCGTCAATAACTGCAGCAACAGAACTATAACTGAGACACCGACCCACCATACTCAATTACAGCATGCGAGTGGAAAGTTTATCTACACACTGTTACTTAAGAACGTATTTATTGATGTCTGTAGAATAGAATAGAAAGAAATTAAGAGTTTGAGGCACACAATATCTATTTCTGCAGACATTAATTGACGGTTACGAAGATTTTTCCTGTCATAAATAAGCGGGGGACTTAATGCCTGTCAAAGTCCTTGTCATTCCAGCGGTATACACACAGCTTTCGTGCGCGCGTGTGCATGCGTGCGTGCTTGCGAATGTGTGTGTGTGTGTGTGTGTGTGTGTGTGTGTGTGTGTGTGTGTGTGTGTGTGTGTGTGTGTGTGTGTGTGTGTGTGTGTGTGGAATTACTAGACTGTCTCACAACAGAGAAAAAATAACAGAGAAGATGATATAATCTACTTGTAAATCTGAATCTTGGGTGATTATAAAATACAATTTTAGCTGCAATGCGCGCGCGTGTGTATGTGTGCGTGTGTGATTGTGCACGCACGCATAGCTCCAAACGGAAAAGAAGCGAACAGAATATAAAATGGCAAAGGGGAGGAACATCAAAACGTCTATCAGCAGCGTACAAAATATTTGAGACCTGTCCAAGAGTGAACATGAAAAATTATTTATTATTGTCAACTTTTTCATTAGCTACAGTTCTACGCACACCAGAAAAATCTTCTGTCATAATAAATCTTTTTGCTGTATTGGAAATTCTTGAAAAGATTTTTAAATTCTTCTTCAATGTCACTTTTTAAGTAATTTTCTTTTCAAGATTACAATAAAAGTGGAGATTTGCAAACACATTTCATTTCCAGTCGGACATCTTCAGAAGAAACGGTATGTAGCTCAACAATTGATAGCGTCTGTAATATAGCCATGGTTTAGCTACACATTTTGTAAACAACTAAGCCTTGAATGTGACTGTCCTTAAACTTGAGATAAATATGTCAACCCCTTGTTGATTATATTTTTTACTATGCAGATCTGTGCTAAATATGGGGAAAATTTATGAGCAGATACATGTGGAAGACTATTTTTGAGGTTTCTTTCCGCCTTTGGCCTCCCTGGCAGTCATTTGGTTGGTTCAACTCCTGTCTGTTTGGTAATGTCCGTTGCATCGAAACCTGTTGTGGTGCAAAATGGAGTGACTCATGGCTTAGTCCTCAGGCCTCTCTTATTTACTACTAATGTCCACCCTCTTGGTCTTATGATTCGCCACTTTGGCTTGCAGTACCTCATGTATTCCGACGATACTCATGGCTAGCAAGTTTTCACCTTTGATGTTAGTGACCCCTAGCCTTTTAACAGGAACAAATACTCCAAATCAAATCTTCTACTCCAAATACTCCATGGCATCTGGCAATGTGTGTCGTTTTATGCCAATGTCCTTACATGAAACTGTAGGTAAACGAAATAATCAGTTTAAGACAAGATCTCAGACATTTCAGCATGTGCGACTGAATCAAATGTCGGTGCTGTACTGTCCTTTCGATAGAAACAAATACTGCAGAAACACACGTTTCTCGTCTTTATTTACTATTGACGACTAGACCGTACTCCTGGCTGTTGTGGTTTCAACTGCACGAAGTTGACCTGTGACCTGACGTCCGATTGGGTCAGTAATGGAGGAATGAGAGTTCTGTCCCTTCGATCGGCTCTCCATTTTGTTTATGTTTTGTGGTCGTGCTTCCATTTGGATAAAAGTGTTGGACCTTCATGTTTACATGTGCTTCTACTGCGTATTCTTTCTCTTCTGGTTTGCACCAGGTCTGTATATAATGTTTAAAATGTATATAATGTATATTTAATGTGCTTTGAAGTGCGAACTGTTTAGATCTATTGGCCTGAGTTCACTCCGCCTACATCACTCGCTTCGGCAGCGACCTTGAGCTGCCTTGAATAAACTAAGTGATGATCACCCTCTTGCAGTTTCATATGATGAAATTTCTTTATATTCTCAAGATTACTCAATATCTTGCCAGTATTCTCTTGATGTCACTGACCTTATTCTCTGGAGTCGTTACCGTTAAGTCTGCAGTGATCTCCCTTTACTGGCGGAACGCAGCGAGTCCTCACATTGTTCTTCCTGCTACATCTTTGTTACTATTTTGTGATCTTGTTCTGCGCAATGAGTCTGCTTTTGGCTGAGATATTGCGCTTTGTTAATTCCCATAATAATAACAATAATAATAATCATAATCATAATAATCATAATCATAAAAGACAAAAATCTTGTTCCTCTACATCCGTGATCGCTGTGGGGTAGCTCGACCTTTTTTTCATATGAAGTCTTGCTATAGCTTGCACAAGCCTTCACAGCCTATGACTTGTATAATAACATTGATAGCACGTGTCCTGCACAAAACTGCAGTGACAGTATAAATACTACAAGAAATATTAAACAAAAACCCAGAAGTCTTAACAATGCTTTAAAGCAGACCTGGGCAAAGGCCGGCCTCCTGTCTCTGACCGGCCCGCCCGCTGGCCCGCCCGCCTGTATATATACTATATATACAGTATTGGGTAAAACTGAGTTAACTATATTAGTCTGGCCCTCTAAAACCATCCCAATTTCTCATGCGGCCCCTCGGTAAAATTAATTGCCCACCCCTGCTTTAAAGTACTTGAAGCAGATGAGAGAAGTTCAGTCGACTGCGAGCTCGCCACATGCAGCTCTGCAGTAAAAAAAAAGTTAGTTCGATGTACTGGGAAATGGAATGTAATTCTCCCGTAGTAAGAACATCGGTGTTGATATAATAAGCGACAATGGCAATTATGGTTAAAAAATTGACAAAATAATGTATTCGTATGGAGAATTTTTAATGAGACGCTATTTTACTTGTTAAGATTAGTATCGATCAGTGTTTTGATAGCAAAGGTTTGTAAACGATCTCAAGAGAACGACAGCTGCTGTTAAAAAGTAATTATTTTATTAACGCATCGCTTTCACATTTGAAAAAAAATCAGCTGATAATCAGCTAATAACATCCTTTGTATAAGCTGATCTTTTCCGCTCTTGACAAGTAAATTAAGCTTATAAAAAATTTCGATTTTCGAAAATACTTCGATACACGATTTCGCAATGATGACATTATCAGTTGTCAAATAACTTTAAGAAGAAAACATTCAATTATCGAGAATGTCTAATAAAGAGGTGATTAATTTTTTTCTTTTTCAGAGAGTGTCACGGACCGTCCGCAGACACGCGCATTCTTTCCACAAACCAAAATATCCTGATCGCTTGAGGGTGGGCGTACCTTCTTAGAGGCACAAATAATTATTCAAATTAAATACAATGTCAAATGAAACAAAGGCAAAGTATCAACACTGATAGATTCACTCCTTCATTCGCCACACAAGATGTATTACCAATATGTTATCATTCATCCCACATAATATTAAAGGTAACAATAAAATCGACTCTCCTAAATTATTGTCACTGATGAAGAACCCAATGTTCGCTCCCGATGAAACATCAACCTCTTATTTTAAAGTCTTTGAGTCCCTCCCAAGTCCTCTATTCCAATTAATCCCACTGATCTTCTTTCCACGAAGTCTATTTATGATTGAAAATAAATGGTTTTTCACAGTACCCACAGTTTATAAGCAGACGTCTCGATCTTGCGCATGCGGCCGCCTCCTAGATGTTTGGCCGGATGATGTTAGATTCGCTGAAGGCCGGGAGGAAACCTTTCCTCCACCGGCGCTTACTCTCAGGCTGTGAAGAGCTGTCCCTTCCAGGCGACAGATGGAAGTCGGTGCCCCAGTCTTGCACCAAGTTTTCTGTTCTTTTCTCGCTGATACCAGTGTTTAGTTTCTTGACCCCGCCAAGAAACTGGGATGCCCAAGCCACAGAGCTCCCCCACGGTGCGAACACGGACTACAGTGACTCACGACCTGTGAAGTACATCCACCTGTAGTTTACCCACGGTATTACTTCCCGTAATACTTTTTCCGCTGTCGCAGCAGTTGCGAGAAAGTCCCGAGAAAAATCCACCAGCTCCAACTTTTGTTTCGCCGTCTGCTCTCTGCCCACCGTTATTTTCTCTAACGTTAATTTCCTCTATCTTTTACGTCACCTTATTTTGACGTCCCAGTTTACGTCATTTGCTCAAGGGCAAACAACTTCCAGCCCACTACGCTAAATCAGATCTACCACGGTTGTCGATCTTCCCTCCTAACCCCCTCTACTAAATACTTATCCGTTACATTCCTCCCCTCCTGAAAAAAAAGAATGAAAAAAATCAATTTAAGAATTTTTTTTTCTTTCACTTCTACGGGATAAATTGGTCCCACTCCACCCAGGATAGATTGTCAGCGAGAAGATTCTCTGTTCCCTTAATCGTCTCAACTGAAAACTGAAACTCTTGAAGAGCTAGCATCCATTGAAATAAGCCTTTTGTGGTTTAAAAGGCTGTTCCTTTGATAGTTTCTACAAAAAACTGGAATCCTTGTAATGCTAATGTCCGTCTTTTCCTCTATCTCACTCGACTTCTGGTGTCTCATGCCCAGATACACCTTTTTAGTTTTTCTCTCGTCATCGTATATTTGTTTGAGTTCTCTTATCAGTTTTGTCAGTCGTTCCACCACTTTGTTAGTCTCAGTATTTGCCATTTCCAGAGATTTCTCTTGTGTTACAGTATTCTCACGTTCTTTCTTCATGCTTTCTTTATGTTCCTTGAAGAATTTGATTTCTGCTAAGGCTTTCTGTAGGTCATCGGACTGTTTCTTATGACCTAATTCAAGTTCGTGAACTTTTTCTTCAAAGTCACCAACTGTGACCCACTGTTGTTTACACATTTCATCTCTTTCTTTTCGCCAAACCTCTGTCTCAGCCTTAAGCCGAATAATTTCTTTGTCCCGGTCACTGATTTCTCTCTGCAATCTGCGTTCACGATGTTCTGTATTTTCTTTAAAGTTCTGTAAACTTTGTTGCACGGCTTTGATTTCATCACTGAGGTCGTTGATTTTGTGGTTCAGTTCTTCATGAACCTCCTGAAGAGTTGATTCTCTCTGAGCTACTTGCATTTCTCTTTGTGACATAAGCTGGTTCTTCCTTCTCAGTATGAATTTATTGGGTCCTAAATATTGAGCTCTCTGGTAGAGACAGTTCCGGGCAATGTGACCAAAACGTCCACAATTGTAGCATTGCCTCCGGGAAGTCCCTAGTGTGTTAGCGCACACTCTGGCAATATGTCCGAATCCCTTACATGCGTAACATTTGATCTTCCTACTGAAATTTGGAGACCTCTTCTCTGGTGTATACCGAGCTCTTGGGAAATAATCGTGACACCGTGTGCTGTCGTCACGCGGCCCATTCTTACGAGGTGATCGCGGGCCCTCACCTGCACCCTGGTTCACAGCGGCGAACTCCTGACCGTCGTCTTGTTCGGCCTCAGCTTCTCTTTCGTTAGCTGCCCTTTCAGCCTCAGCTTCTCTTTTGTTAGCTGTTCTCACTCTTGATAATCTTTCTGCTTGTAGCCTAAGTCTTTCTAACTCAAACTCCCTTTCTCTCTCTTTTTCCTTGGCTAGCCATTCCGCTTCTCTTGCTGCCCATTCTCTCTCTTGTTCCTCGTCGAACCTCTCAAGACACTGTTCGACGTATTGTTCCAGGGCACTGTTAGTATAACCCAGTTCCTCACCCTGGGCTATGAAGCTATCTATATCCGGGAATTTCATGTCTCCCAAGAACAATTTAAAGAAATGTACCCTACGATGGCAAAACACGAGTAGTCAAAATAATCCACCAGATACCAATAATAACTTTTGTACAATATATGTAAACCTGCCTCGCCTAGTACCGCCTCACCCTAAAGCGATCACGTCGGGGGTCACCAAGATGTCACGGACCGTCCGCAGACACGCGCATTCTTTCCACAAACCAAAATATCCTGATCGCTTGAGGGTGGGCGTACCTTCTTAGAGGCACAAATAATTATTCAAATTAAATACAATGTCAAATGAAACAAAGGCAAAGTATCAACACTGATAGATTCACTCCTTCATTCGCCACACAAGATGTATTACCAATATGTTATCATTCATCCCACATAATATTAAAGGTAACAATAAAATCGACTCTCCTAAATTATTGTCACTGATGAAGAACCCAATGTTCGCTCCCGATGAAACATCAACCTCTTATTTTAAAGTCTTTGAGTCCCTCCCAAGTCCTCTATTCCAATTAATCCCACTGATCTTCTTTCCACGAAGTCTATTTATGATTGAAAATAAATGGTTTTTCACAGTACCACAGTTTATAAGCAGACGTCTCGATCTTGCGCATGCGGCCGCCTCCTAGATGTTTGGCCGGATGATGTTAGATTCGCTGAAGGCCGGGAGGAAACCTTTCCTCCACCGGCGCTTACTCTCAGGCTGTGAAGAGCTGTCCCTTCCAGGCGACAGATGGAAGTCGGTGCCCCAGTCTTGCACCAAGTTTTCTGTTCTTTTCTCGCTGATACCAGTGTTTAGTTTCTTGACCCGCCAAGAAACTGGGATGCCCAAGCCACAGAGCTCCCCCACGGTGCGAACACGGACTACAGTGACTCACGACCTGTGAAGTACATCCACCTGTAGTTTACCCACGGTATTACTTCCCGTAATACTTTTTCCGCTGTCGCAGCAGTTGCGAGAAAGTCCCGAGAAAAATCCACCAGCTCCAACTTTTGTTTCGCCGTCTGCTCTCTGCCCACCGTTATTTTCTCTAACGTTAATTTCCTCTATCTTTTACGTCACCTTATTTTGACGTCCCAGTTTACGTCATTTGCTCAAGGGCAAACAACTTCCAGCCCACTACGCTAAATCAGATCTACCACGGTTGTCGATCTTCCCTCCTAACCCCCTCTACTAAATACTTATCCGTTACAGAGAGAGAGACTCAAAATATGCTGTAGCAATGATAGGTATTAAAAAATTTTAGATAAAGGGATCAGAAACAGGAAAAATTCTCTTTCCCAAAACAACTCCAAAACTATCAATGATGCAAAGAAAAATCTTTTGAGTGTCTCTGTTTACAAATAATTACTGCAGATTATTTAATGAGGCGATTGTATTATTTGTCAATAGCGCAGTTACGTCAAGATGCTGAAAGGTTTCTATGAGAAGTCTGTCATCGTTGTGTCATAACACCCATGGCTGTCTATATATGCTTATTCCGTCTGACACTGCTTCTGCTGCTTCTGCGATCTGCAAGCGCATGGCTCATGACGTCTGACCCGCAGGCACAGACTACAGAAACCACAAGATTGAATATCATCACAAGCTCTTACAGAGGTTATCAGCGCGTTATGTCTACTTCGGTTTCTAATTTTCTGAATGCTCCAGATTTGACAGTTCATAGAGTTAATGAAAGTAAACAAGCAACAAATATGACTACAAGTACTGTCTACACCACCACGGTTGGAAACACGTATAGAATGAGTCAGGAGAATATAACAATTGGATCTTCATCAGCTTTAAACCAAAGTGTATATGTAGCACTGACTGTGAGAAACTTGACCAGCTGCTTAAACACGTCTCACTACCTGAAGTTGTCCACACACAGGGCTGTTATTGATATCAGAGCTGAAGCCAGTGACAAACTACCTCGACTGTCCTCCTGTGAAATCCAGGTCACCGCGCCGGCGTCCATGGTGTTCTTCATCAACGTGATCTCCATCAACGTCCAGTGCCCGACCTTCCAGCTCGTGCTGACTGACGTAGGCGCCACGTCACGGCGACTCATCAACTCCTGCGACACCGACATCCCTAGCGAGGTGTGGAGCTTCACCAACATCGTGGTGATGACGTTTCTGGTGAGCCTTGAGTCGCAGGCTATTCAAGTGATCTTGAACTTTACAGCGATACCCGCTAATGACAGACCGAAACTTGAAATTGTGTTTTCTTCAGAGAAAAGAGGTGAGCATTGAACTCTATTTGCCACTTGTATGCGCATGTGTGGTTCATTATCGACGTATTCGTGCTTTGTGCAGGAAAGATAGGTAAGGTCTAAACTCTGCCATTGTTTGGTGCATGTGGGGTTTTGTAGAGATTTAAACCACTTCTGTTATTTCTAGGATATTAGAAAAACTTCTCATTCTGAAAAGTTTTAACTTTTTTTGACTTTCCGCTCAACAACTTTGATAAGAGACAACAGTTTTACTTGGCTAAACATCATCAAGCAGTCTTAATGGCTTTCATATCACTGGCATTGCACTTTGACTTTGTTATTTTAAAACATTGTTGTAAGACTTTTACAAAGGTCTTTTTCTGGATAGAACTTCAAAATATGTCTAGAGGGCGGAAGAAAATATAGTGAGAAAATCTGTTGGCGAGATGCCGGAAAAATATTCTGGATATGTAAAATTTCTTCATTAGATTGTAATTTTGACAAGTTCATTTGGGACATGCGGTCTGTCGCTGTCCTAATAGAAAAGAAAGACGCTCTGTGCTGACCAGAGTTGCTTGATTTGTAAACAGTTCTGGATCTTTTAAATTTGTAACCGTAATGCAATTATTGAATGGTGACTGTGATTGATATGAATTTGGATAGCTTGTCCCAGTCACTGTGCTGACATTTCCCCCCCCCCCCCCCGGTACATAACCGCCAATACATAGCACAGCACAAAATTGTCTTTTGTTTCTCACACCGTCAGTTCATCAATTAGCTAAGTCTGCACAAATCCTGGAATTAACCCCCGCGACATTGTGTATGTAACATAATGGCCACCCAGCAAATAGGGCGTTGGTGTATGACTACCTTCTTCATCAGCGCGTTGAGCTGATGCACGTGACAGAACGTTCTGTCTCAGACGTTCTGTCTCAGTGAACTCTTTGTCCTACCCACTAGACTTAATCAGACTGATAGTGCTGGCAGATTCCAGTGACCCTTTCCATCAAACCTGTCCTCTCTAGACATGCTCATTAGCATGTTCTTTTTCAAGAGTAAAGAATGTGGTGTTAAGTATTATTTGCCAAGCCGAAAAACTAAAGTATTACCTGCTGATTAAACTTTGTCTGTATGTAAAGACAGGTTCTTGGTTTTTATTATCAGGTTATATACAGACACCGAATTGGGACGGCATTAAAAAGTACCCGGTGTTGATGGACAGCTGGGTAAAGATTGACGTTCCTCAGCTCAGGTTTGTCATGGTGTCTGTGCCTCACATGGATGTCGAAGGTGAAGCATCAAACATTTGCCCCAACGATGGCATAGAGTTTTATGTCGACGAAATATTAAATGGGCCTACCGTCACGAAATGCAAAAATGTGCCAATGCAACCCAGACTGTTTAAAACTCACACCTTATACGTTCATTTCTACAGCAATGAATACGGCAGCAACACAGGCTTCAGACTTTTCTTCAGCATCCACAACCAGTCTTCACTTCCGGTGAGGTTGGTGGATGGTAGGTGGAACTGTTCTGGCTTAAACTGGACCGACTTTAGTAATCACTTTTCTTGTAACCTAAGGTCTGACTGTGTGGGTAGTGAAGACGAAGCTATCTGCACCTACACTAGTCCCCGCTGTGGAGTAGGCCAACCTTTTTTCGAGAAGTCTTGTTATATCTGGGAGAAACTTCTGCCTAACGTGACTTGGAAAGAGGCGTTTGACTTTTGTCTTTCTCGAGGAATGCGTCTGGCCAGTCTCAACACCCCAGCGGAGTGGAACAACGCTGTGGACCTGCTGAGATTAGCGGACTATAGCGTGGCTTTCGTAGGGATGCTTCAGATGTTTGTGCAGCGGCAAATGTAAGTAGTGTTTGTTCTTACAGTTATTGTCTTTGAATTTTACTCCAAATAACAGCCTTTACTTCTTGCTCTTTATACCCGTCATAAATTAAGTTTCTGGTCGCAGACCTTCTATTTTATAGCATTAATCATATCATAACCCTGCCATATGATGCACAAAGCGGCCAAAGCCTTTTGAACAGTAATTTAAGTTACAAATCCGTGTAATGTAGTCAAAGAGGAAATGCAATGGGTAACGTGGCTACATTGTTTCTCCGAAATAGGGAATGCGGACTTGGTAATTATTTGTAGGTTCGTTCTTTGTGCAGATGACTTAATTTTTACCATTACTTATGCCACATGAAGAGAATAAAATAGTAATGAAAAAGACCTTTAGCCGTTTATTAAATCAGTTAGAATGTATGTGTATGGTCGTCTTTCTCGTGGATACATCAGCAATAACAGATAAGGCCAAGGAGCGAGTAAAATATTGTACTACTTATATTTTTAAGGAAAAGAAAAAATGTAATTTAAGTAACAGCGCTATGTGTAGTAATCTTTGAGAGGTATTTAAAGGGAAGCCTTCGGCAGTCTCGTGAAAGATCTAAGTTTACAATGGAAGCTCCAAATAGAAACTACTAATTTGTTAGCAAGAAACCAAGATTGTCAAGATTGCCACACGCGTAGGACACCAGGAACCATTGACTTTTAACAATCTTCTTTGGCCATGTGACCCTGCACGACACCCTGTCGAAGACTGTTTTTCACGGCACCTTGGAGGGTAGTCGACGCCGCGGTGATCAAAGGAAGAATAGACTTAACGAAGGTCAAAGACTGGACTAGTAGTCCTGTACCGGACCTGTTGACTATCACCCATAATTGATAATAGTTTCGGCGTCTTCCCATGTGATCCTCCCCGTGACAATAGTGGTCAAGAAGACTGAAGATTTTACTGTTCAAAATAGTTAGCACAAATGCAATTTTTGCTCAACACTGGTTATTATTTCCTGCTTGATTTTCACGTGTTTTGGTTTTCAAAGATGTCTCCACAAAGGTATACCACGCAAAAGTAATAATCATTATCGTGTAGTGGGTGATTATTATTGGGTTAAGGATTGTGTGTTGTTATTTTTCTTATTTACATGCCGACTTTTGACAGGTATCTAAATGCTTGGCAGTGGACAGATGGCACAATAGCATACTTTAAGACAATCAGAGGATACCCTACTATGCCAGGATGCGGTATTTTCTACATGGTATATATGATGCAGGGAATAAACCTACGAGACTGTAACGAACCACAAATCGCAAACAGTCACGCACTGTGTGAGACAGAAGCAGATCCAGGCAATGAGCTTCAGTCAGAGAATAACAACCCCCAGATAACAGTTTTAGACATCTCTGCCTGGCAAAATGATTCTTTGAAAGTCGTATGTCCAGCAGGTCACATGACACACACGTTCCTGTCGTGTGACGTGGCCAGCGCCTGTTGGGTGCGAGATTCACTCTCGTCTTGTGACGCGCCGCTGTCTATTCTGCCGCCGGCTTTTGATTGTGACAACGGCTTTGATCAGGTGCCGCACACCCTGGTGTGTGATCATCGCTCAGACTGCTCCGACGGAAGTGACGAAGATTTCTGTGAATTTGTGTCATGCTACACAAGTGGGAAATACGACTGCGGTAATCACCAGGTAGTTACATTTGTTATTAGCATTAATACCCAGGCCTAGTTAAGCTCGTAAATCAAATATTAACCAAACATACGCAAAAATGAAGGTTAGTTTCAAGTGTGCGTATTATGATACAGTGACAGTGAAGAAATTACTCTTTTGTGATTGTATCTGATTAACGACAGGCTATTCTGACATATTTCTGTTTAGTGCCGACATAAATGTATAACAAGTGGTCTTGCTGAGATTATTTTGAAAGTGCAAATACCAGAACAATCTAAGCTGTAGAACGTTTTTACAAGAATGACTGACTGAATCACTGGCAATAGGTTTTTTGCACCGTTTGAATTTGACTGTTTATTTCATCGTACAATATTTAGGAAAGACTTAACATGTGACGACAGCAAACTAAGAAGGAAAAGCGGTATTTACAAACAAACGCAAAAGGTATAAAACGTTTGATTGTCTAGATACAAATTTTAACCTAGTCAAAAGTTTACACGTGTTCTTTTTTCAGTGCGTTTCGGAAAGTGAAAGGTGTGACGGTGTAGAACAATGTGTTACTGGTACGGACGAGTCAAAGTGCCTTCAAAGAGGCTTTGCGAGTGAGGGTATCTTGACGCTGGCCATCGTGGACCTTGACAACGAAGGCCAGCTTGTAGTGAAGCCTCTAGACTCGCAACTATCCTCCGCACAGTCCACTGCATGTCCACACACTCATTTCGAGTGTCCAGGTGTGGACTACTACTGTCTGCCGGTGTATCTGCGGTGTAACGGCGTGTACGACTGTCCTGGCTACTCAGACGAAGAGGACTGCGATACGTACACGTGTCCTGGCTTGTACCGATGCCGCGCCTCGCACGTCTGCCTTCATCCTCACCACCTGTGCGACGGCTTCAACCAGTGTCCGCAGCACGACGATGAGCTGACGTGCGGTCTCACCTGTCCACACTCTTGCACCTGTTTCGGACTTGCATTCATTTGTACCAAGGCGATTCAACTTCAAGAATATCCATCCTTGCGATATCTCGATGCAAAAGGCTCTGGAATGACTCCAGGACATGTTAGGGATAAGAAGCTTCTCATTCACCTTAGCCTTGCAGACTGTGACCTGGAGGAGGTAGGTCACCTGGATTTGCCAAACCTACGTATTCTGGACCTAACGGCAAATAAATTAAAAGATATCAGTAGCATAAATTTACAAAATGTACCTAATCTTCACATTCTTAGGCTGTCTGGTAATCCGATTATACATCTGTTTGCTGATTCACATACAGTGCCATTTTTTCCAAGGTTACGTATCGCAGATTTCTCTCAGATAAAGATGAGTAGTATAGACCCAATTGTTTTCAGTATTTTCTCCGATATAGAAAACCTGAATTTGTCTGAGTGTGGCGTGGAGATTGTGTCAGGGCGAGGTTTTCACGTCCTTCCTAATCTCAGATCTTTAGATCTTCGTGGATGTCCAGTGAAGGAATTTCCTAGGGATCTCCTCAGAGGTCTTGACCTTCTAGAAGTTGTCTACACAAACAATTACAAACTTTGCTGCCCAGCCATGCTACCAAAAAACTTTAATCCAGTTAATTGCCATTCGCCTCAAGACGAAATATCATCTTGTGAGGCGTTGCTGAGATCGGATTTCTACCGGGCACTACTGGCGGTATTCGCTACCATGAGTTTACTGGGTAATGTCTGTAGTTTTATCTATCGCGTGTTTCTGGAACGAAACTCTAGCCAGTTAGGGTTTTCTGTGTTTGTTATACACCTAAACATGTCTGATTTTATTATGGGAGTTTACCTGGTGATGATTGGCGTCGCTGACCGTGTGTATCAGGGTTCGTACCTGTGGAACGACAGCACGTGGAAGAGAAGCGGTGCCTGTCAGATGGCCGGCTTTCTGTCTCTACTGGCCAGCGAGGTGTCTGCTTTCATCGTGTGCCTCATCACACTGGATCGTTTCCTCGTCCTTCGCTTTCCCTTTATCGGCATTCACTTTAACAAGAGGTCGGCTCACATGGCCTGCATGCTAGCGTGGGCAGTAGGGATAACTCTAGCCTCGGTTCCTCTACTACCCATGACGTCACACTGGCAGTTTTACGGCCAAACAGGAATCTGTATTCCCCTTCCTGTTACCCGTAATAATTACGCTGGCCATGACTATTCGTTTCACGTTTTGATGGGTCTTAATTTCGTACTGTTAATGCTGATAGGCATTGGACAGGCTTTCATTTTCTGGTCTATTCGTACCAACAGCATGTCTATGTGCGACAGCACCAAGAGATGCAAAGATTTAACCATAGCTCGCCGCCTGATCAGCGTGGCTGTGACAGACTTCTTGTGTCAATTTCCCATCGGGCTTGTGGCCCTTCTGGCCTCTCAGGGCGTGTCCATTCCAGGTGAGGTCAACGTGGCCATGGCTATCGTAGTGTTGCCGGTCAACTCGGCCTTGAACCCGTTTCTGTACACGCTGAACACCTTACAGGAGCGAAGACGACGTCAGAGGGAAGCCAGACGAATGAAACTTTATTTGTCTCAAATGAATACGACCTCTGTGAAGATTGTAGAATCCATCTTTGAGAAGTAAATGAGATCGTTATGGCGGAACCTACGGAAGATAACATGACAAGTAAACTTTGTGAAGTATTTGAACATTTTGAGAGACTAGAAATCATTATTTATATAAATAACGACGACGGGGACACAAATAACAAAAATAATAACAAAAATGATGAAGACAATGACTAGAAATGTAATTCGTGAATGTTGTAAAACAGAACGACAAGCAGTAGCAATCTTGAATACATTTTCGGTGCAAACATGATGTGTATAAAGCTTTGACTGAAGAACCGGTTTATTATCCATATTCTCAGGCGTACAAAAACGTCCCCATGAGTAAATTCAAATGAATTCAAGAACACCCCAATGTAATTGAATTAATCTCTTAGTAGATTTTCTAGCCGACAATTTAACTATAATATTAGAAGCTCAGTAAGTAACATCACAGATTTCTGATATGTTGTCGATAAGAAATGTGTTTGCTACATTTACTCCGAAAGCTTTCTACAGAAAAACAGTTTCCTTGTGACCTTACCACGACACGAAGGATGGGGTTTTTGGAAGGAGTAAAGGGGTCGTAAATCAGCTGTACTTTCGATTGAAAACTGTAAGAACAGAGAATGTCCCCTATGAACATGGGGTTATTGACAGAAGACGTTTCTTGCTAAATAGTCTTTCATTCGGTCTTAGCGTCGATATACTCATGCTGGTCATCGTGATGATAAAGTTTGATCATTTTTTTACTTGCCTTTTGAAGACGAATTATTGCATGATCGTAACTAGAAGTGTTGCATGCGTTATAACCAGTTTGAATTGAAATGTCTCCATGTTGCAACCAGACCTGAATGAGAATCAGGCAGCACTTACCGAACATCCGTCACGTGACAGCATCAGGCGTACCGCTCGGATAAAGCTGCCGTTGTTCACTTCACCAGTCTCCGTTTTCTTTTTCATGCAGTCATTGCATTACTTTTATATTAAACGTTCACCTGATACATGGCACATCCCTAAAATCTTGCTTTGTGTTTGCTTTGTGTTTAAATTTATGGAAACAGTCAGGACAGTAGTTTGACGGTGATGACAGGTTACAGTGAAGCAGACGACAAAGATAACAAAAGAAGAGACGGTTGTTCTAATCTTATTCCTACATTATATTTTAAGGATTTGACATATGAAGTTCAAAGTTCAGCTACATCAGTTTATAATTTTTTTGCTTCTTTTTCTGTTGCCAGACTACAAAAACTAGATTCTTATTCAATTCTTTCAAACTAAAAATTTAGATCCTTTATTACTCCCAAAAATATTGAAGCACCACAAATTATCTTCAATTCCAACATTGAATAAGCATGCTGCTCATGAGGACAAGAATTATTACTTACTAAAGGAAATATTTGACATGCGTATGACTTTCTTTTGAGGCCAGGATAACAACAAAAACTCAGAAGAAAAGTGACAGTGCACTACCTCGTCGTTCTCTTTATAATTTTATTAGTAAAATTAGTAAATGTTACTGTATTAGTAATTATGTAAAATGTTAACGATTGAAAAAGCAAAACTCTGTCAGTGCATAATGAGCATTAGTCATCGCCAGTACTCTTGTTGCCAATGTTGACCTATGACGGTTTATGACTATTTGACTGTTTTACTAAATCGTGGATTATTTGTTTCAAATAATAGTAACCGTTAATAAATTAGATTGTCTAATGTCAACGCAGCTGTTGTGGTATGCAATAAAAATAATTTTTCAGACTTATTTCCCTGATTTGTGTGGCGGCTGGAGGCCTGTCACCACGACATTGAGAATCAGTTGTCAAAGATTCGTATCTCGCCTCAGACATACCTCTTGTTTACAAGGCTGATAGTTGATGGCCTACTATGGGTACTCCGATTTCCTCCACTGTATGTGTCTGTGTGTCAGAGTGAGTAGTCATTATGATGTCGAAGTAATTTTTAAGATGCATTGAATACCTACTGATAAGTTGTGTACTTGTACAACTTTATGTAAGTGCCTCGAGTCAGTCGTTGTTGGTGGTGTAAGGCGCTCTATGAACAAAGAAACATCAAGTCACACTGATGATACACTGTGATATTTATTGTATTGCAAATAGGTATTTACAGTTTTAAAATGGAATCCATTTATTATCGGAACTACAATCTCTTTCGATGTATTTTTCTTAGTGATCGCTGAAATATCTCTTTAAAATATTAGTAAATCGTGTTAGCATCTCTTGGTTCTCATCTTTTGACCGCTTTATTTATATAATGAGCTATTTATTTAATTTAATTAATCATTTGTAATTTATCTAACTAATTGGTGTATCCACGTATGTAAGGATGTTTGTCAGTTTAAAATTTCCTGATCACACTCGTAACCATTAAAAGGTCATTGCCCGAGAAATTATTATTAAAAAATCGTCTTCTATTTGATCTATGCCACGAAATATACGTGCTGGTGATCGCAGTAATACATTTAACATGATCGTCACTAGAATTTCTAAAGAGCCAGAGTACCATAACAGGAATCGTGCAGGGATCGCCGGATATCATCAGCATCAGGTCTACCTTGTACTTCTCGTACTTGCAAAAGATGATTTGTCCACCTCACCAGTATCAGTTTTCTTTCCGTACAGTCATTGCCATTACTTTCACCTTAAACGTTAAACTGTTCACGTGAGACATCATAATACTGCAGGGCACGACCCCAACAATAACTACTGTCTCGTCTTGCCTTTCCATTTATGGAAAAAGTCGTCGCACCAGTTCGACGGTGAGGACACGAGAAGTTTGTTTAACACTTCTGCTTTTTCTCTACTTTTGCGGTTTAACACACTTTTTAACAAAAAAAAAAAAATAAAATAAAATGATTAATGAAAATAATTTTCCATTGACTAAAACTGCTGTTTGAATCCATTTAAGCATGTTCGGTCTAAAGCATGCTTTCAATACTTGATGTATAAATTTCTAATCGAACTCAATTTTCACAAACAAGAGATAATAGTAACCGGGCTTTTTATTAAGTTTTAGTAATATGTACGTATGTGACCTATATATCTGTTTATTATTAAGCGTGTCTCATCGGGATGTACTGTGTATGATTTTATAAACTAACCAATGATCCAATTTTAATGACTCTGTTAAGCAGTGTTACTGGTTGCCAGTTTTTACATTATGCTTTTGATTTATCTTCTTTTGGTATAGAATTATATCTTGGCATTCCTTTTGTATAAGTAAAGGTCATTTCTTTATTATGGAACTCTTCATTTGTTCCGACTTAGGTCCCCAACAGTTCTCTGCTGAAACGCTGCCACAGGTATACCCCTGCTGGGAGAGTTCAGTATAGACGCAAAAATACTTACAAAATGACCGAGAAGCTTTAACTGATTGGGAAATGTTTATGTGGAAAACAAGTCGAATGAACACCATTAAGTATATAGTGAAACCTGTGCTAGAATTAAAGTAACATTAGTGAGTGTATGAAGGGAGATTGCCCTGCAATGGCTTATATTACCTTTGTAGTTCTCTTAAGTCACATGCCTGGCCTTATACAGGAGTGAAGGGAAAACATAATATAAACATAGGGAAAAGCCCATTTTAAGATCTTTTTTGTTGTCGGATGACGGAATACGGTATTCGTTCAGTTGTTAATCAGACAGCAATACACTTCTTTCCCACGCATTGTCCCCTTTTATTTTCTGTCATCTTCGTCGATTTCTTCTTCTGAATTGTATGGTCGCACTCTGTTAAGATTTTGTTAGACGAGACATACATAGACTGATTTACCACAATATAAAGTAAGTACAGTGCAGCAGACAGAGAGAGAGAGAGGAAGCGAGTATCGGAGGAAAGGGAAGAACGTTTCTCGTGAGCTAGGACTAGTGTTTTGCTTACGTTGATTGTTGTTGTAGTTACGCCGCCCTGAGTTTAATGTGAAATAAAGTTTTGGATTTTTGCTGCCACCTTATTGAGCGAATGAAGATGATAAACTGCAATCACGCCTCGGCTTCTCTTTTTTCCTCCTCCCTCTCTCATTTTTCTTCATGCTCTCTCTCTCTCTCTTGTCTATCCTATCCTCTCGCTTTCTTCTCTCCTCTTTCTTCGTAGTTTGCTGTGACGTGCCCGAAGCTCCTTTTATGTCTGGTGGCGTATTTTCGGTCTCATTTCCTGAATGTAACACACTCGCTTGATTATTTCGTGTACTTTTCTTTGATAAGCAATGTTTTCTGTGCATAGAGAAGTTATACCATTAGCAGTGTGAGCAGCTAGGGTCAATATATATGTGAGGAATATAACAGAATAAAAGAAAAAAGCCGGACGAATACATTTAAATACACCATATTACCATTCTCTTATAACAAAAACAATTCAATCTTACATTAGAAGATTTAAAAAATAAAGCCTAGACAGACTTCAAAAGGTTTCTCGTGAAAAGTGTACGCCGTTTATCAGTCCGGTCAGAACTTCACAAGTTTAGGTTTGGTCAGGACTTAAAATACTGTAGAAAACGGTCAGTTCCTCCGTTACAGTCATAGGCACGTGACGTTTCAGGCAACAAAAATCCCTCAACTTTAACTGCTCATAAGCTCATTAGCAATTACTATATTACTCTTCATTTCTCGTTTTTGTACTGTTTTTAGAGTTGGTTCATACAGCCACAAAACTGTCTGACCGAAAAAATTAACGAAAAAGAAAGAAAACGGGCCATGTTGCAAGTTCTTGAGAGATACAGGACCTACAATGCTGCTATTGCAAGTAATAATATACTGCTTTATTCTGCCACTGTACCAAGTCCACAAAAAGATAATCAAGATAAGAAGAAACCTGAACACTTTCCTGCCTCTGTCGCTAACAATTCATGATTTACATCCGCAAACTCTAGCCACCAGAAACGAAGTGAAAAGAAACTTCTTTTGAGTCCTGAGAAACTCACATCGATAAGTTCTCTCGTTTTGCTTGACGTCTGCCACGCCGTGGCCGTACACTTTATTGATGTAACACAAATGAAAATATTCTTTGTTCTTAAATCTTTAGCCAAGTATTAAGCTGTACATGTAGGAAAAATACTGCTTTGTTTCTTACTAAAAAAGAACTTGAGTGAAGACAAGTGACGTTGCCAGCGGTCCAAAGGAAGGAAATCCATAGGAAATACACTGTTTAAGAGGCTGCACAATGAAGTCTACAAAGCAACTCATCCATCGGTTGGTAGAACCAGAATGTTATCCTTCCATCGTTCACCACGTCCCTTTTCCATTTTAAAAAATTGTAAATTACGCACACAAAAATATTGAAGACCCGGACACCACTCATACGTCAAAGAATAGCAGACTTACTACAACTTATTACAGTATCGTCCTGCAATTCTTTAATATAACTGATTTTCATAGAAACATTATCGCTATTGCGTCTTCCTTCTTCCAGTAGAACACATGGGAATTTTGCGTCTTCAAAAATTTTTTTTTTTTAGTTTATTTTTCTGCCTTCCAGGATTGCCAAAGCAGACGACAGTGAGCAGTGAGAAGTTTTCAGGTGAAGTTTTTGTTGACACTAGAAGAAGCCCGGGTGTTTCTTGTAAGAGGAAAATGGAAGTAAGAATGCGAATCATCATCGTCGTCGTTCTCGTTAATATGTGCAGTAACATATTTTAATTTTATTTGAGACATCAGCGCACCATGTTTATAACGGCACAGAGAAATGTCACGTTTACCTACATACTGTTGCTCCAGGAGCGTATTTACTGAAGTCTGTACATTTAATAAGCAGAAAGAAATTAAAAGTTTGAGGTACACAACAACTCTTCCTGCAGATGTTAACTGACGGTGACAAAAATATTTTCCTGTCATTAACATTCGGGGCAGTTATTACTTGTCAAAGTCCTTGTCATAATTCTAGCGGTTTTCGTGCACGCGCGTGTGCATGCGTCCATGCGTGCGTGAGCCTATGTGCGTGTGTTTGGAATTGCTAGACTGTCTTACAATAGAGCAAAATAAAAAAAATAATAGAAAAGAATTTATAATGATGTGTCAACCTTAAACTGAGGTGAATATAAAATTAAATGTCAGCTGCACACAAAAGTGTGTGTCCGTGCGTGTATGCGTGCGCGCGTTTGTGCGTATGTGCTAGCATGTGTCTGTGTGTCTGCACGTGTGTATGTGCGTGTGTGTGTGTAATTGGAGAAATGGGAAGGAGGTAATGACGTCTATAAGCAGCGTACAAAATGTTTTAAGCTTATCAAAGAATAAACAGGAAAAAATATTCGTCAGAATTGTCAAATTATTCCTTAGCTACTTCTCTGCCTACACTAGAAAATTCTGTCATAATAAATATTTCTGATGTATAAACTCTTGAAAAGATTTTTAAATTCTGAGGTAATTTTCTTTTCAAGATTACAATAAAAGAGGTGATTTGCAAACACATTTCATTTCCAATCGGACATCTTCAGAAGAAATGGTATGTAGCTCAACAATAGCGTCTGTAATATAGCCATGGTTTAGCTACACAACTAAGCCTCGAATATGATTTTCTTGGATAGACTAATTTTTTAAACTTGAGATAAATATGGCAAACCTTTGTTAATTGTATAACTCTGAGACCTATCTAACATCTTTAATTTAAAATAAAACAACTAAATTCAGCAGACAATGGGACAATGCTGTCGATGTTTGTCAGAAGTATCTAACTGAAAAAGAAGACATTAGTCTACAGATGATAGAAAACTGTATCTTTGACCATGCAGATCTGAGCTCAATGAGGGGTAAATTTGGGAGCATATATATGTGGATGACTATTTTTGAGGTTTCTTATCATCCTAAGCCTTTCTGGCGCAGTTCTTGGGTTGGTTTCACTCATGTCTGTCTGCTCGCACAAAGTCTACTCATGTCCATCGCATCAAAACCTGTTGTGGTGCAAAATGGAGTGACATGGTTTAGTCCTCAGGCCTCTCTTATTTACTGCCAATGTCCACACTCTTGGTCCTGTGATTTTCCACTTTGGCTTGCAGTACCACATGTATTCCCACGATTTTAAGGTCTTGAATTCTGGCCTTTCTTGCCAACTCTACATATTGTTCACCAACACTTAGAAAACTCTTGATTCTGTCAGACACTAGATGTTGTCTCACAAATCACAGCTAAACGGGGAAATAACTGAGCTCATGCGTCTCTGTTTACAAATAATTGCTGCAGATTATTTAATCATACTATTTGTCAATAGCACAGTTACATCAAGATGCTGAAGGGTCTCTAAGAGAAGGTTGTCACCGCTGTGCCATAACACCCATGGCTGTCTATATATGCTTATTCCGTCTGACACTACTGCTGCGACCTGCGAGTGTCTGGCTCATGACCTCTGACCCTTACCCGCAGGCACAGTCTACAGAAACCACGAGATTGAATATCATCACAAGCTCTTACAGAGTTTATCAGCCTGCTATGTCTACTTCAGTTTATAATTTTCCAAATGCTTCAGATTTCACAGTTTATAAAAGTAAAAAAGCAATAAATATAACGACAAGTACTGTCTACACCACCACGGTTGGAAACACGTATAGAATGAATCAAGAGAATATAACAATTGGATCTTCATCAGCTTTAAACCAAAGTGTATATGTAGCACTGACTGTGAGAAACTTGACCAGCTGCTTAAACACGTCTCACTACCTGAAGTTGTCCACACACAGGGCTGTTATTGATATCAGAGCTCAAGCCAGTGACAAACTACCTCGACTGTCCTCCTGTGAAATGCAAGTCACCGCGCAGGCGTCCATGGTGTTCTTCATCAACGTGATCTCCATCAGCGTCCAGTGCCCGTCCTTCCAGCTCGTGCTGACTGACGTAGGCGCCACGTCACGGCGACTGATCAACTCCTGCGACAACGACATCCCTAGCGAGGTGTGGAGCTTCACCAACATCGTGGTGATGACGTTTCTGGTGAGCCTTGAGTCCCAGGCTATTCAAGTGATCTTGAACTTTACAGCGATACCCGCTAATGACAGACCGAAACTTGAAATTGTGTTTTCTTCAGAGAAAAGAGGTGAGCATTGAACTCTATTTGCCTCTTGCATGTGCATGTGTGGTTAATTAGTGATGTGTTCGTGTTTTATTCAGGAAAGATAGGTAAGGTCTAAACTCTGCCATTGTTTGGTGCATGTGGGAGTTGTAGAGATTTAAACCACTTTTGTTATAGCTAGGATATTAGAAATGTTGTTTAATTCTGAAAGATCCTAGCATTTTTTAAAACTTTCCGTTAAACAGCTCTTCTAAGAGACAACAATTTTACTTGGCTAAGCATCATCAAGCAGTTTTAATTGCATTTATTTTATTTGCAATGTAATTTGACTTTGTGATTTAAAAACATTTCTAGAAGTATTTACCAAGATCTATTCCTTGAAAGTATTTTCAAATATGTCCAGAGTGCGGAAGAAGAGAAAATCTTTTGCGAGATCCCGGAAAAATATTCTGGATATGTAAAATTTTGTTATTAAATTGTAATTTTGACAAATTCATTTCGGACTTGCGGTCTGGCGCTGTCCTAATAGAAAAGAGGGACACTGTGCTGACCAGAGTTGCTTGATATGGAAACAGTTCTGGCTCTTTTAAATTTGTAACCGTAATGCAATTATTGAATGGTGACTTTGATATGAATTGGGATAGCTTCTCCCAGCCACTGTACTGACATTTTTCTGTTCTTGTAAATAGGCGAGAATACATAGCACAGCACAAACTTGTCTTTTGTCTCTCACACCGTCAGTTCATCAATTAGCTAAGTCTAATTAGCTAACCCCCACGACATTGTCTATGTAACATAACGGCCACTCAGTACTACTCACTTTGCTTACATAATGTGTTTTCATGCATCAGTAAATCTTTGTATTGTCTACATCATTCACACATCTACTATATGCTAGAATTTATCTTGGGTTGAGTTGCAAATGGCATTATGGTGACGAGGATGCGTAGCCGCGGTCGTTGCCCTGATTCCTGTCTGCAACACTGTGTTGGTGTTGCTATCTGCGTGCCCCATGTGGCAGTGCAAATCATGTTTTCAGATTTTCAAATCAGATTATGATGTCGGAATGTCCACCTTACCAAAAGAATCACAGAAGAACCTGCTTCCCCGTACTCTTAGTAGAGTAAATTTCAGATGTCACGTCTTCAGACCTACACTTAACAAACTATTTGTGTATATGTTCTCTCTATGTACAACCGTGAAAAGATGTCTGTTTTGTATAATTCTTGTTTGATGTCTTAACTGCTAAAACAAGAGTACGACTTCAAAATGAGCATTACTTCACTAACAAGGGATGATTAAAACAAGAGTATTGGTATATAACATTATTAGCATGTTCTTTTTCAAGAGTAAAGAATGTGGTGTTAAGTATTATTTGCCAATCCAAAAAACTCAAGTATTCTCTTTTGATTATTTTTCTCGGTTTAATCGCTCTCTCGAACAATAAATAAAGAAAACTACTGTGTGATTTTCCAATACATCAAATAAATGTGTTCTTTCAAACTTTATCTGTATGTAAAGAAAGGTTCTTGGCTTTAATATCAGGTTATATACAGACACCGAATTGGGACGGGATTAAAAAGTACCCGGTGTTAATGGACAGCTGGGTAAAGATCGACGTTCCTCAGCTCAGCTCTGTCATGGTGTCCTTGCCTCACATGGATCTCGAAGGTGAATCCTCAAATATTTGCCCCAACGATGGCATAGAGCTGTATGTCAACGACACGTCACATCGGCCAGTTCTGTCAAGATGCAAAAATGTGCCAATACCACCCAGACTGTTTCAAACACCCGCCTTATATGTTCATTTCTACAGCAATGAATACGGCAGCAACACAGGCTTCAGACTTTTCTTTAGCATCCACAACCAGTCTTCACTTCCGGTGAGGCTGGCAGACGGTAGGTGGAACTGCTCTGGCTTAAATTGGACCGACTTTAGTAGTCACTTCTCTTGCAACCTAAACTCTGACTGTGTGGGTAGTGAAGACGAAGCTATCTGCCCCTACACTAGTCCCCGCTGTGGAGTAGGCCAACCTTTTTTCGAGAAGTCTTGTTACATCTTGGAGAAATTTACACCTAACGGGACTTGGAAGGAGGCGTTTGACTTTTGTCTTTCTCGAGGAATGCGTCTGGCCAGTCTCAACACCCTAGCGGAGTGGAACAACGCTGTGGACCTGCTGAGAGTAGCGGACGTAGGCGTGGCTGTCGTAGGGATGCTGCAGATGTTTGTGCAGCGGCAAATGTGAGTACTGTGATATTTGTTCTCACAATTAAAAGAAAGAATAAAATTGGTAGTCATGTTTCTCTGAAACAGAGAAATGTGCATTTGGTAATAATTTATAAGAGCCCTTCTTTGTTGATGTCGATGACTAAACTCAACTATAACCCATCACGATAGAAAATAAATCAAATTACTGAAAATAACGTTTGTCAGATACAGAGACAACTGTTATTTGAAGCAATCAGATTGTGTAGTAGTCTGTCATCGATGTTGCTAAGGAGCAAATAAAATGTACTATTTAGATCTTGAATATAAAAACAACAAGTTATAATTTTTAAAAAGTGATATATGAATTAGAGTTGTAGTAATCTGTTCAAGACGTGTAAAAGGGATTATTATGTGACATACGATTATTATTGTCTATTGCATTGTGTATATTGCGATCATTATTATTATGTAGCATGTGCAAATTCGACAGGTATCTCAATGCTTGGCAGTGGACAGACGGCACAATAGCTTACTTTAAGACAGTTTACGGATACCCTACTATGCCAGGATGCGGGCTATTCTTCAGAGTAAATATGATGCAGGGGATAAACCTAAGATACTGCGACGAACCGCAAATAAACATGCACGCACTGTGTGAGACAGAAGCAGATCCAAGCGATGAGCTTCAGCCAGAGAATAACAAGCCCCTGATAACAGTTTTAGACATCTCTGCCTGGCAAAATGATTCTTCGAAAGTCGTTTGTCCAGCAGGTCACATGACACACACCTTCCTGTCGTGTGACGTGGCCAGCGCTTGTTGGGTGCAGAGTTCACTCTCGTCTTGTGACGCGCCGCTGTCTATTCTGCCGCCGGCTTTTGATTGTGACAACGGCTTTGATCGGGTGCCGCACACCCTGGTGTGTGATCATCGCTCCGACTGTCCTGACGGTAGTGACGAAGATTTCTGTGAGTTTGTGTCATGCTACACAAGAGGGAAATACGACTGTGGTAACCATCAGGTGATTACATTTGTTTTCTGCATTATTACTTCATTGAGTTAAGCCAAATAAGTACCAGGTGATCTGGCAGAAAGTAGTAAATTTCCAAATGGCAAGTCACAGGACAAGATAGTCGTTAGGCTTATTTCAGAGAGACACTGACTGACAGACACTGACAATAGGATTTTTATTTTAATTTATATACTATTATACCTTAGAATATTACAGAGTGAGCACGTGAGGACGGCATATTAATACTGAAAAAAAATTCTACCAATAAAAAAAGATATAAAAGGTTTTAGGTTGGCTGTCAACTAACAAGTTAAGACTTGCCCCAAATCCGCACGTTTTACCATTTCAGTGCATTTCAGAAAGCGAGAGGTGTGACGGTATAGAGCAGTGTGTTACTGGTACGGACGAGTCAAAGTGCCTTCAAAAAACATTTGCATCTAAGGCTATTTTACCTCCAGCATTCGTGGACCTTGACATCCAAGGCCAGCTTGTAGTAAAGCCTCTAGACGCTCAGTTGCCGATATCCACCCCACAGTCCACTGCATGTCCAGACACTCATTTCGAGTGTCCAGGTGTGGACTACTACTGTCTGCCGGTGTATCTGCGGTGTAACGGCGTGTACGACTGTCCTGGCTACTCAGACGAAGAGGACTGCGATACGTACACATGTCCTGGCTTGTACCGATGCCGCGCCTCGCACGTCTGCCTTCATCCTCACCACCTGTGCGACGGCTTCAACCAGTGTCCGCAGCACGACGATGAGCTGACGTGCGGTCTCACCTGTCCACACTCTTGCACCTGTTTCGGACTTGCATTCATTTGTACCAAGGTGGTTCAACTTCAAGAATATCCATCCCTGCGATATCTCGATGCAAAAGGCTCTGGAATGACTCCAGGACATGTTAGGGATAAGAAGCTTCTCATTCACCTTAGCCTTGCAGACTGTGACCTGGAGGAGGTAGGTCACCTGGATTTGCCAAACCTACGTATTCTGGACCTAACGGCAAATAAATTAAAAGATATCAGTAGCACACATTTACAAAATTTACCTAACCTTCACATTCTTAGGCTGTCTGGTAATCCGATTATACATCTGTTTGCTGATTCACATACAGTGCCATTTTTTCCAAGGTTACGTATCGCAGATTTCTCTCAGATAAAGATGAGTAGTATAGACCCAATTGTTTTCAGTATTTTCTCCGATATAGAAAACCTGAATTTGTCTGAGTGTGGTGTAGAGATTGTGTCAGGGCGAGGTTTTCACGTCCTTCCTAATCTCAGATCTTTAGATCTTCGTGGATGTCCAGTGAAGGAATTTCCTAGGGATCTCCTCAGAGGTCTTGACCTTCTAGAAGTTGTCTACACAAACAATTACAAACTTTGCTGCCCAGCCATGCTACCAGAAAAGTTCAATCCAACCAACTGTCATTCCCCTCATGACGAAATATCATCTTGTGAGGCGTTGCTGAGATCTGATTTCTACCGGGCACTACTGGCGGTATTCGCTGCCATGAGTTTACTGGGTAATGTCTCTAGTTTTATCTATCGCGTGTTTCTGGAACGAAACTCTAGCCAGTTAGGGTTTTCTGTGTTTGTCATACACCTAAACATGTCTGACTTTATTATGGGAGTGTACCTGGTGATGATTGGCGTCGCTGACCGTGTGTATCAGGGTTCGTACCTGTGGAACGACAGCACGTGGAAGAGAAGCGGTGCCTGTCAGATGGCCGGCTTTCTGTCTCTACTGGCCAGCGAGGTGTCTGCTTTCATCGTGTGCCTCATCACACTGGATCGTTTCCTCGTCCTTTGCTTTCCCTTTATCGATATTCACTTTAACAAGAGGTCGGCTCACATGGCCTGCATGGTAGCGTGGGCAGTAGGGATAACTCTAGCCTCGGTTCCTCTACTACCCATGACGTCACACTGGCAGTTTTACGGCCAAACAGGAATCTGTATCCCCCTTCCTGTTACTCGTAATAACTACGCGGGCCATGATTACTCATTTCACGTTTTGATGGGTCTTAATTTCGTACTGTTAATGCTGATAGGCATTGGACAGGCTTTCATTTTCTGGTCTATTCGTACCAACAGCATGTCCATGTGCGACAGCACCAAGAGATGCAAAGATTTAACCATAGCTCGCCGCCTGATCAGCGTGGCTGTGACAGACTTCTTGTGTCGCTTTCCCATCGGGCTTGTGGCCCTTCTGGCCTCTCAGGGCGTGTCCATTCCAGGTGAGGTCAACGTGGCCATGGCTATCGTAGTTTTGCCGGTCAACTCGGCCTTGAACCCGTTTCTGTACACGCTCAACACCTTACAGGAGCGAAGACGACGCCAGAGGGAAGCCAGACGAATGAAGCTTTATTTGTCTCAAAGCAACACGACCTCGGTGAAGAAGGTAAAATCTGTGTCTTTTGCGACATATATATAGCCCTATAGCCTTTGATGAATTGTGAGTGCAGTTCTTTAGTAGAACCTGCTTTCTAACCGAAAACAAGCTGCCAGAACTGATTCCCTCCTCCTGCTATTTATACTGGAAATTGAGTGTTTCGTCATCCTCAAATATTGTCGATATTCGTGCGCATTCAATGTTTACGTGGACGGAAGTAGGGTGGAGGGATGGCGCAAAATGTAGAGGGAAGCAAAGGTCTGCCAGAGGTTCTCGCGGTCTCAAACAAACGGTCTCACTGCAATAAAACCCACTGTCGTGACAATTCTGACAGGCAGCTAAAGAGAAGGATTAGAAATGTAGTGGGTGAAAATTAATATCAGTGAAAGATCTTTGACTGAGCTTAAAACTTTAAAACAAAAAGATGTTAACGCTGTTTTAAATGCCAGTGATAGACAGATTTTCTACTTGTAATCATTGCCATTACTTTCACTTTGAATGTTCACTTCTTCACACGAGACATCTCAGGGCACGAAAAGTCGGTTTCTCTACTTTTTCAGCTTACCACAATTGATAACCAAATAAAAATGGAACAATGTTGTGACTAAAACTGCTGTTTGAATCCACATAAGAATGTTCGGTTCAGAGCATGCATTAAACACTTTATCCATAAATTTCTAATCAAACGCTTTTGAAAATCAAGCCAGAATAGCAAACATGGCTTTTTATTAAGTTTCAAGTGGTCTGTAATATGTACGCATGTGTACTTCTGTCACCTATATATATATATGTTTGTTATGAAACATGCCTCATCTGGATGTACTGTGTAATTATTTATACGTTAAGCAGTGCAGAATGATTCAACGTGATTGGCACTACTCAATAGTATTATTGGTTGTCAGCTTTTTAATTATCCTCTTTTTATCTCTTTTTGGTATACAAGTATACCTTTGGTGTACATTCTTTAAAGGCTGATAAAGTCCACCAAACACATATTTCGTATTGTTTGAAAGTAGGCAAAGATTCTGTGTTTAAGCGCCTTGTTAAAGTCGTTAACAGGTTAATCAATTCAACATGGATTTGTACTCAAATAACTGAAAATAGGAAAAAAACAGTCAGAAATATTTAAATTCAAATGTATGTTCTATTATAATATGTGTTTGTCTGGTATTTTTTTGTTTGTTTATATCGCGTAAATATTTTTTGGTTAATTTCTAACGGTTGACCTACTTTCTGATTGTGAATTTTCTGTCGCATACAATATAATCTTTCATTTGATTTTACTACCAGTAAACAAAACCTACATTTCTTAAAATTTGCAGCACCTAAATGTTTTTAAAATACTCTTTAAAACGGAGAATCACCGATAATTTCCAACGTTGTAGGTTAATGCATGTACATTTTTAAAATACCGGTCGAAATTTTACTTTTGCTGGTAGCCATGCACACTTTCTCCCTACGTAGCCAATGAGTTGGACATCGTTTTAGCATGAAACTCTTGTTTATTTACTGCAAATTTTCCAAGATTTTAAAAAGAAATTTTATTAATTTTGCTAGAAATTCCTCTGTTTCTGTGCTATTTCTATTTATTTATTTTTTTTAAGCGCATTTCTTTTTTTAAAAATTAATTTCTTTTATAAGCTCCTCAGCATTGTTTGTATTGAGACTTATTATTTCGTTTGCTAAACTCTGTTTCCATCACTGTTTTGGGCTTGTAACGATCTTCATGATAGTGATTCCTTTCATTTATGATTTGTGTATCAGCAGTAATTATAAAATCTTCTAGTACCAGCTTAGCAATTATTTACTTAGATGGTGCTTTTTCTAATTACAAAAATGTATCACCCTCTGCATCTCATGGTGTTCTTAATATACCTTTCAATCATGTGTCTTTTACAAGCCAGTCTATTAACGCATCACTTACTAAAAACGTTTAGCCTGCTTAGTTGTAAGGATGTAGAGTGTGGCGCGAGGGACTATGTCATGTGCTGTGGAAAGAACGTGAAAGAAGGCTTCATACGGCAACCATCAAGGCGCTGTGTGACGGATACAGGAACTTAGGACTCTTGAACAACAAGAATTTCAAACTTTAGCATTTTTAACTCTTTGCTTATATGATGGGCTATTACATTATTTAGTATACCCATACAGAGGGTAATGCACAAGAAAACAAAATAATTTTAGTAGTGGTCAGTGGGTGTAAGATACGTTGACGCGATTCAAAGTTCCGTTTAAAAAGTTATTGAGTAAACGACATGACTAATCTAGAAAGAATTACAAACTTAGTGCAACAATATCCACAGATAGAGATATTTGTTAGGAACCCGAGTTATCAGCCTTGGCTCTGTGTGGTGTGTGTGCGTTGTGTGTGTGTGAGAGAGAGAGACTAGTGTAAGAATGAACTGACCAGAAATAGCCTGAAGTGCGGACGAGCGGGGACTCACAGAAGCACAACTTTAGGGGGTGGACATTCACTCCCATAATAGACAGACGAGGAGAATAGTTGTGCATGTGAACGGAGAAGCCAGGAAATCTATCTGTGATATTTCTTTGTTCCTTATAATTCTTCGTAATGCTATACTTTGTGCGGATTTAAAGGAAAGTTTGATTGATTAATTGTGCTTTAATTAGAAGCTTCTATTATGTGGTATTTATTGAGATATGAGATTACAGGAATCACCCGGAGAATCTCCACGAGTACCTCTGTGTGAGCTCGGGAGTCGGGATAGAAGAAAACTCGTCCTTTACACGTCCAAGCATCCAGACCGGAAGCCATATTCTGTTTTCTCGTGGATTATCATTTACGTAGAACTGTGGGTGCACGCAATGTAACTGCATTGTTCGTCCTTTGGAGTATCGGAAATATTCTTATCAGTGTGGGTTGTTGTATGTTCTGGCTTAGGGATTAATTGTGCACAGTAATATTCTCGCCAGGAGATAAGGGATAGTACATCACCCCAGCGCTTCAAGTAAGTGTTATTCCAACAACTCTGTGACAGTTCACAGACACGATCTTAGGACCGTCACAGTTCTCGGGAGGAGCGCTCTCATTAGTATATTCACGCTGGCAGTTAAAGATAGAAGCCAACATTTACAAACTTATTACACTGTCATTTGTGTACAGCGCATTCAGTCTACTCCACAGTAGAAAAATGGCCATTACATTTATTATTATACTCGTGTTCTGATTTACAATATAAAGCAGGATCAGTGTGGCAGACGAGCAGACCGAGAGAAACACAAGAAACAGCGGGAAAGGACGGAAGTGTCTCTTGACCTCAGATTAGTTGCTGTTTTACCTTGCTTGTTGTTATAGTAAACGCTGCCTTTAGTTTGATGTTAAATAAAATCTTGTAATTTTTAATAACTAATGTTGTCGCCTTATTGAGTGAATGAACCTAGCAAACTGAAATGACGGCTCGGCGTCTCTCTCCCACTCTTCTTCATGCTCTCTGTCTCTTACATTTATTAATGTTTTCTCTCTCTCTAGTCTCTTATCCGTTTGTTTTCTTCTTTCTGACGTGCCTTAAGCTCCCGTTATCTTTGGTGGCTATACCGTGATCTTTCTCCTCAATGTAGCACTCTCGATCTGTTTGATTGTTTCATTTTCCTCCATCTTAAACCCTATTCTTTGGTCTTTTGTTTAGGTGTTGTTAACCTTGTAATTTAATGTCATTATGCTCTCTACCACCAAACACCATGCAAGCACATATATCTCATCTGCTTTTTATTTTAATACTCTATAATTGGTGCCAATGTTATTCATTCTTATGTATCATTAATTACGTAACCGTTTATGAGAAAATTTGTTCTCGTGGTCTGACCACACAGTGCAGGCTACTGCACTTAAATCCCCCTCCCCGAGTTTTATAGCAATAAAACTTTAGACAAAAGGGCGCAATGAAAAATTCTTACCGTCATCTGTCGTCTGCTACAACAATCCAGCAACTCGGAAAAAAACAAAACAAAACAAAAAACAAAGAAAGAAACTTTGAAGATGTACGACCACCCTGTCCTCCACTGCAAGAAACCGCATCTGAGTGCCGCTACTGTTCCGATTGAAAATAGTTCTCTCAAAACAATGCCTGACGATACTTGAGTCGAATGAAGCGCGAATAAATTAATTTAATGTCAGCAAATATTAATGTGATGGTTTCAAAGACAGTGTATTTTCTACATGATTTCCTAGCGCATTTACAAGATTTTTTTTATTTTCATAAATGTTGACTGTGGAGAACAGCTTCAGTATATTCAGGTAGATCTAGAGGTCTGCGCAATAAGACAACACGTGATGTGTTACTGACATGGGGAAAAGTTCTTTTTTAAAACCGAGAAACAATTCAGTACGACAGACTTGGACAGTGATTTAAAGACAATCTCAAACTTTCTTAAAGATAAAAACAAAAGAAAACAAAACAAACATAAAAAACATGTCACCTCGCTGATAGGATTCTATTTTATCTCGCATCAGTAATGTGTACATCGCCCGCGTAGCAGACGTCAATTAAGCAAGACGAGAAAGCTGCTCCACGCGAGTTATTCGTGAGTAAAAAGAAATTTGTTTTCACTTCATTGTTGATGATTTCTCACTAACTTGCGACATTCCCTGTTTGTGTGTTTGTGTGTGTGTTTTTTGTTTGTTTGTTGTTTTTTTTTTGGCACGTTTTGTTGCAGTTAAAAAACTGTAAGTACCGTACGAAGACGATAAATAAGGTCTGTGAAAAGAATCGCTAGTACGCTTATCGAAAATCTGCAAGAAGAAATATTTTAGATTGATTTAGTATTTAAATAGTATTTTAGTATGTAAGTGATCAAATAGTATTTGTAGTATAAAACTAGTAGACTGTGGACTCTCTCTCTCTCACACACACAGAGTAAAATTTCTGTTTGTCTTTTATTTCCCCCTAGTTGTCATTTTCACTTTCCTGACTGAAAGCGTTTAGGTGTCTAATAAAATTACGAACTACTAAAAATATGTTTGAGTTCTGGCTGTCAGTTCGAGATGGCTGTATAGTAGCAGGTCTACGTCTAAATAAATTTTCGAAGAAAGTTTGACTTTACAAATAGTAGCTTGACGAATATTATTATAAAGTGGACATTTAGTTATAAATTATGTTCAATTGACTCGCTTAATGAACTACACAAACATGATGGAGGATTTGTTAAGTGTCTCTTAAATAAATACGCTTTAGTTTCTCGTTACATTATGTAGTATAGCATGTAAGATTTGATCAGAACGATTTCCGAGATAATAGAAAGCAGGAAACCTGCTATCACATACACTAATACATCTTTTAAACTCTGAAATAGATGCCGATATTTAAATGTTTTGACGTAGGCTGTACCATGACAAGGAAGCTGCAGGGGAGATATAGCAGGTCTTTTCTCTCTTTCAGACATTCACTCGGCGCCGTATAGTGTCTTGTTAGCGCCGAAGATATTTATTGAAACTTGCAGTTAGCATATCAACAAAAGTATGCGCTTGTTCTGTGAACATTTTAGTTGTCTGCCATTCCCCGTTTGTTTAACAGAGAGCAAGGTCGGCTGTTACTTGTAAGAGGACAATGCAAATAAAGATGCGAAAGTATCTTCAAGTGTCATCATCGTCGTCTTCCTCGTCCATAAGTGAAGCAACAGAACTTACTTTAATTGAGAACCAACTTACCATATTCAGAAACAGCACAGTGAATGTAAAGTTTGCATACAGAAGTCGCTACAGGAGTGTATTTATTGATGTCGCTAGATTTAATGAGCGGTACAAAAATTAAACGTTTTGTGACATGCAACAACTCTTCCTGCAAACGTTTTCGATAATTGTCGGTGACGAAGACTTTTTACCCTGTCATGAGATTTTGGGGAAATTGCTCTACAAAGCCCTCGTCGTTCAAATGGTGTAAAGCTTAGTTTTCGTGCACATGTTTGTAGGATTGTGTGTGTATATATATAATTAGATGTTTTCACAGTCGGGAAAAAAATAATAATAAAATGATAAAACTTTGTTATCTACGTGCCATTTAATCAATTGCGAACACAAAATTGCAATAAAATATCATCTGCAGACAAATATGTGCAATGCGTATGCATAAGTACATATACGTGTGTTCGTATGTACGCCTCTGTGTGTGTGTGTGTGAGTTTACACGCGCAAAGCTCATTAGAAGGAAACAGAATGTAAAATAACAAAGGGGAAGGGGGTCAAGACGTCTATAATCAGCGAACAAAACTTTTCCGGCTTGTCCAAGAATAAACATGAGAAATTAGTTATAATATTCTGTCTCAAAGTGACATTATTCATAAGCTACAGCTATGCATAAATCATAAATGTCTTCTACGTGAAATAATAATAAAATAATAATTATTGTTGAAAACCGGGAAAAACATTTTTAAAAGTCTTCTTTAATGTCAATATTTAGGTAATTTCTGTTTCAAAATTACAATAAAAGAAGGGATTTTCACATTTTCATTTCCACTCAATGCAGTGCGGACCTCTTCAGCAGAAACGGTATGTAAACACTGTAAGCCATCTTTATGGCTACACGTTTTGTGAAAAACATTTCTTGTAAGACTTTCTATATCTACCTCGTCTTGGATATTTTTTTTTTTTTTTTTTTGTTCTTGAGCTTGGGATATGGAATCTTTTATCATTCTGCCCTGACTTTAGGGAACTTCTGAGGTTAGAAGAGGTTTTACGTATTCAAAAATTTAAAAAATTGAGAAACATACTAATTCAATAGCCGTGAAGACTTGATGAAATATATTTCTAAAGCAATCTCACAACCTGAACACTTTTAAATATGCAAAGAGAAAAAAAGTTGTTGGATACAAATATTTGTTGCTATTTTGATGAAGCATTTTTTTTTTATAATTGTTTGCCCTTTAGCTCAATGGTATCAAGAAGCTGAAGGCTCTTGTTGTCTTCTTCGAAAAGAAGTCTGGAACAGTTGAGTCATTACAGTTATGGTTGTTTATAATTATCTGTTCGGTCTGACGCTACTGCTGCATCTTGCAGGGGTCTGGCTTTTGACCTCTGACCCTTACCTTCAGTCACAATCGACACCGAGGAGTAAGTCTAAAATTATTACCACCTCGTATGTCGTTAATCCGTATGGAGTGTCTTCTTCAGTTTCTAGCGTTCCCAAAGCTACAGGGTGGGTAGCTACAACGAATAACGCTGTCTACAGTACTGCCGTAGGAAAAGTCTACGGCAGTTATCAAGATACTACAGCGTCGAATTTTGCACAGACTTCCTTTGTCGCGGTGACACTAAAGAACTTAACTAAATGCTTGAACACATCTCACAGCCTAAAGTTTACCACACAGAATGCTGTTGTCGACATCAGAACTAAATCCAGCGACAAACTACCCCGACTGTCGTCCTGTGAAATCCAAGTCACCGCGCCGGCGTCCATGGTGTTCTACATCAACGTGCTCTCCATCAACGTCCAGTGCCCCGCCTTTCTGCTCGAGCTGGCTGACGTAGGCACCACGTCACGGCGATTAATCAACACCTGCGACAACGACATCCCTAGCGAGCTGTGGAGTTTCACCAATGTCGTGACGACGACCTTTGTGGTGACCCTCGAGTCCCAAATTATTCAATTGGCCTTGAACTTTACAGCAGTGCCTGTCACCCAGAGACCAAACCTTGAAATTATGTTTACTTCGCCTAACAGAGGTAAAGTGTCGACTCATTCACTTTTCTCTGTCTCTAACTGGAATGAACACGTGAGCAATAGTGAGAGATGTAGTAAATACAGAATGATCGTTCCTATTGTGTTGTACTATCTAAATGTAGTGACCATTTTGTTATATCAGGTTACATACAGACGCCAAACTGGGACGGGCATAGAAAGTACCCGGTGCACATGGACAGTTGGGTGAAAGTGGACATTCCTGAGCAGAGTGCAATCATGGTGTCTGTTCCTCACATGGACATCGAAGGTCGTGTGCCAACCATTTGCCCAGCCGATGGTTTAGAGGTGTATGAAAACGATATCTCAAATCAGTCTTCTTGGACTAGATGCAGAGACGTGCCAGTGCTTACCATACTGCATCAAACTCGAACGCTGTTTGTTCATTTCTACAGCAACGAATATGGCAACAACACAGGTTTTCGACTTGTCTTTACCATACACAACCTGTCTGCAGTTCCAACCCTGCTGGAGGATGGCAGATGGAACTGCTCCGGCTTAAACAAGACCGACTTTAGTGATCACTTTTCTTGTAACTTAAAGTATGACTGCATCGGCAGTGAAGACGAAGCTGATTGCCCCTACACAAGTCCCCGCTGTGGAGTAGGTCAACCTTTTTTCGAAAACTCTTGCTATATCTGGCAGATGCCGTGGCCTCTCATGACGTGGAAGGAGGCGTTTGACTTTTGTCTGTCACAGGGAGCGCGTCTGGCGAGTCTCAACACCCCGGCAGAGTACAACAACGTCTTCAGCTTGCTTAGATTGACGGAATA
The DNA here is from genome assembly GCF_003073045.1 of Pomacea canaliculata. Lineage (NCBI taxonomy): Eukaryota > Metazoa > Mollusca > Gastropoda > Architaenioglossa > Ampullariidae > Pomacea > Pomacea canaliculata. The sequence goes on along the minus strand of NC_037595.1, from coordinate 2,519,460 downwards.
CGGCAACGCCTATGTAGGAATGTTGCAGATGTTCATGCAGCGGCCGATGTAAGTAGCGAAAAGAAAGATGTACAAAATAAAAAGAAATTGTTTTATAGTTTTGAAAAGAAGCTTGACATTAGTAAAGGCTGTAGGAAAGACATAAAAGAGTAAAACGGCTTCCACGTTGTGTAAATACACGACCAGAGCAAAACTTGTTTTTGTTAAGGCTTTTTATGAAAATAATAACGCTTTGGTCTTAAATGATTTTTTGCTAACAAGCAGTGTGTGTTTTAGTGCAGCGCCTCCTCAGAAAAGCTAGCAGAAATGTCTAAGTTCTACTTAAAAATGGTGTTTACTTAAATACTCCACCACAAACTTTTTGGTCCAATGAGAGAGTTCATCACATTGTAGCTATGACGAAAACATTTATGTTTGCTTGAAAATTCCTTTAATATATTGTGAAACCTGTGGACTGTCGACAGGTATCTTAATGCTTTACAGTGGACTGACGGCACAATAGCGTATTTCAAGACGATCGACGGTGTCGCTACTATGCCAGCCTGTGGGCTTTTTTACTTGCAAGACATGAATGGAGGGATAAAACTGAAAAAATGCGACGAACCGAGAATCTCGCACGCTCTGTGCGAGACAGAAGCAGCTCCAGGAAATCAGCTCCGGCCAGAGAAGAGCAATCCTCGCATCACATTTTTAGACATCTCTGCCTGGCAAAATGATTCTTCGAAAGTCGTTTGTCCAGCAGGTCACATGACACACACCTTCCTGTCGTGTGACGTGGCCAGCGCTTGTTGGATGCGGAGTTCACTCTCGTCCTGTGACGCGCCGCTGTCTAGTCTGCCGCCGGCTTTTGATTGTGACAACGGCTTTGATCGGGTGCCGCACACCCTGGTGTGTGATCATCGTTCAGACTGTCCTGACGGAAGTGACGAAGATTTTTGTGAGTTTGCTTCATGCTACACAAGTGGGAAATACGACTGTGGTAACCATCAGGTGATTACATTTGTTGTGAGCGCCAACAATCATATTTAAGCGTTTGATAAAAGTTAAATAACCCTCACATATATTTAAAACACATAATGATGGCGCTGGGGACTTAGGCACGTATGTGACAGTTATGAGGTAACCTCTACCTGCTCACAATCACATAACAGTGGGAATATTACAATGTTCACACGTCAGTCGCTTAAAGTCATGGCCCATGTCTCACTCCTAATCTCTCGGACTTACCGACGTGCGAAAAAAAAAAAAGCATAACAAGAGCCTGCTTTTACAGATTATTCGAAATACAGGTAGTCCTCGGGTTACGACGGTCTCGAGTTACGTCGTTTCGTGGTTACGACGCTTTATATGACGCTCATTCCGACTTACGAGGTTTAGCGTCGTACACTGTTTATTACTGTTACAGCGCTTACAGTACAGTATTTAATTATTAAACGTACTGTACTGCACAATATTTTACTGTACTTATATTTATTGATAATTATGTAGGGTACTATGTTAGGATAGGTGTTTGGATAGGCTAAGTGTTTGTAGTACTGTACTGTTATTATGGTACAGTACTGTATGAATGTATGATCTGACTTACGTCGAAATTCGGTTTACGACGCTGCGGTAAGAACGGATCCCCGTCGTAAGTCGAGGACTACCTGTACATGCGTACAACTTAAAGACCCAGTACTATCTGAGCTCAGTGTTTTATTCATGAATGTTTTCACCGGTTAGTTACTATAAATAATAAATGCAATGGGTGGCATAGAGTGAGCATGTAAGAAGCGAAAATTTCAATCAGAAAAGACAGCTAAATATCAAATCACAAGATAAACCTAGAGTTGGGTTGATTGTAACGTTACCATTAAAAAAAACTAGCCTCAAACTCACGTTTTTCCTGTTTCAGTGCGTTTCGGAAAGCGAGAGGTGTGACGGTGTAGAGCAGTGTGTCAACGGTATGGACGAGACAAAGTGCCTTCAAAAAACAATTACATCTAAGGCTATATTGCTCCCGGCCATCGTGGACCTTGACAACCATGGCCAGCTTGTAGTGAAGCCTCTAGAGTCGCAACTATCCTCCCTACAGTCCAATGCATGCCCACACACTCATTTCGAGTGTCCAGGTGTGAACTACTACTGTCTGCCGGTGTATCTGCGGTGTAACGGCGTGTACGACTGTCCTGGCTACTCAGACGAAGAGGACTGCGATACGTACACGTGTCCTGGCTTGTACCGATGCCGCGCCTCGCACGTCTGCCTTCATCCTCACCACCTGTGCGACGGCTTCAACCAGTGTCCGCAGCACGACGATGAGCTGACGTGCGGCCTCACCTGTCCACACTCTTGCACCTGTTTCGGGCTTTCATTCATTTGTACCAAGGCAGTTACGCTTTATGAATATCCATCCTTGCGATATCTCGATGCAAAAGGCACAGGTATGACGCCAAGAAGTATAAGGAACAACAGCCTTCTTATTCACCTCAGTCTTGCAGACTGTAACCTAGAGGATCTAGACGATTTTGCCTTACCTAACCTCTGTATTCTGGATCTTACGGGAAACAACTTAAATGTTATCAACCATAGACAATTAGAGAATCTGCCTAATCTGAAAACCTTGAAACTATCAGGCAATCCTTTAATATCTCTTTTCCCGGAAAAGTATATTATAGCGCCTTCGTATACAAGACTGCGTATCCTAGACTTGTCCCATGTGAGGATAAGTACATTAGTTCCAACTTCTTTAAGTATTTTTACTAATCTAGAAGTCCTAAATTTATCTGAGACTGGTGTGGAAATCGTGTCTGGGAATGGTTTTCATGTACTTCCCAACTTGAAATCTTTAGATCTTCGTGGGTGTCCTGTGAAGATCTTTCCTCGTGACCTTCTGACTGGACTTCACCTTCTAGAAGCTGTCTACACAGACAACTACAAGCTCTGCTGCCCAGCCATGCTACCAGAAAAGTTCAATCCAACCAACTGTCATTCCCCTCACGATGAAATATCATCTTGTGAGGCGTTGTTGAGATCTGATTTCTACCGGGCACTACTGGCGGTATTCGCAGCCATGAGTTTACTGGGTAATGTCTGTAGTTTTATCTATCGCGTCTTTCTGGAACGAAACTCTAGCCAGTTAGGGTTTGGTGTGTTTGTCATACACCTAAACATGTCTGACTTTATTATGGGAGTGTACCTGGTGATGATTGGCGTCGCTGACCGTGTGTATCAGGGTTCGTACCTGTGGAACGACAGCACGTGGAAGAGAAGCGGTGCCTGTCAGATGGCCGGCTTTCTGTCTCTACTGGCCAGCGAGGTGTCTGCTTTCATCGTGTGTCTCATCACACTGGATCGTTTCCTCGTCCTTCGCTTTCCCTTTATCGGTATTCACTTTAACAAGAGGTCAGCTCACATGGCCTGCATGCTAGCGTGGGCAGTAGGGATAACTCTAGCCTCGGTTCCTCTACTACCCATGACGTCACACTGGCAGTTTTACGGCCAAACAGGAATCTGTATCCCCCTTCCTGTTACCCGTAATAAGTACGCGGGCCATGATTACTCGTTTAACGTTTTAACGGGGCTCAATTTTGTACTGTTAATGCTGATAGGCATTGGACAGGCTTTTATTTTCTGGTCTATTCGTACCAACAGCATGTCTATGTGCGACAGCACCAAGAGATGCAAAGATTTAACCATAGCTCGCCGCCTGATCAGCGTGGCTGTGACAGACTTCTTGTGTCGCTTTCCCATCGGGCTTGTGGCCCTTCTGGCCTCTCAGGGCGTGTCCATTCCTGGTGAGGTCAACGTGGCCATGGCTATCGTAGTTTTGCCGGTCAACTCGGCCTTGAACCCGTTTCTGTACACGCTCAACACCTTACAGGAGCGAAGACGACGCCAGAAGGAAGCCAGACGAATGAAGCTTTATTTGTCTCAAAGCAACACGACCTCGGCGAAGAAGGTAAAATCTGTGTCTTTTGCGACTTATATATAGCCCTATAGCCATAGTGAGGTCATCGCGCGTACTAAAGCGGTCTTAGCTGACATGCACTCCAAGTCGTTGAAAACGTTTACACTTTGTTTTTAATGACCAGAAACGGACGTTGTGCCTATATCCGACTAGATCTACCTTAAAAGCTTTAAAAAAAAATAATTTAAAAAAGCAGAAAGCACTTTAAGTGTTCCGTCATGGAAGAAAAAGAATGCCGCGGAGCACATGAGAAATAAATTAAAAGCTAAAAAAATGTATAGAAAATAATTTATTTTTATTTCAAAAAAGAGACACGTAAAATGCGCTGAACACTTGTGTTCTAATCTTTTCTCAGTAGAAGGTTCTTATCGAGTACTGTTAGTATGTCATAGGTCGACCCCATTACCGAGATGGGAGCGTGTGTTGGGAAAGATCTGTTGTTGTTAATGAATTGCCTTTAGGGAACTAGGTAACATGGATATTTTTGTCCTTTTTTTCATGTTTGGTTGTTGCATCGGTTTATGCTAGCTATGTGTGACGGTGCTTGCTGTTAATGAACTGCCTTTACATCATAGTATCTGCACAGTTTTCACCACTGACAACCCTGCTTTTGACTGTATAAGAAAGCCCTACTCATTTCTCAACTTTCTCAAAAGGTTTTGACAAAAAGTAAAATAAGAACGCAATAGACATTTCTGAAAGAGTTGATGTAAAAATGAAACTGAATAAAAGTTTTATTTTAGCAGCAATGTAGGGGATGTATTTTATGCGCCGAATGATATCCCTTGTTGTAAAGTGAATGGAGGATAGTCCAGTGGTTCTCAAAGTATTTCGGACCAAGGACCACTTTACTTAAGTAAAAAATATGGCGGACCACCAAGGCCTAAAAATCACTCTATACTATGAATTTCAAATTTAAATTGCCGCATGTTTCATTACAATTCAAAACTAAATGTCCTTTTATGACAGTAGTATAGTAATAAGTTGACAAAAAAATACGTACCTCGTTATTTGTAATTAAAATGTGAATGCGAGGAATGCATCACTTTAAACATCACTTTGCTGACATATGATGACTGTCAGCCGCGGACCACCTGACCTATGCACTTTGAGAACCACAGGAGTATACTATAATGCGGGGAAATGTGTATTTACATTATTTTTTGGAGAGTTACAAAAATACTATTTTCCTAGTTGCGAATACTCTTTGCGTTGGCATAGACTAACCAGGTCTGCAATTCTACTGAGCAGTATTAATGATTTCTCCTATATGGTTTTAAATGTTTTGGTTTGGGCAGGCCATAACGATCGGTTTCATGTGAGATTGTCAGGTGCTTGTGGCAAATTATGGGCTGCAATATCTTTTCTTGACTACAATTAATGCGCTTTGACAGGAAATCTATAATGATCAAGTACTTAATATTTAGCTATCTGAGCTCCCATGATACTTCAACAGAACCTATTCCTCAAACCCCATCCAGTCCTGTTTATGACAGGAGTGGCCAACCTATAGACGGCGGGCCACATCTGGCCCATGAAACTACCCCATCCAGCCCGCTCATTTTAACCAGACACAACATAATTTCATGTTTAACGTCATGATTCTGGCAAAACCGCCATGTTGTGGTCCGCGATATTTTATATCATGTCCAGTGTGGCCATCAGGCGAGAAAAGGTTGGGCACCGCTGGTTTATGAGCTGTGATAAATATATGTGCTAGTTACCTCTCTAAGGTCTGAGTGATTGCTAGTTCACACATTTACCTTTATTTGGAATCAGATATACTTATATACTAACAAAGACTCAACTTTGTAGTCAAATTGTATTTTACTTTTGAAATGACTGCATCGTTAGGGAAATTTGAGGTCACATCGGATGATGTTGGTTTGCTGCTACTGCTTCTCTGACTGTTTATCAGAAACAGAATTCTTAGATTTATAAAAAATTTAACAAGGGGGAGATAAAGGTGTAGAATTTTCTACAATGTGACACAATTTAAAAAGCATCTGCAAGACGGTCTCATTTGGAAATATATTATGGTGTATGATCATATCTAAACAGAGGAAAAAGATGCTTTACAGAGGATGTCGTGGACATGAGAGTATCCTTAGTTCATATGCCTAAAATATATTGAATCTTGTATAAAAGAAAATTTCATTAAATTTTTTCCACGTGATGAATGGAAGTAAATGATGAAAGAAAATAATGGCCTAGAAAATAATGACTGTTAATAAAGGAAATACAAAGAAATATCTTCACTTAACACGACAATGTTGTTTTATTGTAATCATTGAAGAATGTATACAAGTTCCAGAAAACTAATCTATTTACACACATAAGCACGAACATGCTCACGTACACACATATCATCTTAAAAGATTGAAATGGCACAAAATGTCCATAGGAAACTTCTTGAGACTGGGCATATATTAGTCACTGCTGCAACCAATCAGAAGTAGGCATGATTGTGCAGCCTTGCATGTGTACAGGACAAGTTCTCAGATTAAATATACTAAGTTCATGTCACTCTTATTGTTCCCTTGTCCCTTCCATTGCTGAATTTGTCAATTATGCTCAATTACTGAAAACTGCTCAAGTACATGATAAGTTCGTTATAATTAGATATATTCTTTGCAGATGCTCATCTGTCAATTAAAAAACCAACTGATTTTTGGCTATCCTTAAGGCACTGATGAAAGCTACATCAACATTTCTTGCAGTTCTCTGCATCTAATGAAGCAAATTTAACGATCGCAACAACTTGTCTAACTGTCCAATCAATGCCTTTGTTCTAAGTCTTAATGATACGCACACTTCTGTCACAACTATGGTATACTTTTCACCTTTGAAAAGGGGTGGACTGAAGAAGCAGATTCTCTTTATATCCAAGATGTTCACTCTCCTAAGTGTTTTTTTTTAATGTACTACATTTCTAATTCCTCTCACTCTGTTGTGCTGATAATTAAAACAATGTTTTTAAATGATATCTACAAATCTACATAATATTAAAAGATAACATCAAAAGCATTTTGGATGAAAATGTTTTCTTTACGTTGCTGAAGGAAGCATCAGAGAAAGAGACCTATTCAGATATATCATTCTTTCATGAAAAATATGAACCAAGATGTACAAGAATTTTTTCAACTGGAACACAATGGCTGTACGCAACTCTGCCTTGTTCTTTCAAATGAACTGTCTTCAAATGTTTTGCAATTTTAAATGCACAAAAGCATCCCCTGGGTCACACTGCAGATGACATTGGTATAACCAGGTTGCTCATAAGCTCACGAACAGCTGGAAAAATGGCACACTCAGTGGGGTTGTGATGCATCTCAGCAAAGCGGCTGAGCATTGTCGCGATGGCTGCTAGAGCTGGCGAACTGTGCTGATCCACCTGCTGCACCTTGTTCTGAGAGATTTCGTACAGCATGGGCACACAGAGAGACTGAGCCTCAATATTTAGACCGATCCTTGTGAATTGCAGCTAAGGAACAAAAGAAAAAATTGGTTTGGTGGCACAAATAGACTATGAATGTTTTTCTTTTTGTGGCACTTAAAATACTTCTCTTGAAAATGTGTAGATATATGTGAACATAAGAGAATATCCTCATCACTCACCATGAATTTATTTGTTTGTGTTTGATGCCGTGTCAGCAACTAGGGCTATATCACGGCCACAAAAGGTTATCTTAGCATAACAAAAGGTAATCTTAAGAAATTTAGGAAAAGAACCTCCCGAGTGATATAACCATAACATTCTTCAAAAAGTCGACACAAAAAATAATATGTAAAAGTGTAGGTAAAGTATAAAAAGGAGTGGTGAAGCCCAAAAAGGCCACCAACAAACCAAAAAACAAGAGAAAACAATTGCCAGGACAGAAAATTTCTTAAATTTGATGGCAAAGTCCTATCCTCCTTAAAATTGTAAAGAGGTGTGTTGGTATGATGGGCCACAACCCATCAGGGACCTTAACTTCCAGGATCCCATCCTCTCCAGACATGGGTCACACTGCATGGCAAATGCAGGGGGTCTAAAGAACGCCACAGAGAAAAAAATGACATCAAAAGAAAGGCATGGTAGGAAAACAGAAGACACGAGAAAGACTTGTGTAGACAGAAGGGAGGATCAAACTGTACTATGTCAGGGAGATTTTTTATTAGAAAAGAATATAGATGAAAGGGCCAGGTAAAGGAGAAAAAAAAAAGTATAAGAAAATGGGGTGGGCCAGCTTAGTCACCCAGCCAGAGAAAGGCTGGGTGTTCATCCCCGGCACAAGAAGCCGGGCCTACTCACCATGAAAATCATCTTGCTCTTGACGAGGATGGCAGGGGTGCCTGGTGGCGATATATTGTGTAGGGATGGAGGGATGGTCAAACACCATTGTACTGACCACTTTAGACTGCGGTCTGGCATCTGTTGATTAGATAAACATTGTCCACGTTTAATTGTGCATTCACATCTTGAACTAATTTAATGTAAATCATGCACACAGAGATCCCAATATCCATAGTATAACACACAGTGAGAGATTTATCTCTCAAAAAATTGTCCTACCAGCTCAAGGCGCATGATTTGGATACAGTCTTTGAGGATGCGGAGTGGTGCACCCATGAGACGGCCAAATGCTGTCAGTAAATTCACCTTGTAGGGAGGACAAACCACCTAGGATACAAAAAAAAATATAAGGATTTATATTTATCCAAGTGCAAATGGAACTGGACTGAAGGAAGTCTGGAAGAAACAAGATGCTTATAATACAAAAGATGGTTATGTCCTTATAAGTAGATTGGATTTACGAGAATATTGAAAACTTAGAGAGGTCAGAGATAAGAATGCCTAGCCATATTTACAGTTAACATGCTGTAATGTGACACACTTTACTTCAAAGGAAAATTATATACAAAACTTGTTGGCAATAATTTTTTGTCCTGCATATAATTAATAAACAAAACATCGAAAATGAGAATAACCTGACAAAGTAAAATTCATCATTTCCTACTAAAGTGAAATGCATGCCTCTGGTGCAATAATCAATAATCCTAGCCACTGAGCTACATACTGAGAAAATTACAATGTTAAAAAAATTCCTCCCATTTCAAATATACATGAAAGGAGTACAAGGTATAATAAATCTCAATTAGAAAATATGGAGATAAGAAAATAAAACAATGGTACCATAAGTACCTTCAAGTCAAAGAATCTCTCAAGAATTTGCATTTCTTCAGCACTCCACTGATCTTGAAAATCTGAAAAAAAAAAAAAAAAATTCTTATGGAACTCATCAACATTAAACATGCTTCTCTAGTTGGTCAACTATCTGCAAAAAAAATCAAATTAAACATCAGAACAATTTCTAGTACCATTATGTTAATATAGAAAATGACATTATTTAAAGGTGTAATGGTGCCAAGCTCTTACTCTCTTCTAGTTTCAACATAAAACTACCTGCAAATGGTTCTACACTAATTAGCTGCACCAGGTTCTATTTCATTTCACAACTTTCTTTAATGATAGTCTAAACAATTTTATTTATCTTACTATTACATATATGTTCTTCTCGTTCCTAATTGCCCCCAGTGGAACACAGGGCGAATTATATATTTATATTTAAATTAAAGAGCTCAAATTGATACATTTTCAGAGGTAGACCTGAAGGTTAATGCAGGGCTGAGCTAATCGAAGCCCTAGTGACGTACTTCATTCCTGCCTTGACTTCAATGCAAACCTTCCTTGAATCAAACTAATGAAAACTAATGCAGGATTAGGAACTGAACCTGGGGTTGGGGTAACCTTCAGATGCAAGGACTGATGTGTTGAAGGGTTGAGGCTAATCTTGCACTGAAGTGATTCCACCCTGAAGCTCACCACTCCTGGCTCAGATGTTCCTGGTGTAAGCTGCATACAGTTAACAGACAATACTTTATTGGTCCTTGTAGGAATTGTACACCACCAGACGCTGTCAATCATAATGACCACATAAATATCATCACCCCTCACACTCAAAACAACTGATGATAATAATAATAATCAGTTACTTATCCACTTATCAGACAGCAAGTAGCATCATCATACAAAGGCAAAACCAACACCCAATACTTACTGAGGTCTCACTCTGAATAACTCGCTGCATGTGGCGTCTCAGATGCACACAGGCAAAAAATCGTTCCAGTGGCGAGGCAGGTAAAAACTGAGTTCCTTGAAGAGGACTTGCTGTCAAGAGTTTGGTCAGCATTTCATGGGATAATAGTGTCGGGACAGCTGCTGCCCATGCGCGTTGAGGAAGAATGCGTGAAGGAGGACTCATGACTGGAAGAAAAATGCTCATAGAAAGAACAGTTGAAGGTTGTGGGTGGTGGAGGGGGGAACATCTAGTTACATTGTGGGGAGCCAATGAGACTTCAATGAAGGAAAATACTAAAATGCTCAAAAATTAGAGATATTATAAAGTATATATATATATGTATAAACTATATCTTATATCTGGTGAGATTTAACCATTGATATTCAAAACAATGTGACTTGAGAAACTATATTCTAATAGGTGAAAGACAATAGATTTGTTGTTTCATTTTTAATTGACAGTTATTTTTAGGCAACTCTTTTATAAGCAAAAAACAATATTCTGCTACAGAAAAAGGTAGGTGCACTATGTAAAACATGCATCTACATACATACTCATGCCAAGTCATGCACAGGTAGACATGCACACACACACACCCTTCCCCCATACACACACACACAGAGGTGTGAGAAGTGTAATATGCAGTGAAGTGTTAGCCTGAGCACAAAGTAACCTATGAAAAACATAAAGCTAAATTAAAAGAGTAAGAAAAAAATCCCCAAAAACAACCTAACGAGAGATTGAAAGAAATCAAAGTTACAAACTTCGTTAATGCAAGATTGATAAAGACAACTTATCTACCTGAAAAGGATACGACGCCTTGAAAAAGAGAATGATCCATATTCCTTAATATTTTTTGAATCACTTAAAGCAGAGACAAATATTTGTCTTTTTACAGGTGATATATCTTCATAACATTTGGAAGGGGAAAAAAAAGCTCAGTCCTGCTTATTTTAAAATTCAATATTACCTTACTGAAACAGCCCAAAACTGTTGCAATAAGGTAATACTAAAATTTGAAAACAAGCATTTGAAATAGCCCTAAACACCATATACTGAACTAATGGAGACAGTAGGAACAGACCACCAGGACAGACAAATCAAAAGCTGATAAACTGACACAGCTGGTGTCTCACTAAGCTCATGGTGATTACAACTGAAAAGACAGCTCAAAATGAACAAGATAAACCTTTTTCCTAAAGCTAAATTGTAAACTGAGCAAAGGCATGAGCAACTGGCCAACAGGCAAGACAAACATCAAGATAAAGCACACCATGCATGGGAACTACCTCATTTAAATTAAAATGCTACAACCTGAAACTGACTAAATCACTGAAAACATTCCAAGACTGACTGCTGATTCAGCAGAAAGAAATTAGAGGCAAGGAAACTGAGAGGTGCCTAACTAACTCCAAACACAAAAGGCACTGTCAGTGAAAAAAACCCAAACATTTGATAATGAGTGACCACAAATAAGTGATCACAATCTGGCAGTGCTCAACTTAATTAGCTACAAGTAACCTGGACAGCCTTATGAGCCTGATGGTAGTTTGTTAACAAAACAACAGCAACTGGACGGTGGCATGTACAAGCAAGATAAGAGTGCCTTCTGTAACCCAGATGCATTGAGCCAACTTCACCTGGTTCACTCGTCTCACCTGACACTTTGCTGTGCTCCCCATCCTTGTGGGTCTGGGGAGAGTGTAAGGCAGGGTGTCCAGGGGAAGTGGCCAAGTGGTGGGAGGCCGGGGAAGGGCCCTGCACCGAAGGAGAACTGGGCCAGCCGCGTGTTCCAGGAGAAGGCATGGCCAGGCTAGTGCCTGGGAATGGAGAGCCACCATCCACCATACCTGTAACGTGCCCAGGTAGGCTCGAGTTCGATGTGTAAGAGACAGGTCCAAGGAGCAATTTTTCATAGTTTTTTAATATTTAATTTAATCTGCTATTTTCAGTCTCTTTCTGCTTTTATTATTTTACATCGAACTTTACAGTTGGATTAACCAATGGTCTCTGATTCAGTTAACCAGATGAAAGCTATCCAAAAGTGCATGTTAGAAACTAGCCACACAGAAAGTAACAGTGTAAGCAGACTTTCACTACAAAGATATGTTATATACTTGACTAAGATTAAAAGTAGCACTATAACCACTGAAAAGAAGATTCATTATATGCTGTATTATGTTAGTGAGTGAAAATAGCGTTCACAACAACGTGTTATCTCTAATGCAGTAGCAGAACCCTTCCACCCTTATGTTTCTAAGTATAGAGATGTATAGATGTATAGAGCCTTCAGTAAGAGAAAACTATACCAGCATAGTAATCTAGTGCTTGTGCACACACACATACACACATCAGCCTATGTCATAATAAGAAAGTCCACAGGTAGTGTTGTATTATAGATTTTACTTCTATGTCACAAAAGTGTAATCATTACTCAGAACCCTGACAAAATGGTTGAGCATCCTATCCAAGGCAACAAAAGACAAGTGTGAGAAAGAAGTGCAAGGGATGGCAGGTGGTGATGTACTCACCTGGGCTGATGAAAGAAGCTGCTGGGGACTGCATATGCAGCCCAAGGCCTTGTGGTGAAGGGGTCGGGACAAAGGACTGTGGAGAAGGTACATGCAACTGGGGATTGCTTGGTGAGTTGGCAGTAAGCAGAGTACCAGGCGAAGGTGTTCCAATCAGAGCAGCAGATGGTGAAGGGTTCACCTAAGAAAAAAACAATTGAAATGCAGTATCCAGTAACTGAAGGAATTAGGGAAAAGACAGACACAAAACAGATTTACATACAGATGTACACAACATTTTATATATGGTTAAACCTCTACTTACGAATGTTTGATTTACGAACTTTGGTACATATGAACAAAGTTGTTCTTAAGCTCAAAAATAGTTCGTAAGGATTGTCTTCAAGTTTAAAGTTGGTGTGTAAGGATAGTTACTTGAGGGGTGTTCAAGCATATTAAAAACAACCGAAAACTATTGTTTATATCGATATGTCCGAAAGTAGAGCTGGTTGTACATGTACCGTACTGTAATCACAACACATATACGAAGAAATGTATGTATGAACAGACTCCTGGAACAGAACCTGTTCGTAAGTTGGGGAGATATACAAATACACTCTTTCTCTTGTGAGAATGACCCTTTAAAAAAAGCCTTGTGGGTACTCACTCCCGTTGGCATGCGAGATGCTCCAGGAGAAGCAGGGGTGTGCGGGTTGGAAGGTGGAGTCATAGGGTTGTTATGGAAGCGAAAGCCACTAGAACTGTCTTTCAGCTGTCGTGAAGTTGCTGGCGACCCGAGCATTGGCTGCTGTTGTTGAGACATAAACACGTCCATATCCATGCCAATGGGTGAGGGTGGGTTATCATCTTCAGTAGAGGAACGTTGCCGGCCATGGCTTGCTGTCATCTTTTCATCCACAAACATGCTGAGAAAACTCTGCACAAGAAATGTTAAAAAGACAAAATGACAAAGCTGACTAAACATCTAAATGCACTGATCCCTGATGATATGCACACCCCTCAAGATGAAAATTGAACACACTTTAATATAGACTTGCACAGCAGAAAAGGTAAAGGAAGGAAGAAATGGTGTTTCATACTATTTAAGACCCTAACCCTTATAGTTGGCACACGTGAATACAAATGTCTTCATAGCTTTATAACTCAATTAACTGAATACACCTTTATTGAATGCTTTAAGGATGTATCACAGTTGGCACATTAGCAGGTGCCACATACAAAGAAATAACAGAGATCTTAGACAAAATCCCAAATCTCAGCCATCTTAGTGTTTGGTAGCCCTCAGGCCAGTCTGCAAAAATAAGATAAGGTTTACTACATACTGTTTCATGTGTCATAAAAACACACCATCTCCCTGTTCTGTTACCAGCAGCAGAAAATAAATATGTACATGCAGTTAGTTTATTATACGCAAGGCAGAATGCTACTTAACAAGCCAGCATGCATAGCATTCACAGGTACCTTAAGTCCTGAGGCTGGGGTGAGTCCCTCGATCACACGACTGTTGTCAAAGAGACCATAAGAACCATCACGTACAGCCACCACTTTGCCTGTTTTCATGTGGATGTCCAGGCAATAACTAGTCAAAAAAATATATATATATTACAATTTATCCTGTGCTTTCTTGCAAATATGAACTTAGTCTTACAAAATTACATTCAGTCAATACATTGCTTGGGATCAGAAAAATATATAATGACATGAACCTAGCTGTCATTGGTATTAGATTCTTCTTTATCTTTCTATAGACCTTTCCATGTCCTACATAAATTCACTAAATCATCAGCAGCAAGCAGCTTACCAACTGCGAAAGATGAGTCGGACATGTGTTGATGACTGTGGGATGATGGTGAAGTTCAGGACTGCAATTTTTGGGTGCTGTAATTCAGAAAAATATTGTGAAACAAAAAGCATGCCACCAATACATCAAAATTAAAATTAAAATTTCTTGGCTCTTCTAACCTCAATAATAATGTAAATGTCTACTCTCTCTCACACACACAAACACTCACCTCTAAAAATATCACTTTCCAAGCAAAATTTCTTTGACTACTTATCAGATGACTATATGTCACACTACTAGATATTTTCATTTCCAGCTCTCTGTTCTCCGTTGGCCAAAACTGACTAATGAACAGAGCACACTCAAACTCAACCAAGCAAGTTCAGTTTTTATGCAGGAACTGTGAAGATACCTACAGCAGGGTGGCCAGAAGGGAAAGTTATGCCATCTGGTAAGTACTCTAATTACTATTAAAACTGTACCAGATGACCATGAAAATAGTAAAATAACAGGCAGAGGGTATAGAAGTCTGTCAGAAAAACAAGGAAACTTACTGTGCTGGTTCCCATCAAAGAGGTTGTATTTAGTTTACAGATAGCAGTCATTGGTGCCCATGTGTCATGAAGAGTCTGCAACATATTTGTGGCCATATCTTGGAACAGCATTTACCTCCCTTACCACACAGTTGCTATTCAGTCCAAATGCACATCTAATAACTTTATATTACCTCTTCATCAGCAGGATTTCCCTCAAAAGTGAATGCTTATTTTTCCTTTTCCAAAAATTTTACTATTTATGATATTGGTAGTTCAAATCATGATTCCAAAAACATATCAAAGTAAAACTAAGACTTTGATGCTGGCATATTAAAAACTGATGGACAAGCTAAATACAGGCAATTAAAAAAAAAAAGAAATCCAGAAATGCCCATCTATCCTTTTTACACACACCTGCACACACACACTCCCCCTATTCAAAATAATGAAATAGAAAATACACATAGATTTTTAAAGGACATATAAAGCTAATGTGAAAGCAGATATAAATGTGACAGCTCCCAAGCTGACTGAAATCTTCAAGCAAGTTTGGGAATCAGGGCAGCTCCCTGTTGCTTGGAAGACAGGGCTCATCTTCAAGTTACCCAAGAAAGGAGATCTTGGAGACTGCAATAATTGGAGGGGCATAACACTTCTTTCCCTCACCAGCAAGGTCTTCAGCAAGATTGTTTTGTCAAGACTGACGGCAACTCTTGAGAAAGATCTCCGACCACAGCAAGCAGGATTTCGTCCTGGGCGATCCTGCTCCGAACACATCTTCATTCTGCGACAGATTCTGGAGCAGAGCAACGAATGGAACACACCGCTGTACATCAATTTCATCGACCTGGAGAAGGCTTTTGACAGCATCCACCGCGAGTCCTTATGGAAGATCCTGAGACATTACGGAGTCCCTGCAAAACTTGTTCAGGTCATTGCAATGCTGTACAGCGATTTCAAATCCCAGGTTGTCTGTGACACGGAGCTCACAGACCCCTTCAACGTCAGTACCGGGGTGAAGCAGGGCTGCATTCTGTCGCCGTTCCTCTTCATCCTGGCCATGGACTGGATCATGAAGACTTCCACCGACAGTGAGAGGAGAGGGATCAGATGGACCATGACTATGACAGCAACAACAACGCTGGAAGACTTGGACTTTGCTGATGACATTGCCCTGCTGTCACACCGCCACCAAGACATGCATGAAAAAACAAAGGCCTTCTCAGAAACAGCTGGAAACCTTGGCTTGAAGGTCAGCACAAAGAAAACGAAAAGTATGAGAGTGAACGCCAGAGTCCAAGACGGCATCAAACTAAATGGAGAAGAGATTGAGGAAGTTGACAGTTTCACCTATCTTGGGTCCAAAATGTCAAACACAGGGGATGCGGAGGTGGAGATTCGAGCCCGACTGGCGAAAGCCAGCCAGGCCTTCGCCTCACTCAGGAGCACATGGAAGGCAAAAAACATCAGCCAGAAGATCAAACTGAGAATCTTCAAGTCAAATGTGATCAGCACCCTCCTTTACGGATCAGAATCCTGGAAGATGACCAAAACCATCAGTAACAAGCTTGACGTCTTCCAAAACAGATGCCTCAGGCGCATACTTAACATCTTTTGGCCAAATACCATCAGCAACGAAGAACTCCACCGAAGAACTGAAACCGAGTCCATCACCACGCAAGTTCAACGAAGGCGTTGGCGATGGATTGGACATGTGCTCCGCCAGCAGACAGCAGACCTTTCCAGAGTCGCCCTACGATGGACTCCAGACGGCCGAAGAAAACGAGGCCGCCCAAAGGAAACTTGGAGAAGAACAGTGGAAAGGGAGATGAAAGGAAAGGGCTGGACATGGGGTCACCTAGAGCGGGTTTCAGCCGATCGACATCGGTGGCGGACTCTGGTTGAGGCCTTATGTGCAACCTGATGCACGAAGAGGAATAGATAGATAGATAAAGCTAATGGGACAGATATGTCATGATAAAGAACTTGAAACAAGCCACAATTTACATAGGTATACACTTACATAACTGACATACAATATGGAATTTTGACATCAGGAATGCTATCCAACAAGCCACATGGAGATCAACCATGTGACGAGTGGTAATAAAGAAATTTGGTTTAAAAACAATTTTTTTTTTTTGCTTATTGCTTTCCAGCGGTGAATCTGTCTGATGTTTGTTAAATTTTAGATTTAAATACACAAATCAGTTTTCAATTGAAATTGTTTTTTATAATACGCACAACCCAGGTCGGACTGCACACACAGCAAGCATACAAAGCTTTCTGCCCAAGTCTTTTACATTTGTGCTTACATGTACAAGCTGAGCCAATGAGCGAGAAGTGTTCAGTTCCTCCTGCAGCTGGACAAGTAGTGGTACATGTGGGTTTGCAGTGCTAGACTGCTGCAATGTCCCTAGGCTCAGCTGAAACTGACGAGCCTCTGTCTTCCACTGCACCGTTACCTACACACCAGCATGCAAAGTAAAACCTCCCACTCCTGGAATGTATTTCTAGCTTACTAGATGATTTGCAGAAAGGTAGTGAAGGTTGTACCATAAATTTTGGACTATAAGCCATAACTTTTTTCCCCAGCTTTAAACACTGTGGCTTAAACAAAGGTGGAGCTTGTTAACTGTTCACATTTTAAAATCAAAGCCGCATAAAAGGGAAGCATTCAGATCAGTTGCTGAAGAACGCACTCTCACCATGGTGAGATGAAATGATTACAGTGCAGCTTTCAAGTTGGATATATTTGCAGCTTATAAACCAGACCAGCTTATTTGAGAAAATGTAGATTAAAAAAAAGAAAATCTACTTGATGGTGCAGCTAATGTACAAATAAATTATGTATAAATTTAGAATCATTGATCTCATTTATCTCTCTTTGAATTTGCCATTTTACAGCTGGATACTAATATGGCAAAGGCATGCAAGGTTACTCAAAATCATGAATTCACACAGACTTAAATGGCGTTGGGTGTTCACAGTCAATTTCTTGTAAAATGAGCACTAATATGTGCTAATGAGAGTCCGATTAAGCAACAGATATAGTTTTTATGCTTTCAATTTCTGAAATTTCCCTGATTGTTAGAACTTTCTAGATGCATAGATAATTCCTTACACTGACAGAGTAAATTAATAAATGAACTTTTCATAACAAACCAGAAATTTAAAGCTAAACTAAGCATATAACGCCATACAAAAACATAACTCACAAAATGTGATCTCCCAGGACCATAAGTTAGAGTTAACTTGCGATAATCATATGACTGGATGGTGGCCATAGCCATCATATTGGTACGTACATCTGAAACAGCAAAAAAATTGCTTTTGAGGTATGCATTTGCTGTTATATCAATAGTTAAATAGCTGTCAGTAATTTTACACATTTTCCTCCCCTGGCACTCTTTCTCTCTCGTGCCTGCACATACCTTTCCCCTCCCCTCTAGACTGCTACTGCTTATTACCTACACACACACATACACAAAAACAAACCCCAAACCTACTTTATCCACTCCATCCCTACACACCTTCTACCTGGTGTCCAGTCACTTAATCCCCAGACACTTCATCCCCGACACTTCATCCCCTAGACTTTTAATCCCCAGACACTTCATCCCCCGACACTTCATCCCCGACACTTCATCCCCGACACTCAAGAACAATTTTCATATCATATTGTTGAAGAACATTAAATTTACTAGCTTATATGAACTTTAACTAATGTTGTAGATGTTCAAATGACGTTGAAGTTAATAGCATGATTTGAATTTGAATTTCAATTAAATTTTTCGCTGACTTCATAATTTTTATAGTTAAGGATTTAGTTTAGGGATTAAGTGTCTGGGGATGAAGTGTCTGGGGATTAAAAGTCTAGGGGATGAAGTGTCGGGGATGAAGTGTCAGGGATTAAGTGTCTGGGGATTAAGTGACTGGGAACCCTTCTACCTCACATATATTTTTAAACCAATGAATTATCAAAGCATGATATACTAATCAAAAGGACTGCCACCGTGAAAGCATAATCACACCATTGTATGTGTCCGCAAAATCAACAACAAGAAAATAGAGATGCTGCATGGCCTGCCACTCATCTAGAAGCTCTGTCACTGTCTTCTGAATATTGTCACCACTCAGATCAAAGTGCAGGCACACCCTCACAGAACTCCCTGGAATGAAGTCAGAAGTTTTGTGCAAGTTAACACAGAGACTACAAAATCCTTTTAAAATACTGCATATATTTTGAATCTAATTACCTTGTTGACTCATTGAAAAATAAAGGGCAGAAATGCAGACCACTAAATTATATTCCACCTCTTATGACTAAAGTCTCTGAAGACTAATTCTGGTTATGAAATATGGACATTTCCATTATGGTGCACAAAAAATATCTACACATAAAATCACACTTGCTTTTCCGTTCCTCTTTTCTTAAATTTTACTCAGGAGTGGTTACAATCATGCGAAAGATACAAAATTCTTCACACATCTCTACCTGACTCTTTAAAGTGTGTAGTTGGCAAAGGTCCTTGTGCGAAAACAAACTGCAAAGGACAAAAGCAGTAACAAGCAAGTGCTGCAAACACAGCATGAATGAATGGTAGACAATAAAAACAGTTCACATGACAGAATGACAAACATAAAATCAAGGACAGCTTTGATCAGTTATGAATCATATGAAGCAACCAGTTAAAAAGTGTTGGAGTCTAGAATTTCTCGATGTAAAGGCTACAAGGCATACCTCTACAATCCAGTTTCTGGAGGCACGACATTGTATGCGGAATTTGCAGGAAAGTAGCTGCTCATGAAACTTGCCAGCATTTGTGTCTCCAGTATCTGGAAATCTGGCCACAGAAAGGAAGCCATAAGAAAAAAAACCCCAGATATGCCCTATATGCAAGGGTGTCAAGGAGGTTACTCATAAATAGAAATGAAATTTCTTTCAGATTCTCTCAATTAAATCAGATCAAAACAGAATTTTTGAAGGAAAAAACCCGACACTATTTCTAAATTAAAAACCCCAGATAAAACTCAACTCACCCCAAGACCCCTAAGGACAAACAAGTTCCCTCGTTGTCCACGGAAATGCCTGTGTGTGATAAGCCCTGAAGTGTCAGCTGCAACAGCAAGGATAATTACTAAAAGAAAAAGTCTGTGAATTTGTTTCAGTATGCCACTAAAATGATGGATTTATGACATATGATCAGCACTTTAGTTTTAAACAACCATTTAATACACTCAGATGGAAACAAAGTCTTTAGAGGTCAATGATTAGTCTGCACTTTATAAAAAGGAACATATAACAAGAGCCTCAGCAACGTAGATAGTGAATAAAATCCAGGTATATTCACCTCTTCTCCAATCTGTACGAATGGGATTTTTTCCTCCACATGTGCCAGGAGGTATGTCAGTTCTTGCACAAAGTATGGAGATCCTTTTGTTTTTTTGTTTTCAGTCTCATCCATTTCTCCAAGAAATATCTGAAAATGTACAGGAAATGAGAGAGAATGTAAAAATACCTGGCTACTTACACTTCTCTAATAATAAGACTATTTCTATAGCGGCACTTTCCCAAAATTTATGAAAAAAATGTGTCTTAAGTTTGGACGTAATGATTGTCAAAGATTTGTCTTAGTGGGACTTTAAGATGCTGGGGTCAGAAGAGGAATGGAGCAGTTATGCAGGAGTACATCTGGGGATAAGTTCAGAGAGGTATTCAGGACCTGGACCAAAAACAGTAGTCAGAGTCAGAATAGAAAGTTTACAGGCTATAAGAACTAAACTCAAAACTTCTGGCTGTTTTATGGCATGTAAACAGTGCATTTTTGTACCTGGTGCTTGTGTAATATTGCAGAAATGTGGATATTGATACATTATATATCTGTCCCACACATTTAAGCAAATTGGATGAAATCCTCTTAGATATGTTATTTCCAATGAAATTACTGCCCCTTCATTTATCAACATTATAACACACTAACAATTCTGTTGATCAGTATTTTATATGAACAAGTACCTTTCTTTTCCTTGACAGACTGTCCATCTGAAGTGGCATGTCATCTGCAAAAATATATTACCACCATGTTAAATATGCCAAAGAGTCAAACAGCATTTATATGCAGGGGAAAGCAGATGCATGTCTGTCAGAACTGTCATCACCACCCTTGACTGGTACTAACTAATCACAGGCTAAAATTCCCAATACAACTCATCTCCTTATCTGCATGGTCAATTTCTTCATTCTTTTTTGTCACAAGATTAAATCTCCCACCTTTTTCCCTATCAGACAACTATGAAAATGAAGCACACTGTAAACACAGCTTCATATGTTCAGCAGACACTGCAGTCTATCACTGGCAAACACAAACCTGAAGCTTTCAGCTGGGCCTGCCTGGTAATCTGAAAAGCATGTGTGCATTTACTGCCACTAACATGCAAGTGTAACTAACATTAAGTATTCCTTTCCTTTGCTAAAAGTTTGCTATTTATGGCTGCATTCAGTCAAAAAATTTCTTTATCTCATAAAATCATATGATGGACTCTTATTTTCATACCATAAAGTCGACAGAATGGGCCATGTGTCTGTGAGAAGATATCCACTGGGATCATGTGACCTGCTTTAAGAAAAGACTTAACACCAGTATCCTCAATGTCATCTTCTGTTCCATCAAGTGTACATGGCACTGACTGGAGTAGGAAGTAGCGGTACTTCACATGGCCACGCCCCTCCTCTATGATCTCCACCACCTAAGACCCACACAGTTTCCTTGTATATTGAGTTACTAGAGAAAAGAACAAGTCAATCATGAACCCAGCAAGAAGTTAAAAAATTTTAAATAGGAACATTGAAGACCAGCTGAATATGAGAAAACAGAGACCTTTTAAGCTTGTCTTTCACTAGTATGGTATCCTGTTCTTTTGACATTCTCTTTTGCCAACTCCATCCTACCAACCTTTAATTTTTTAAAATACTATAAGAGCACTGTGCATGATTCTGACTGACCACATAAACATTTGGCTGTCGTGGCACACGGATGAACAGTTTAGTTGAAGCCAGTCCCTCCAAAGGGTGACCGCTCAAGTTGACAAAAGGTAAACTCTTTTGGCATACTGCAGGCATCAGCTGTACTGATTTCTCACAGCGTAGCAAGCTGAGTTGGACCCTGCAGATAATGTCACCCAAGTGTAGGCAACAAAAGTTCACATACTCAGCTAGACTGAAAAGATTACTTGCACAATACCTTGCAAAGCAGCATTCTTCTATTAATGCCTGTGGAGATCAGAAATTAGCTATCTTTTCAGAAATTAGCCATCTTTTCATTCTGCCACTATTACTATTTCCTTGTACCCCCAACACCACTCAATTGCAAGTGGAAGGCAGGACTTATAGCTGATGTTTGATCACAACCATACTAATACCAGGACTTTTCTCCTTTTAAGAGCTAAAAAAAAAAAAACTCTCCCTTTTGTTAATAATAGGGAATTTTTTATACTTCATTCACTTACAAGGCTCTAAAAATGTAATTTCTGTCATTGTTTAAAATATTTTATAAGACTGCATTATCATCGTGATAATTCATGTAATGTGCTAAGTGCTCACTTACCTCAGCCGGGAGATTAACCCATCCATGCCACGCCTGTCTCCATTAAGACATTCTTCTATGTCTGTGACACACTGGTCTTCTGTCAAAAAAACAACAATAAAATCGCAATTTTCTATACTGGCTTTTTTTTCTTTTTGTCTATGAGTAGAAAATTTTAAACCCTAAAAATATTCCCCTCAAGAAATCTTGTAGTACATTCTAATCACTCAAAAATACCGGACTTAACAAAAAAAAAAAAAAAAAAGGTCAAATTAGCAAATTCATTAGTTATAATAAAATTTGAAGACAAGAGATAATGACATGACTATAATAATTAAACTTTCTTGACACTGAAGGAGATAAAAATGTCAGATATATAAAAAAAAAAAAATGAAGGAAGATCTAAATGACTGGAAATCAGGCAATTAAAGGAAGTAATTAAATATCAGAAAAAAGCTAGTTTCTTACCACAGGAGGGCACAGAGACCATGTAGGCACCTGTTTGGACATTGATGGTAACACGAAGAACTTCTGATGACATGCAAGGTGTCAAAACAGGAACATGCAGAGCCACTGGCATGTCACGTACCTCACCTACCACACATATCTCTATTCACAAGGCTGTGATAGGGTAACAAATGAAATTTAAAACAACGTATTTCCCACACCCAAACAATTACATCTCCTAAAATAGTATGACTATATTTGTGATGTCACAAGGAACTTAAGGCATCCAACTGGCATGGTGCTGTCTCAATAATAATAGAGAAAAACTGTGAAGGCAAAAAGAACATATAAATACATGAACATCATTACTATACTTTTAAAATGCTGAAAAACATATTGAATGTTTTGCACTCAAAATGTTTTAAACAACAGTACAATAAAACAAAATGATATTTATCCAGTTCATAAAAATGCACATGCATTAACACTATCTAGTCACTACTTACATTTCCCATCCACAAGTCTCTGAAGCTCTCTTGAGAGGTCCTGCAAAATTAAATCGCCTGAAAAACTGATAAATCTGAGAAAGCAATGCCTTGATAAATACATGTGAATCCATAACACTAACCCAAGCCCAATGACTATAGCCTCTGACAAGATATGTCATAACTCTGACATTTGTTTTTATTGCCCCTCATCCCCCCAAAGTGCATGGACTACACATATCCATATTTTCATACACAAATGCACACAAATGTGCATGCATGCACACACATGAAATACCCTTTTTGGTAGCAAAATTTATGTACTTTAAGCACTCACCTGATGACATGATTAAATCAAGATCATCCTAATAACTACCTCCATAACTATTCCAGCTGTCCACTACTGACTGGTCAGAAATGAATAAAACAAATTCAACTCACCCCCAATCTCTACCTGCCTGGCTAGCAAGTTTACCTCTCCAATGTTTCACCCAAACTGAGAAAAAGATCCATGGAGTTGGGTGAGAGGGAGCTAACTGTCATGTCATCTGGTAAGTACTCAAAGAAAAAAAAATCTTACCATCAAAAATGCATTTTTTATTCATGCTTTACCAGATGACATGCTATACGGAGAATAAATAATAGGATGATAGAGTGGCTGTAGCAGAAAAAATTTTTAAGACACACCACAGTTCCAGCTTAGCTGCAGAATGGGGGGCTGTCCCAGACTGAGTTACTGTGAAGCTAATACAGAGTTGCAGCGTAAGCCTTCTTTGTGTCACTGAAAAACCAGCAAACAGCAAACAAAGTAGCAAAAACACAGCCAATGTGGTTAAAACAGGGAGATGAACTCGCTAGCCAGGCAGGGGGTGAGTTGTCTGCTTTGTACTCTCCTGGTTCACTGGTCATTTCTGGTCAGTCGCCAGTTGATTGCTAAAACTGAGGTAGCTAGTTGGGTGATCTTCATATAATCCATGTCATCTAGTGCAGTACAAAGAAAAGCCAGACCACCGCCACAGCTGATAACTGTCTCAAATATCTTTTGAACATAAAGATTTCATAATGCATTAATTTGGATAGTAACCTTCAGCTTAGAGTGGGTCCTCACTTCTATAGTCTGCATCAGAAGTTTTTCAATCGATAAATGATCGCTCTGAAATCATACATTACAAAAACAAAACATTTTTACTTCCGAATATCAATGCTTACACACATTTATACTTGTTTGTAGGTAAAAAGATACAAACACATTACCTCTCACAACAAAAACAAACTTTTTATAAATGTGTCCATTAACAATAAAGGGCAGTCTGGTGGCGCAATGATTACCGCCTGTCACCAGTCCAATGAAGGTTGGCTGTTCTAGGTTCAGCTCTCGTCTTGGGCACGCTGTTCTTTCTCTGCATATGGCATTTGTTTATGGCTGCCTTGCTATGATATAGCCTAAGTTGCTGGCTCAGCATAAATCCCCCCACCCCCAACTCCCAACTACCCACTTCCCATTAACATTAAAAATAACTGTTACACAAATCATTTTCACAAACACTAAAGAGAGATAATAAAAGCTTATCACCTTGATTGCAAGGCCTATTTTCCGGCTCTCATCAGCAGACATTGCTGGGAAATGAGTCACCTGAAGTGGCTTGCCATCATCATCTTCACATACGTGTACACTCAGTTTGTATACTGCATATAGAGATTTAAAAATAAAATGGAAGCATGCATGCAAGTGCACACAGACACACACATGTGCATACCCACGTGCACATAGTTATTTTCTTTGCACATAGAATATGCTTTTCAACAGTGCCTCAACTACACTAATAAAATCCATTACTTTAAACCATCATCTGTTCCTAAATTATTATTTTTAAGATTTAATTCATCCACTGATCTTTGTTTCCCGAGTCACTTAGCTCAGTGGTTCTCAAAGTGTGGTCCGCGGACCACTAGTGGTCCGTGGGCATAAGTCAGGTGGTCCGCGGCTGACAGTCGTCATATGTCAGCAAAGTGATGTTTAAAGTGCTGCATTCCTCGCATTAACATTTTAATTACAAAGAACGAGGTATGCATAGTTTTATGTCATCTTATTACTATATTACTTTCAAAAAAGGACATTTAGTTTTGAATTAAAATGCAGCAATATAAATTTGAAATTCATAGTACAGACTGACTTTTAGGCCTTGGTGGTCCGCCATATTTTTTACTTAGGCCTTGGTGGTCCGCCATAGTTTTTACTTAAGTAAAGTGGTCCACGGTTTGAAAAACTTTGAGATCCACTGACTTAGCTGTAACAAGTTCTCTGCAGATAGTTCAGCCTTCTTATTTTGGTAACAAAAATGTAAACAAAACTTAAATATGATAAATAAATAAAGCAAAATATTTACACACTTACCTGTTGTTTCCAATGATCTCTCCCTGTTGCGTGTATGATCTCTGCAAAATATAATAGGCACCAGTAAGCTTATGAAACAAATATTTGATAAACTGTCCTTAAGTTCATGAAACACACTACTACTAAACTCCAAAGGCTGATATACAAATAGAAATGGACTCATCAAAACAAACATTTCCCAATTTTTACTGATACATATATGCATATTTTATATGCAGCATATTACAGTCCAAAATACTTTATTGATCAAAAAATACACAAGAAGATTAATCACACATAGATTTTTCTATAAATCATATTTCTATATCATTAATCTTTGAATCTGTTTCACTGATGTCATTAGCCATTTTCCTTTTAGTGGCTTTTAGTGGGGAAAAAAACATCATGAGTTTAACACAATTTTCATTTAATTAAAGCTTAAAGTGGTTTTCAAGCATACCTCCAATATGAGATGACAAGATTCTTGCTGAGCATGTACTGGTCAATGAAAATGCAGTCTCCTAAACGTTCTCTCATCAATCGTTGAGTCTTAGAAAGAAAAACACTATTTCAAACTAGGACACTAATATGAAAAATGAAATCTGCTTTGTATAATGCTTTCTATTTTTTAGATTTACCAATGTAATGACCACAAAAGACAACAGGTTACATTTACTCTCTAACCACATGGAGTCAACTTTTCAGTGAGCTTAGCATGAGCTAGTTGCCTTCACCGACTGTAAATGTAAAGACTTTAGTTGCCTTCACCAACTATAAATGTAGAGACTTAAGTTGCCTTCACCAGCTGTCAAGGAGTCAACTTTCAGAGGTAAGAGAACAAATGTAGCCTATTATCCCATATGGTCATGACAGCTGGTTAAATCAGATGAAACATCCTTAAAACTTTCCAAAACTAAACAAGAAATAAAAGAATTAAAATGTCAAGCATACTGATGTGTTTTTAGAAGACATGCTTCATGTATCAAGTATCACTAAAATATTCTGCCAATATCACACTTTAAATGCACCAATTAACTTGTGTAACTAAGAGAATTATCAATAATACCGACATGTCAAAATTTTGATTACATAAAAGCATTTCATATATATATAGTTTGCAATGTCAATTATCAATTGTACAGATAGCAACCACACTGCATTTGACAAATTTGTGCATCCCCTTTATTCACTTGAGCAGTAGGAACCATAGAAACATACCTGTGAATGTAACACTTCTAGCTGCAGGGACAAACAGAAGGAATCTTAAACAGTCAAGGTCAGGTATTTATCTGAAAAGGCGACCATGCTCATGTCCATCCATATAAACTTGTCTCAAAACAATCTTTAAAACATGTGACACAGCTTAACCACTAATTCTTAATATCACAAAGCGGGCCAACACGTGCCGTATTCCCATTTAAAATGTATGAATATGCATATACAGCATACAAGCATTCTATTTTAAATAAGTAGTACTGCTGAGACTAGTGTTAAAATATTGTCTTAAAGGGACTGTTCTGAAGACCAACAAGAAATTTTGAGTCCCTCTTTGCTCTGGTTTCTTTTTTTTCTTAACTTTTCACCACTATAAAGTAACTCTCATATTTTTACATTTACCAAAATACACAACATGAAAGACAGAATTTTATTTCTACAGATTATCTATATAGTGTTGGAGTATCATGCACATAAGGATACGTAACACCCGGTACAGGTCCAGCAGAGGTTTGTCAGTGTCAAGGAGACGTGACTGAACGAGCTGATGAATGTAGTGAACCTTTCATAAAAACAAGTCATTATAAGCAGGTAAGCAATACATATGCTCTGTGAGTTTAAGGAAAGAATAAAAGGTGACATGTCATCTTTACCTGCTAAACTAATGTTGCATAAATTCCTATCATCTTTCTATACATTTAGCAGAATAAGAAGAATAAAAAGACATAACAACTACAGTACACTAGAAAATTAACTGAGTATCAGTGCAATTATTATGCATTGAATTTTGTTTCCTACTGATGAAGATTTTAATACAAGATGTATCTGAAAGTAACACTAACCATTAGGGCTAAATAACAGTTTATACCTCCTGTAAGAAAGACAAATTTGGCACATATCGAACATGTACAACTTAATCCTTTGAACTGTGACAATAACATACCTGCATAGAATGAACCAGGGATTTACCATCTGTGGTAAAACAAAATATGTTTACAAGTCACTTTTTATGCTTAGCAAAATATATTTATACTAATTTTTAACATTTCTGAATGAGCACCAATTAATACAACTTGTACTATTACAAAATATTTCTGCATAACTCCCTTTGTCTTCTCTACCTACTAACAGCCTTTATACCAGAATTTTATCTTTAATACTCACACTTCACTGATGTTTTACTTTTTCTAACAAAAAAAAAGTGCACATCCCAACATGGTGGACATCATGCTTTCTTATGACCTTTCATGTGTCTCGTTCTCATGCATGTCTTTAACTATTTGCCTCTCTGTAAAAGGATTTGCTATATGGCAGAAACTGTATGGATGATAGTGACAATAAATAGCACCACTACCCACCTCCAGTCTCATGGTCTTCTACTTGGAATGTAATATCCAGCAGCCGCCAGGGAATTGTGGGACTGTCTCCCATTAAGGTCAGAGTAACCTACATAATTCAGTTTAAAACTGTCTATTAGCTCCAACTTTCATCTTTGCTGTTCAGCTTGTAAAAACATGCTGTTGCAAAAGTTATATAATGCGCAAATATAGTTCAAAGATTTTATTCAGAAATTAATAAAATGGGTTTCCCCCAAAAAAGTGTTGGAACTTTTCTGCACTGATTGATTGGCACATCATGAAATGAACAAGAGCTACTACAAATAATTCCTCAGTAAATGTTTTATACATCTATGTGTATATTATAACTATATTATACCATTTACTTTATACAAACACAATGCAATCTACTTTGGTATTATACAGCAGTTTCACACACAGTTCAGACACAATAATGACAGAAAATATCTTACCTCAAACTCATGCTCCACAAAGAATCTCACTCTTCCTTGCTCTGTATAAAGGGGCAAACAGATGAAATAAACAAAACTGCTGTTAATAACATCTTGAAACAATGACAGCACTAGTAAGGTTTTCTACACCAAATGCATAACATGTTTAAGTAAACACTGATATTATTGATTCATTTTTTTTGCAAACACCAAGGAAGATACTCTAAAAATTGTCGTCAATTTATAAACTAAGCGCTAAATATGTGCATATATCTGTAGCAGAAAGATTGAATAAAGATGACTAATGACTACACTAAAAGGCAAAATTACTATACATTGAATACAATAAAATTAGGAACACAGATTGTCCTCTGAACTCTGATAAGCTGCCTGCTATATAACCATACGATTATGCTATTAACTATTTTTTGTGTGCACTTACCTATTTTCAGCCGTCTCATCTGCCGAGGGAGGTCACTGGAAACAAGGCGATACTGAATGACTTGGTTTAATCTCTGCAGGGTCTGTTTCTTTTCCACTGGTGTAATTGGGTCTGGTGGAATTATCTTGTCCTACAAACATTCCTCCAATATGAGATGATATAGGTGCACTGCTTTAAACAATAAATCTTTGCTATACTCTACACTCATGCATGCCTATAAACCTACACCTATGTTTTTGTATACATTTGCAGAAGCGAGTGAGTAGAATATTATTTCACTACATTTAGAATTTTCAAATGGAAAGAAAAGCTAGTACTTTAACATCTGTATTATTTACCCTTATGCAAGCAGGCAGGCGTGGATAAGTGCCTGTTGTCAGCACATCAATTGCACATGGAAGAGAAAAACTGGGAAGACTGCAGACAAGTAAAAGATTTACACATTACAAAATTTCACTTAAATGGCACATGAACCATTACACTCCATGAATTAATGAAAAACAAGAAGCAAAAAATTAACAACAGCAAAGAAGTTCAGTTTTCAAAGCATCCCTTATTACAGGGGTTTTTTTTTCAGAAAGCTGTAGCTGCATCTGCAATATAATTTAGCAATTAAAAATTGCATCAAATTTCAACCAGCAGACACAACATTTCAAAGTAAAGAGGTTTGCAACTTCTTTCTTCCACTGAGATCTTTCGTCACAATGAAAGTGCTGAGAAGGAATTAGATTGACTAAATGCTTTATCTCCTGATACTGACACACCATGGTGCTGGTGAAAATTTTGTAGGAACCGTTCAACTTCTGAGAATAGAATGAAAATGTACATTGTATAATTGAGACATTTATACCAAACGTTCAAAACTCTGTACCACAGACTTAAAAAAGCGGAACAATAAAGATCCAAACAAGCCATTATTTATGCACTTACCGAGCAGTCACCAAAGTCTCCTTGGACATTTTGTGAAGAAAGTCAGCTGTTTCAATGAAGTACATTGACTGCTGCTCTAGAAAGTGGCAGATATCCTTGAAAACAAAAATTACAGCTAAGCAAAAATCTGCTGAATCAAAATTTTTAAAATATAAATATAAGAATCTGATATTCCTGTCTCAAATATAATACTAGGCATTCCAAAAGTATTTCTTATAATTATGATTTGATGCAGAATTTTCGGCTACACTTTGATGCTAAAAGGTCAAGAACAGAAATTCTGAAGGTGACTTAAAAATATTAGTGTAATAAAATCACTAAGCAGTAAGCTTGTAGCTCAATTAATCGGCATATAAGCTTAAAATTTAAAAAAATATTTTGCTCACTGCACATTTGTCCACTTTAGTGGCACTGTTTGCCCACTTGACGAGGGCCAGAATTCTAACAAATAACTGCCGCGTGCGATTGGCAAAGTGAAAGATTTCCAGTTTCCTGTAAGTATATATATATAAAGGCATGCATTATTGATAAACTGTTGTTGAAAGAACATAGACTGTTTAATGTAAGACAAGAATAAATCAATATATCATATAGACATAACACCATATTGTTCTCAACGTGAGGTTCAGTTGGTGTTGATTTTACAATGTTTTTTCTGGCTTGGAACTGTCCACTAGCTCAGCTTTAAGATTCTTATTAAAAATAAGCAGCTTTATGCAGAAGAAAGGTTTGCCAAAGCAATGCATTTTTCTTTAAATACATACATTCTGAAAGTTTTAAATATTTTGAAACTGACATACTACTAAAAGAGATTTTTCAAAGTTTATCTCCAGAACTGATGAAAAATGATATTGAAAAAAAAGCAATACTAAGCATTATTTCATGGCAATACTATGATCCAATTTTGGCCTATTAATATTCAAATCTGATAATAAATGTTAATGCATCACATAAAAGCACCTACAAAGAATAATATTTACTAACATTTAAGAATTACTATTCACTCAAAAACATCTTATAAACATATGTGACTACATTTAGTTCAGGACAAATCTCTCAAATTAAGCAAACATACCTGTCCATATCTGTTTTTCTGGGAAGCCTTTAAACATAGAAATATCAATGTCAATATTCAAATTACAATGTCCTATTGCTGATGTATGACAACACTGATCCAGATAGCCTAATAAACAATAACAGCCAAAATTAAACTACCCAGAAATGTGAAATTAATTTTATTAACTAATCTCTTACATAATATGGATGTCATACTTTGTGGACTGCTGGCATACACAAATACATTGATTTCGCTGTTTGGTAGCAAAAGATAGGATGCTTAAGGACTGTCATCCTTGTTTCTAATAGGCATGCACAAAGACGTTTGCTCATTGAATAACTATGTCATAGTGGCTACTTGAGACACTAATAATTACTAATTTTCAAAAGACTTTGCATTAATTTTGGTAGAATATTAAAGTTTATAGAATGTAAGGTCTTTAATATACTATGATATTAAGTGATGAAAATGTATTAACGTTTAATGTGTAAACCAAACCATGCATATATTATTTCGGTATTTAGAAAATGCCCAAGTTGTAAACGGCTTTTTCCTGCAAACTCTCTTAACATTAGTAACAACCTTATATGCCCGAAAAAGAAAAGAAAAAATTAAAAGCATATCTGATGCATTCACATGAAGCACACTGAGGCCACAAACATAGAAGTTCTTTCAATTTCTTTAAAATAATAAAATGTTGAAGCTTTAAAACTTGTATGACAAATAATGATACACTATTATTTTAACATACTTACAATTCTGATAAAACTGTCAGTTCATGGTAAGTCCGTTGTAATGCATATTCTATGAGAGTTCCTAATGGTATACTACCTCCGCCCTGATGGCCAGGGCCAGGATGAACAGCAATCTGATTTTCTACAGGTGGCATTTCTGTTTCTGCATATATTGTACAGAAAATATGAAGCATTTATTGTCATTCTTTTAAGTTTAAAAGTTTTTAAGTTTAATAAGTTTAACAATAGTCACAACGCGTAGTTTCAGGTCTAGTATTTCAAACAACTTATATAGTGTGTATGATATTTACAATAACAATTAATAATACCTTTTAAAAAATTGGACGAAAGATAGTTATTTAATTCTCTGGTCACAAGGGAGGAGAAAAGAGTAAGAAAAATGTTCATGTAAATCAAAATCAACACGATGTGCGTTATTAAAGAATTCGAATTTATTATACTTATAAGTTCAAATATTATTGTCGATCAGCTTACTTTAAAGCTTGGAACAATAAAATGAGCAAGAGCGGTTTCTTGCAATCATACAAAGTAACTATTTTATCGATTATACTTCTGCATAAAAAAGCATAACAAAAAGTAAAATGTAAATACCTGTCAATTGTACATTGTTCTGCAAAATTAAGTTAAGATAACTCTCGCTTTCTTTATCCCCCACCGGAAGTCAATACAGTTGTCAATTCTCAAATAGTGTTAGTTTCGCACAAAGTTTATCAGTCACTGTTCGGTTTTATATATATATACATTTTTTTTCTTGAAAATTCACTTTAATAAAAATTTTCTGCATTTTGATATGCATTACGACATCTATTTTAGGTTGCTACACGAAAATATTACTTGTATATTTACAGGAAAATTAGATCTTGAAGTATGTTGTTCAATTCCTGTAAACCAGTGATGCCCAACCTTTTTCGGCCTGCGGGCCAAATCCATTTCGGACAGCCGTGTCGCGGGCCTCTTTACCGCAAAAATACACAAAGGAAAAAAAAATAAAGCAGATACTATTTTTTATTAGAAACAAGTTGTAATTACCATTAATTATGTACTAATTAGTGGGATATTTGAAGTTGTTTACCCGAAACCAACTTCTGAATGTCCGGCCTCATCGTAGAGACACCAAGTTGGAGCACTGAATCGAAATGTTTGTCCATCGAAAAAAAGATTGGGAAACGCCCCTACGTGGGGATAAATACTTCTTCTTCCCTTTTTGTTTTTCGTTTTTTTAAGGTCTTTTATTACTAACATGCCGATTTCCTGCACTGTGGGCAGAAGTTTCGCGGGCCGGATGGCACCGCGTTGGCCCGCGGGCCGTAGGTTGTGCATCCCTGCTGTAAGCATTTACCGACGACATATAAAAAGATATATATAAGAAGATATATATAAAAAGTATAGTGATTCAAAGTGACACTGGCAACTTTCAATAATAGTGTGGGAAGTGGAAATTATATTTCAATTTATCAAAAATGTGGAGTTATGCATATAGGTACAAATAACCCTACAATAGATATATATGTATAATATAAAATGGGTGATGAGGCGTAGAAAATAAAAGCTTTTGAAGAGGATTGGGATTAATTTTGATTGTGAGTTGTCTTTTGATGCACATATTCAGAGTAGTAAGCAAGGCAAATCAAATTGTTGGTATTTTTGGGACCTTTGATTATGTGGATAGAGGATTTTAAAACTACAAAACACTTGATGCGCCACATTTGGAATATGCCAGTGTAATCTGACGTCCACTTTTAAAGCAGAAATATTAGTGAAGTGAGTACAAAGATTTGCAACTAAATGACTTGTAGAATGTAAATAAAGATATTTTTTATTATGATAGACCCAACTCTGGAAAGGGAAGGAGATACTAGGGTTTTGGGTTGGGGAGAACCTCATTCAAATGTTCAAGATAATCCATAGCTGCGATGTATTTTTTTTCACCACCACAAACTGACAGAACTAGAACTTCAGAAGAAAAATTTCCATCAGACATTTCTCCACTACGGACGGAGATCCAAACTACCACGATTATGTATCTTTACTCCTGTGTTAAATGTCTGTATGAGTATGTATGCCTGCCCTTGTGAGCAAAAGCAAAATTTCTGTCTTGGGTCTCCTTGACAGACAATAAAGTCTGAATTGATTTGATTTGATTTGAAACATCTGTTCACTACATATTTCAACCCTTGAAAGTCTACCAGTCACTTTTCCTTCCCTTGTATTAGACGTGAAAAGTTTAGGCTTCAGTGGTTCTTTCAGCTACTACTAAAGGCATTTAGAATTAATATGTTTGTCTACTTTCAGTTTTGCAAGCATTCATGTTTAAATAAAACATTTCTTCTACTGATTCTCTCATGACAAGTACATTAGGGATTTCCTCTCATTCTATTTCTCTTCATCATGCAGCTTTTTTTTATAAATATGGTTTTCTATTTTTTGTATATACATATATTTAACAACTTTTAACCATGCTTTGTTATCATACTATACTTGGGAGAAACTTTGACTCATTACACAGTGTCAAGTATGCTTTTTTTAATGGTCGCTCCACTGCAATTCAATTAAACACCTCTACAGTATAATTTGCAGACATGAAGACCCAAAACCTCAGCTGGGGTACTGTGGGGAGTCTAGCCCAGGACAGGCAAAAGTGGAGGACCTTTGTCACTGCCCTACGTGCCGACCGGCATAACGGGAACTAACTAACTAACTAACTAACAGTATAATAATATTTAAATAAGCATATAACATCTCCTTACACAAAATCAACTTTACATGCAGATAAAGCCATACGATGTTAAAGTTTATTTCTGAAGAAACAAAAGCAGACTTTCCTTTTTTTGAGTAAACATAGAAAACCAAATTTATGGGAGTCTTTAATTTAAAACGTGTATGCTGATAAGCATACAGTTAAAATACAAATACAATAATGTTGTCAAACATCTCTTAACAGGTATCAAAACAATCAGAAGAGATTTACAAAAATAACAGATAAGGTTGTAATGGATACATTATTAAACATTCATTATCTAACAACAAACCACATCAGTACCTACAGACTATAAGTTAAAGGCATCATGGACAAGTACTCCTTCAGCCACCACTCAAATGCTAACGATGCGGCATGTCTCAGCTGGGATGGAAGTGTTTCAGACAGGTAGGGCAGTGAAGAAAAAAATATGCCCACTAAAAGACTAAGTTGATCCTAGGGACAGCAGACATTCTCTAGCGATCTAGAAGGAAAATAGGTGCATGCTCCATTTCAAGCAGAATACAATGTAAGTGACATACTGACATACCATCAGTTAATTCTCAACACCATCCAAACAAGTAATAAACAGCAAACTTAATGGGGTGAATCTAAATATGGCCAGCTAAGTCAATACATCAAATAAGACACAGTGTAAACCAATTTCAGAAATGTCAGCATAATATAGGACACTGCTGACAAAGCCTGCATGACACAAGCAAATATACTGCATAATTTAACTATAACAAGCTGTTGTACATATTCAAGAGTCAATGATGATCATGACAAGCTTGAAGTGGGGGAAGAGGGGCACTGGGTCCACAGATAGCTAGCAAGGTCAAACTGCATCCACAAATGGGACAGGTGAGATGGTTATGTGCTTATAGGTATCACCATTTAAGCCTTGCACACTGCACATGTCCTCTACCATCAAGGATGTATCTACCCTCAACTGAAAAGGTGAGTCTGGTGAGGTTTTTGCTACAGGATGGGTGGTCGAGGAAGAGCATTCTGGTTTGCAGAGTTAAGACTGAAGTCTTTTAGGCTGGCCTTGAGCTTTTTTAAAAAAATTTTGCCAGACCACTTCTCAAAAGAGCAATATTGAAGAATAATAATATTGCTATGCAGACCTTCAGTTTGGTTGTAATGCTGAGGACTTGTGACCCCCTGATATATTTCAAGAGTCTATCAAAAACAGGACTGACTTTGGCAAGTCTGTTGTTGACATGTTGCTGTGTTTGACATAGTACTGCTTAGGTATGTGAAGTACTCAACCATCTAGCGTGCTCCTTTACCACAACAGTTTACAAGAGGCAAGTTGGTGCGTGAATTCAATTTTTTTTTTTAGGTTGATGGTTAGTAAGAAGTTGTTGCATGATGCTGACAGGCGATCAACCAGTCTGTGCTAGAGTTCAAGGTGCCGTTATCAACGAACTGGAGGTTTCGGATGAGGGATCCTTGTGGTGGTTGTAGCTTGCAGGCTCCAAAGTCTTTGCCATCACGTCCCCATCACTTCTTCGCTTTTTTTATAATAATAAATTGATAATCCTGTCATCACCATGGGATTGTAGATTCTTGTTCATTCACAATTGTACACCTCAGATTTATGGGTCACCAAGATTAGTTAGGTGCGACATGCACAAAGCAGCGTCGACATAAGGCTGCTACCCTCACATCATCATGCAATCGTTTATCAGGATGCTCAATTTAGTATGATGGCATATCATACACAGACGAAGTGTTACTAAGAACTAACTTTGAGTAGTGAGTGGCTGTTCGTGAAGGGAAGATAGAGCTAGGTCTGTCCACTTTTGTTCTTGCTCCCGCATAGTTTCTGTTGACGGCCCGTTGTCTTGTTCTAGTTCTGGTAGTTCCAACTGAGGAACGGCGATATCTTCCATTGGAAGGACATCTTCTCGCCACTTGTCGTCTATTAAATCCATTAGGCGTCCTGGTCTTTGCCAAGATTCGATTTCGCTGTCCATGGTTTTCCACGTTCAAGATGAGTACAAGGGGGATAACTTTCCGAGACTAACAAGTCTCGCGAGATTTTGAGTAGCGAAATGGCGAAGTGTTGATGTTGTCTGGCGAAACTCTTCGCACCGCGTGCATTTGCAGGTACTATCTGATGTTAGTTACACCTTGTTTTTTCTGATCCCACATCAAACATGACTAGAAAGAATTTCTGTTTGCTACACGAGTTTATTTGTCTGCACTTTATTTATAAAAATGAAAGTTAAAATGCATCTCTTCTTTGAGACAGTTTCTAACAGGCTGATTGGACCCATTCCATTGTACATTAAACTAATTAAAGTATTTCCAGAAGTATCCCAGTACCTTCCTAATTATGTTATTTGCAAAGCTTTAAATTTTGATAAAGTATTTTTCTTTTTTACTGTCTTTGTCAACATTTTTGTAATGTCGATAAAAATTAAGTTTGTGAGACAGCAGCCATTGTGTTCAGTTAAATCCAATGATCGATCGGACTGCGGTAATTGCATCGTCATTGTGAAAATATTAGTCATATATTGCTAGTTTCCAGTCATCTTTTGGTTATTCTTTGTTATGTTATACTTTTGAGAAATTCGGAGCTACGACAAATTACTTCACTTTCCTTGTGGCCAAAGAGTTAAACGAGTTTCTTTTTAAATACGTATGTTTATGCTCACATGAAGTTAAATATTGTGATAAATACAGCAGAAGTGGTCCACAATGACTTGAGGATTAAGGAAGATTTGTGTAATATTAGTGAACCATTGGATCTTAGCGGCTTTTGATGTGCTGAGGTGGAGAAGAGAAAAACTGAAAGCAGATTTCTCTAATGATATTGGAAAGTTTGTTGTAAATCCACTTCTGTTCTGATGATGAGAGGGTTGCTAGATTGCTCAAAATTACTTTTAGATTCTTCTATGTGAAAATGCATGTGTAAAAAAGGAGTGAGTGATTTCCAGACATAGTTACAATGCACCTTGTTTCAAGCACACCCCTAAACAAAATCTTAATGTTCTTTCCAATGAAGTGCAGCCTGCTCTAATAAAAGAGCATGCAAATGATATGTTTTTAATCCTTTTGAGAATTTTTCTGAGTCACTGTGTTCTGTCATTCTTCAATAATATAGTTTCTATAACACATTTTACAGAGGGTATTCATTCTGCTCAACATTGAAAAATTATATCAATTATCAGGCATTGTCCATAGGTCACGTAACAACTATAGTTGATAGGTGTAACTATCATTATAGTTGATAGGTGTGATAGTTTGCTAGAATGCATGTGTTTCAAAACTAATATGACTTTTTATAGCAGGAAGTGACGTGTTTGTAGTTGATGGCTGTTTAACAGGGAAGGCATATGTCAAAGTGACTGGTAACCCTTACTAAAGCTTGGCTGGATTATGAACACATGGAGAGAACTTTATTGAACTTTTTCACTTTGCATTTTAGAGAGAGTGGAGATAATCAATTTACCTGTCCTTTACTTTTTACAGAGGAAATGAGAATGATAACTGTCATAGTGAACTAAGTTTTATAATAAGTTGCTTTATCATTTAATTATTTCTTATTATTTTCTTTCATTTTAATATAGAAATGGCCTCAAGTTCAAGGGGATCATCTTATCAGTATGAATCTCAAGGTATAAAAAGTTTTTGAAGGTCTTTTATAATTTAAATTCATTGTTTACAGTTTTCATGGTCTTCATTACCATCTGATACTGATTTTCCTTCAGTCTGTCTCTTCTCACTTTCTTGTTTTCTTCCGCTCCCCCCTCTATACCTCTCTATTATAATAGGAATATTCACCAGTGAAATGCTTTATAAAAAGTGTATATATAAGATTAAAGTGATTATGATCATTACTAGTATGTAAGTATGGTCACTATTATCCTTTTTTGTCATCCTTATATCCTTCATGTTCCTAGACCTTGTTTCATAATAATTTTATTGCAATATAAATGATATTCTGGCTTTTTATTTGGCTTCATGCAAGTGGAAGTATACAATTATTGATAATGATAACTTTTGAATTACTGGTAAGATGTCAATGTCTAAATTGTAGATTATATTTACTTTATGAGAAATATGCAAATTATCTATCATTTTAAGTGAAGTTGAACTCTGTGTCATCTTATTGTTACAGTCTGTTAGACAAGATATGTATTATTTTGCAGGGAGCTTTTCTTGGGACAAATATCTAAATGAAACTAATGCCACCCCAGCACCCATTACTTGCTTTAAACAAGTATGTATTCCACATTGGTATATGTCTTAACATGATTGGGCACAGAGTCAAGTTTAGAGTTTAGTTCCTCTGCCTAATTCAAACGAATAACATGAAGATCATATAAAACTACAGCTGTTACTTTGCATTATCTGGTTAGACAGGGTGTCAAGATGGATATTTTAAGAATAAATAAGTTTACTGATAACAATTAATGTCTAGTTTAATAACATTCCTGCAGCTAATTACTTTAATGAGAGCTTGCTATCATAAAGATTATGATTCAGAGTATGAATTTTTTGCTTTAGAACATGATTTATCATGTTGCAACTACTCATGTTAATGGTATTTTATTTTTATATGATTACTCTTGCAGTTAGTTATGTATTAAGTTATTATTAAGTTATTTATTATTTGCAGGTCAGTAACAGTTCTGAAAGTTGTTTAATTCATGATTAGGCTTACAACAGCATTCACCAATGTCAGAGACAGTAATTGAAGGGCTATTGCTAACCTGTGTGAGAACAGAAGTTCAAGGCATTTGAGCAGCATATGTGTAGAAGAGCTATTTCAGTAATTTTGGTTTCAGTGGCCTGTACCACCAGCCAATGAGTTTGGGTTCACCATGAAACTGGAGGCATGTGACCCTCGTAATTTGACATCAATCTGTGTGGCAACAGTTGTTGGAATGCAAGGGCCTCGCTTACGACTAAGGCTAGATGGAAGCGATAACAAAAACGATTTTTGGCGACTGGTCGATTCGTCTGACTTGCATCCCATTGGCTACTGTGAATCACATGGTGGTTTGCTACAGCCTCCTCTTGGTTAGTGCATCACTTGAGTAAAGTTTTATGGTTAGCTAATAGCATGAGTTTGTCTGGTGTGAAATCCTTTAAAATTCTGTGTTCTTTTTCTCATTAATATTGTTAAAAACTATTGCAATGAAGGGCATGTGCTTTACAATCAGATGTGTTTCTACAGGCTTCAGAATGAATCCTTCATGCTGGCCTTCATTCTTACAGAAAACACTGAATGGAGCGAAAATTGCTCCAGAACGCTGCTTCAAAAAAGTGAGCATTTGCCCTTTATTACTTTATTCTATATCTTTATTATTTTAATTTGTATAGCAGGGGGAAAAATGTAAAAAGCTATAACTTTTTATGATCATTTAGCATGAGAATTTTAGAACTGTTTAGGTTAGCGTCCTATGTTGTAAATGTATCTAAACAAGCAGTTTCTTTTGTGCACCATTCTTAATAATGTCACTAACTGTATGTCAGTTGAAAAGTAAACATCACAAACTTGTATTACTGGACTGCTTGCAGGCAATTTTTTCCAATTAACTACTAAAACAGGGCTGGTGTATATTAAGCTTCTGGTTTAGCCACGTTTCAGTTTAACAACTAGAACAAGGCTGGTGTATACAAAGCTTTCGGTTCAGTCATATTCATTGTTTAGGCTTGCCAAGACCAACAGCAGAGAACTTCGAAAAAAGCTAAGAGTTGGTCTTGGCAGACAGACAGCAGTCCACCTGTACATGTCCTTGGTAAACATAGGGCTATAATATTATTTATCCTCTCCTGCTGTGACCTCTAGGAACCACCAACACCCAAAAGTAACTATTTTGAAGTGGGGATGAAGTTAGAGGCTGTTGATCGGAAAAACTCGCAGCTCATATGTCCAGCCACAGTGGGTGCTGTTAATGGAAACCAAATCCATGTGACTTTTGATGGTTGGCGAGGAGCATTCGACTACTGGTGCCAATATGATAGTCGTGACATTTTCCCGGTCAAATGGTGTGCTTCTTCAGGACATCCACTTCAGCCACCAGGACAGAAAGGTTAGGATACATTTAGGGCATCCAGTTTATGTTGGCTGTTGATATTTTTCTTTCACAAATGGTAAATGTACCATTTTGACAAACCAAATACAGTATCTTAACTCTTGTCAGTTGGGAGTTTCTTGTTCATCTATAATAATTCATAATTCATTGTTGTCTTTACAATGTTTAAATTAGCTGTTAAGAGCTAAGTAGCATGTAAATAAATTAATTTTTGGTTCTTATATATATATAGCATCGCTTTAAATCTTTCTTTCCAATTTTTAAAAATAAAATGTGCTTAATCTTAGTCTAAATTTGATATAGATATGTGTTTGTGAGTGTGTGTGTGTGGAAAGAAAATTGATGTGCACATTGCAAAGAATTTTGATATGCACTTATGCATATTGATTTTATATGATGAATTTATATTCATATGTAGAAGATCAGTACTTTCATAGGTGTAAGTGATGGTGGTGTAAATTTCTGTCTTAAGGAATGCCAACTAAAACCTCTAAACAAATGAAGGAGTCAGATTTGGTGTTAAATATTCTGCCACCAGCCATGGGGACACCACTACCCTCACCATCTCCTACATCTCCCAACACTTCCACTACTTCAAACGAACGCCAGGCACAATCGCCAAGTGACCTTAGTCACCCATCTACACCTATGCTTGTCACTGTCTCAGAACCAGACACCAGCTCTGGACAGGGAGGCTCTAATGGTAGGTATCCTAAATAAGTCATTCATGACAACTTGATTTTAAAATTTCAATAACAACATAAGAATGGAGAGCAGTAATTCATTACATAATTGATATCTTTCATGGTAAAGAATAATGCTTCTAATAATCATTTGTCTTTGTGCCAAAAACGTATTCAGTATTGAAATTTTGTTTTTCGTATTTAGCTTTATATGTTGGCACTTTCGTGAATATTTTTATCTGATATAAACTGTTGGCACTTAAATTTGGCTTGTTGGTAGATTTCATAAAAAAATGCTTCCTAAGGTTGATGAACTTCACAGTTATCCATAGTCTCACCCTGTTTATGTGAATTACATTTTACTTTCTGTTGCAGTCTGTGTCTATGTTAATCATGGCTGCTATTGTGGCAGTTATCTGAACCCACGCAGAGTGTCTAATCTACCATCACAGCTGGGCCCTGGCACTTTGAGTCGGGTGTTACAAGAATGTGTGCAAAATTGCATAGACTGTGCTGTACAGGAACGGCAGGTTTACAACTTGGTAAAAGAAGGCAGCAGTAAAGTTATCATTACAGGTGTGTGAGTGGTTTTACTGTTATATTAATGAGCAGTTAATTCATTTATTTCAAAGGATTTGAATTGTTTTTGCTTGGTTATTTATTCTTTGTCCCTACCAGATGACATGACCAAAGGAGATAATATATGCCTGGCAAAAAGAAGTTGTCCAAGAAATTCCTGACCTCTGGTGGCATCAGAGAAAAAAGCAGTTATGCTTTCTCTCTTTTGTCCAACCTCTGTTTTCAGAGATGGAGCTGTAAACAGAAGTTTGCAAACAGAAAAGCAACACTAAAGACATGTAGCAGAAGTGAGCAGCCACATTGTTTTAATGAATGAAAACTGATTTGTTTCCTCCCACTTTAGACTGTGGCAGCTGACT
Source organism: Pomacea canaliculata (assembly GCF_003073045.1). Lineage (NCBI taxonomy): Eukaryota > Metazoa > Mollusca > Gastropoda > Architaenioglossa > Ampullariidae > Pomacea > Pomacea canaliculata. Next base: position 2,477,042 of record NC_037595.1, on the reverse strand, counting down.
GGTAGCCAAAGGATCACAAGCACTGTGCAGAACAAAGCAAATTATTATTTATTGTGATCATACTTTCCCTGGTGGGGAGATCGTGGCATTTACAAAAAATCCCTAAAATCCATTTTCACATGTGTATGCAGATAAATTCATAGTAATAATAATGAGGATTTATATAGCGTCTTTCCAAAAATGTTTTGCTCAGAACGCTTTACATAAATTATACATAGACTAGATAATAAACAACCATGCACCCATATTAACATATAACAGACGTTCGCTCCTACTACAGAAGCTACTCACACACAAAGTAAATGCAGACATACATGCTTAGGGTCATAATGATGTAGTTCTGAAAAGATGTGTCTTAAGTTTGGACTTAAAGGTGGTAAGAGAATCAGAGAGTGGCGAAGGCTGATGGGTAATTTGTTGCAAGTTGATGGGGCTTGATAGGAGTAAGACCTCTGTCCATACATCTTTTTCTTAGTGAGACTCACAGAAGCTTAGTGTCAGAAGATGAACGAAGAGGTCAAGCGGGTGTATAGATGGGAGCGACATCTAGACAACAAGCAGAGAGGATGGAATAGGATCAAGCTCACGTTTTGGGGCTGCTCTTCAGACAAATTTTTTTAACAAGTTGTTCACTAACTGGTTCAAAACCACAAAACGGACTGTTGTAAACTGTATCTGACACAGACGAAGGTGGAACAACAGCTTCTGGCATATCAGTACCATCTTATTGGTAAAAAACTGCAAATTTCTGTGGGAGATCTTGCACAGGAAACACGGGAGTGGAGTACTAAAGGTTTTGCTATCATTAAATACCTGTTTTACAGGCAAGTATTTTTTCGGAGAAAATGTGGACTTTGCTCGGTGAACAATGTCTGTAACACGACTCCTGGCCACCTGAAATATCTGATGGTGCACATTGAATCCAGTGACTTGCCACTCCTGCTCTGCTTGTCTCCGTTTATGTTTGGCTTCCAGAAGCTCTGTACCGAGGGTGGTGTACCAAGGTGAGGGGGGACGCCTGGAGACCAGGCAACGGTCAGTGCGGCGTGACTATCCAACATAGTATGGAGAGTTCTGACAGCTCAGTGATGGTGGATTCAGGCTGAATGTTGACGCTTAGGTTGGCCTTAAAAGCCTCCATGTTTAGTGAGGCTATGCGCTTCCTTGTAACCAGGCGGCATGGCTGGTTAGGCAAATTCCAGTGTAGACAGCACATATAAATGGTCCCAGGACAATACATGTTCAATGGCTGACAACTTAAGAAGACAATTTCCCTCTTTGTAGATCACCCAGTCCACAATATGTCCCCGAGTGTGAGTGGGTTCCAAGACAACCTGTGCTAGTTCGACTATTCCTATGATATCAAGTACTTTCAACATGTAGAGTTGTGTTGGTGTGTTGAAATGAAGGTTAAAGTTACCAAAAGTAGGAAGCGATCCTTTCAAGCGCCCCAAGTGCAATACAATATTCTGTTACTGCCCAGAGTTTATCTCAACTACAAGAAGCTGGTGAAGGAAAGGTGATGTGTGTGTCTTTAGTGACCACAATGTAGTTGACATTCCAGTACAGAATTTATTTTTTAAATTGTGTTTTTATACAGCTACCATGGGAGGAAAGACATACACAAAGCGCCTCATTGCAGTGGAGAGGGTGTCTACCTTTTGGTCATTCCTGGAGGGTCTGCTGGAAGAGCTTGGTGCATGTGAAAATCTTTTCTCAGGGCAGCCTCTGGCTGGACCTTGTCCCAAGTGCATAAGACAGCGCCAGATGACACCATCTGGATCAGGAGCTGCTTCTCATAGTAAGTATCTGGTGGCAACACATTTATTTCTGTTTTATTTTCAGTAAATAAAGTTGCTTTTAGATAAATCTGCAGTGACAAGCAAGAATCAACTATAAATCTCCACTGTGTAATAAACCTCCTTGCTTGATGGGTGATCATGTGACATATTGTGCACATTTTATGCACAGAGCAGAACAAGTGTATTGTAAATGATAAATTTAATAGAAATGATTTTCAAAAGTCTTTTCAAAGAAGTATCTTTAAGTTTATTTTGAACTTTTGTGAATTCATTCCATACAGACAAAAAGCAATGTGATTTATCGCTTAGAGCCTGATTGTGGCAATGTTTTACAGTAAAGACATTGACACACCATTTTAAAGAACATTTTTTAAACATATAAGCAATGTGATTAATTTAAATAAAATTAATTTAAAGCTTTTGTTTTCTTTTACTAAATTAAAATAAAAGATGGTAACTGTATGAAATGGAGAGCTCCTGTCATGAGGTAGGTTTTGAGCCAGAAAATAAAATATTTACACAACATATATAAACGTGAAGTGCCAAGCATTGAAATATTTTATTAGAATATATTAGACTTAAAATATACTTTTATTTTCTTGTTATTTTTAGTTGTTGAAGTACAAATCCATGTCAAGTTGAGTAACCAGTAACCATCTCAAACATGGCGCTTGATGAATGGACTCATTGCCTACTTTCAGATATAACAAAATACCTGATTGGTTGACTATTTTAACTCTTTAAGGGAAGTAGTTCATAGAACAATTTCTAAATGTACCAACAGTTTCTTTCATTTTTTTATTCATTTATATTTATGCACAGTGTGATGTATCTTGTGATTTTACCCTGTGTGAATTAGTGTGCAAAACAGGAAAAAGTTCACTTTTGCAGATGCAAAAATGATACGAAAGATTTAACAACTTTTACAGCTTCAGAAGATGATCTTCCTGTACCTGATCCTCATGGGTTTAGACGTAGATGGTCAACTGAATCTGGGGACAGTCTGAGAGGAGCTAAGATGCTCAAAATGGACCGCCGATATTCAGCTTTTGAGGCAGAAGGTAGAATGTTGCTTGGGACTTCCTCAGTAATATCTTGCTGTTCTTTTCCAAAAGTTGAATGATTTTGAAAATCTAACACAAGGGCAGAATTATTTGAAGTGCCTTGGTCTTCAGATAAAAGATATATTGTTCCATTTCCAATTTTCCATATAACATTTTAATGTCCAACATTTTACCTGCACTTTTGCTTGTTTATCAATGTGGCAGCAAGCTCAACAACAGGTGATAATCACAGCTTGGCACCACGTTCCTCTGACCCAACACTGTGGTCAATTGAAGAAGTTGTGCAGCACATCAGTGAAACAGATGCTGGCCTGGGGACACACATGGAACTCTTTCGGAAGCACGTGAGTTGTGAAACCTCTTTCCCTCAAGCCAAGCTCATCATTTGTGATGCAAATAAACCCACACATCAGAGAAGTGTAATTTTTGCTCTAAAATAGATAGATATTAGGGATTATTTTCACAGGATGTCATATTTTTTCAAGTACAGAATCTACATTTATTCAAATACAGTCATGTCAGCATCTTCTGGAGCATTGTCATAATTCTCCAAACCCTGAATTCTGACCTGATATTCTTGTGATTATATTTGTACATAGGTTTATACTTCTTGTCTAAGATACCCTCTTTGATATTTACAAATGCTCAATTATAATTTATATTATCATTTATTTTAAACAATAATTGTAAAACATTACGATTGTTTATTAATATCGATACATTATGATTCAATACATCTGTCATGTATTTCAATGGAAAAATGAAATCCATCTGTCTGGCTGACGATCTTAACTATAGCTTTTATTTGGGGTAGGGCTTATGTCATGAGCATACTGAAAAATCATTTTAGAGCTTATTTTTGGGGGAAAATTTTTTTTGTATGAGACTAGAAATAGGTTATAATACAAAGACTGTTTAAAACCCAGGTCTTTAAAATGTAAAATGCCCTTGTTGTTAGTTTGTTTAAAAATTATGTATTCTAATATATTTAATAATCATGTAAACTGATTTAATTTCCACTGCAGAAAGTTTTTTTTAAGACATGCTGAAAATAAAATGTTGAATAAGGGTACAATGATAATTTTTCTGAATTTTCGGTACAGGAAATTGATGGAAAAGCCTTCATGCTGCTGAACAGTGAGATGATGATGAAATACATGGGCCTAAAGTTGGGTCCTGTTCTTAAGCTGTGCAACATCATTGAAAAACTCCGTGTGCGCACAAAGTGATCTGCTATTACCATCCAGTCCAGTTGCACAGAAATAACAGAAGTGTGTATTTTAGTTGGGAGCCCTTTGAAGATTCTTATGAATTTGCAGCATTTTTTTCAAAACATTTTATATGAAGCTTTAAGCAGTGTAGTTCACACACAGCATCATCTCATCCCCGGTTGTTTTCTTTCAGTTTGCCTCCTTTTTTTTCTCTCATGCAGACCTGCCTAAAGACATGCACAGGTGCATGCAAACACAGACATCTTCTAGCTCAGTTCACCTACTCTTCCTGCACTTATGTTTCCATAGAAATATGTTTATGTTGGACCAGCTTTTCATTGCTGTCATACATTAAACAAAGCACAGTAAAGGTAGATTTTAGACCTGGTGATATGTGCACTTCTCCCTGTTTCTGGCCTAAATTTTTTCCTGACCTTATTCAGTGATGCATACCAGATTCAGAGATATTGTATCTGCCATTAGTGGATTGTTTTTGTTTTTGCAAAGTTTGACAGAGAAGTAGATTCAGCTTTTATCATTTCTTGATCAGCTGACTCACTGCCATAAAACAAAAGAAATGAGGAAGCCCTGTTTCTTCTTTTCCACCATTACTGTTTGTGCTTTTTTGCATCTTACACATTAATCATTTGCAGGTGCGTGTTACAGGGTGTAAGCATGAACACATGTGCTGAACTGTGCACCAGAGGGTCCATGTCAGTATTCTGCTAATGCAGTGATGTGCTCTTAATCACTGCTGCACATGTAAATATTTCTGAAATCCATTTTTAATTTTATGCAGTTGTTTGTTGGGAAAGGAACTAGGATTTACATTTGTAGGTGTGTGGTGGATGGGCATTTTTCATTCGGGGTTCACTTGTAGTTTGAGTTTAGCTGTGTTTTCTTTTAGATTTGAAAAAATGACCTTTTCTTTAAATCAAAATTCAGATTTTCTTTTGTGCATTTAAACAATGTAGTGGAACATGTTTTAACAGAAGTAGAATGTATCGAGTCTAGTAAAACATATTCCACATCTAGACTCAGTATATATTATCTTTATTAAAGTGTTTAAGTGGAATTTATAGACCCAAATTAAGCTATAACATCGGTTGGAAATGGTGAATAATTATTTGGTTTGTTCAGAACTAGATTTATTTTTTGAAAAGGTACACTTGCAAATTAAGCTGTACAATTCGAGGATACCAAGACATTGTTGGACCATTATAAGGTTATTTGCAGGGTATTTTTTCATGACAAAAAGGAAATGTTTATGCATTTGTGATGTTATGAAGGGTATAGAAGTAAAGGAAGATGGTGTTTCTATGTTGGAATGATTATTGATGCAATGCAAAGTATGGATGCATGGACACATTTGGCATTCTCCAAGGATGCTAGCACTAGAAGTTATCAAATTCATTGCAAGGCTGTCTTCTGTTGTCCTGTTTGAAGGGACAGTAAAATAGCTGGAAAAAATTTTCCCTTTAGTAAAATTATTTTTAGCATGTGCTTTTTTGAGCCATTTATTTATGGACCTTAAATGTTTTCCTATCAATGCATACATTTATTTAAAAAGTGATTAGAGAAAACTGGAAATATGTGACTTCCATAGTTTTGGTCTCAGGTGTCTGAGATCTTAGAGATTTGAGCAAACTTCACAGCTTTAATTCTTGATAGCTGTACACTTCACTGATATAGTGCAAATGCCAGATGTTTATTAAAAACAAAATGTTCTCCCCTTGTTTAAACAAAGGCTGTGTAAAAGGCTGATGTGTCCAAATTTTTTTTTTTATCATGTGACTGAATTAATTGCAAGGTACTGAATACTCAAAATCCAAGCAAATAACACTGATTGTTTTGTAAAATGCAAACCTTTGAGCATTGAAATTCTTATCTTCAGACCGTTTTGTTCTCTGTACCATCACCAAAGTAGGCCTGCTGTTATGGTAATAGTTTATTAGCATGAAGCTCTTGCAAAAGCTTTACAATATCTTTCAATAATGAAAAACTCCATGAATGAAATTTAAATAATGCAAGTACAAACTAATGATAATGGTATTTTCAGTTACCAACTTTGAGCTTAATTTCATGTTTGACTGTGTTAGCCTTTAATGTGTAAATTATCATTAGTTGTATGTCGCTGTTACACTTAGAAAGGTGAACTAGACATCACAAAGAAGTTTATGTGAGTCATCTTGATTATATACACAGAGGTAAATCCTAAAGGAAAGAAAACATGAGTCAGAAACTGATGTGCACATCATTTCTTCATCAATTTGAATAAAACTTTGATATCTAAAAACTTTTGCCAGTGTGTTCACATGCAGCACACAATGGTTATATTCACACTGTCTGATGCATTAATTGTAGAGACTTTACTGATACAGCCTGTTGTGGTTTGAATCATTTTGATGAAAGATGTTCAGTTGTTAGTATGCTGTGAAATTGAAGTGGTCTCTTCAAGAGATTCACTTTTGTTGTTAACAATCTTCTACATAGGTGTTTGAAATGGTAAGGGTTTGTGAGAGAATCTGTGAGTGTGTCTGTGTGTGCATGTACACATGCGTATGTGCATGTGTCATGAAAAAGCTGTGAATTGGTATAAAGGACATGTTTTAAAAATTGTGTGTTTTACAAGTCGTTTTTGCACCTAGTGCAATGGACTATTCTCCTTTGAATCTGCATTAAGTCTCTACATGGCTTTCTTTGCACTGTCAAGTGCATTCCATTGTGCACAGTTAGGAGCCATGATAATTGTGAACGTTTGTAAGTCTTAAAGGTTCATTTCATCACCTGTTAGTTTATAAATGTACTCTCAATTTTCAAAGGAAAGATATTGAGATATCTTAAATGTTCCACGTGGAACCATGCACTTTGAATGTTTTTTTCAAGAGAGAATGTGTGTGTGTGCATGATTGTGCTTGCACATGTGCATGGATGCAAGTAAACATGGCTGTGGTCAGCTTGATTAAAGCGCCTGGGTGTCCATCTCTTTGTGCCTTCTAGAATGACAATTTGGCTGCTAATAGCTGTTGATTTTGTGCCAGATCTTTAGCCGACTGGTGCTTCAAAACCCCTTTGCCCCTTACCATTAGAGAATTCCAAATTCGAAATGCAGCTTTGTGGACAGCTGTGTTCAAATCCATTTTCTTGACAGAATCATATAAGTAGTTTGTGACTAACAAGTTTTTTGGCAGTCCACAATGCATTAGTATCTGAAATTTATAATACAAAATGCCTATACCCATTAAAAGTGCACTTTATAGAAGTGGTCAGTGTAAATGAGCTTTTGGGTACATTTCTTTCCAGTCTCCCAGTGTGTTATTTGCTTGTGTTTTTAACTGTGTCTAGACACCAGCTGCAAAAACATTCCTATTGTTTTGGTGTCTCAAAAATGATACTATTATCGTTCACCAAACAACTCTGTCAAGCAGCCTTGAATTTCTATGCCAAAGATGATGTGGCTGAAGTGGAATCATCTTGGAATGTGTGCAAACAAATCTTTGAATAAATTGTCTCACTGTTATAATTTGTTAAGAAACAGCTACATCTTTTTGTCTTGCAAGGTGTTGATTTTTGTCTGATTTCCAGTTTATACTTGCAGAAGTTGAGAGAAAATAGACTTTGGAAAATATGTATATCATTTTCAGCTGTAGCTTTTTGGTATAACATTAAGTCTTTCTCATTTAGAGTCAGGGAATCCCAAATTGGTGCTTATAAAATACATCATATATAGTAGGAAGAAGAATTTCATTTCTTCAGGTCTGACATAGAACTGACCAGAAAATGGCATTGTATTTTGTTATTTTCTCTTTTTAGTTATAACTGAAGTTTTTGTCTAAATATATCTTTGGAAAAATATTACATTTCTATTAGTAAAAAGTGATGGAATACTGAAAGAAAAATGATATATAACAGATAACATACTTCTTGCATTCTGTCAAGCACATCTTAATGAAAATCACAGCAGATAGCATTTAAGATGCTCACCTATTATTATTATTAGTAGTAGTAGCAGCAACAGAAGCAGCAGAAGTATATGCACACTGTGGTGTTGATTACAGAAAGAGCACAGAGAAATGCTGTTTTTGTAATCCCAGGTGTACAGTGGTGTTACTCATTTTAAAAGTAACTTAAGTCTGCACCAGACGATAAGACTAAGTCACAAGTAAATTCAAACAAATTAACAAATATGACACAGGCAGGCTTAACTGCATTGATGATCTGAACAGTCTTGCCAATTATTTATTATTTCACTCAGAGCACTTTTTGCAAACTTGTAACAGTCTTTCATAAAAATATGTGTCATTTAATGTTGTTTCCTGCTACGAAAAAGATAAAAATGAAATACCATTAAAGTACCAAATGTATCAACAGGAATTGTGCAGGGGCCCAGACTTTAGAGGTGCTAAATTTGACAGTAAGGAACTGCTTGCTGGACCTAATTTTATCCTAATTGATGGCATAAAATCTATTAAGTGTAATAAAGAACAAGCTAGGGCAGGTCTAACTCTTTAACATTTACGAATGCAATATGTTAATGTGTACATTTCTCTTGCACAGGTACACATGTATACATCAACTTTCTTTTTTTATTATTATTCTCATTAAAAAGATAAGTTTTTACTCAAGCTCCCTAAAGATATTTAAGCTATCAAAAATAATCTGTAACATGAAGGTGTTACATCGACTATATTTTTTTGAAGTATGGACAAAGTGCTGTCTACAGCTCCCAGACTATACTATGACATGCACATTTTTTATTTTAAAGGACATGGGACAATCACTTAAAAATACTGAAATAAACATGATGGGAAATAAATACATCCATTGCCAGATTTTTCTAAATAGTGACATTTATATAATTTAAAAATATTTTTAAATAGGGCAAAATGTACGCTATACAACTTGCTTTTGACACCATCACCCTCACCCCCAATCTCTCAACATGCTGTCTACTGTGACATGGATGTTGTGTTGTTCACAAATTTTCGTGGATCTTCATGGATCATTAGATACTTTTCAGGATTGACAGGCAGTGCCAGTGATCAGAAACTAGTCCGTAACTACTAGAGCTTAAAGTTTACCTTTTTATGCCCATATTGTTTAATCATTTGCACTCAATTTAGTTTTCCTTTTATACTTTTTGGAAGTCTAAAAAAAGTTATATAAAAGTGAATACTTACTTCAATGACATGGCATTGAAAACTAGGAAGAGTTTGACATGTCAAAATGTTGCCTGGTTTGAACTTACTTTACATAAGCATTTTAAATTATTTATCGTGTTAATCAGATATAAACAAGAGAGAGAGACAAAGGGGGAAATTATAGCAATTTCAGGAACCAGATGATTATGGTAGCTTTTATTTTCAATCGTTTTCTCAGGGAATATTATTATAACCGGCTCAGAACTACGTTTTATATGAAAGCTTTGTAAATCTGCTGTTAATTTAGTTACACCTATTTGTATGTGCATGTGCAGTATGTATTGTATTTTTCATATTGTCCATGAACGAAGTAATTGTTTTTATTTAAGCTGCATGCTTTTCTTTGCTCTTTAAATTTTTTTATGTTGCAAAAACTCTTGAATTTTGGAGACTGAAAAGAGTTGTTTTGTCATTGTAGCTCTAACCCACCCATTTTCTTTTCTTTTTTTTTTGTGTGTATGTTTTTGTTTTTGTTTTCTTATTGTACCAGTCCTGGCTGTTCTTGCCAGATGAAAACAGAAGTTATTTAAAAAGTGTCAAAATTTAAACATTGTTTTTCTTCACCTTGCACTTTTTTTCATCAACAAAAGCTATTACAGAAGCAATATTACAAATAGAAGTACTGCTATCAGAAAAATTGTGTACAAAGCAGTCAGGATTGCCTGTGTCATAACATTATCATATTCAGGAGATGATTTGAGCAAGCCTGTGTCTTCACATTAAACTGTGTGTTTTGAGGAATGTTACTATGGACTCCCTCCCATGACATTTGTCAAAAATAAAATGGTGCTCAGATTTAAAGTATTGGATGGCTTTATGTGAAGACAATTCCTTAAGCATACTGACATCTCAGAGTTTCTTTTTTTTAACTGTACTAATAATTTAACTTGAATAATAATTGATTTTAGACTACATTTTCTGTTCTGGAATATTTTATTTCATTCAAGTGGAGATAAAATTAAGAAAGTTTTCATGTATTGCTTGACTGACGCATAGTACTTCTCACTTTTCATGTTGATTGCACTTTCAGCGTCAATCCTGAAATGTTTGATAGGCAATAAATACCATAAACTGCTCTATGTTGTTATACATGTTATACGTGAATTCTGCAGACTCAAATGTTGTCAAGAATACTCACCAAAATGACACAAAATCTCATGAAAAAGCTATGCATGACCCACTACATACAAGCAATAGTGAGCTTAAGACACACTCAACACATAGGGAAATAAAAGGAAAAAAAAAAGAGTCAGTGCGTTATTTTATGAATACTTATAATAAAGATGACTGCATGGATAAATACATAAAAGAGAACACATCAAGAAAATAGTAATGGTTCTGGTCAGGCGTCACTCCATCCTTGAGATCATACCGATCCAAGCAAAAGACTCCCAGAGAGTCATTTTTATAAACCAAAGTTCTCGGTCATTCTGCCGATGGGAGCATTTGGTCTTACACTCAAAAGTAATCTCTGACAACAAGATGCTGATCATGGTCTTAAAAGATCTGAACAAAGATATGCCACTGAGTTTTATACAACTGAGTCCCAGACATGTTTTAGTAGAATTATTTATAACTAGCAGGGTATACCTTCATTTACGGCTCCTACCTTGCATCCATATCTAACAAGCTCATTGTTTATTCGCCATCAAGATATCTTCGTTCCGCTGCAGACCTATTTTCAACCAGTCAAAAGTTTTTGCGAGGATCCTTACGGTGGAAAAAAGTATGGAACTCGATGGTATTCTCACTTTGAAACATGCTCCCAGCTCCAAGACCCAGGCGCTGACATAGGTCGCGACCATGATCTTGTAACGAAGCTGAAGCAGGAAGTGAAGCGACTCTCAGACATCCCCGGAATTGGCTTTGATGTGCAGAAGTTGCAAGACCCAATAGCAGTGGTGGTTACCAGGGCTGTGATACCACAGGGTTAGGTGGGCGATCCAACAGACACAAAACCTTCAGCAAGAAAACACTGTGTGAGTACGGATAATAGTTATCTACAGGACCCGAACTTGGATATAATGTAAGAGCTAGAATCTATTGGAGACTGATTCATATTGTGAAGTCCTGAAACAATTAATGGTAACCGAAAAATAACATGAGTTGGCAGCCTTTGGTTATCCATCTATAACATCCTCAGTCAGTATTGTATGAACTTCACAGTTGAATTTATCATGATTGGGTATATGTTTAGTTCACTGTATACAAGATTATTTGGCGTACGAATATCAACAGCAAAGAATTTCTCTTCCAGTGCTAAAAAGGTGTTTTTCACAGTACTTGACAGATTTTTCCAATCCCCAGATTTGAGATTGATATTGTGTCTTTTACTGTTTCTTTGCGTCGGTAATTTGAAGAATACATCAACGAAGTAGTTATTGTGAGCACGGAGCCTTGGCATTATGAATATGCATTGAAGGTGGCTAAACACAGTCCACCATACATCCATCTGTGTGTCACTTAAATATCCACCTTTCATAAAAACGACAATATTACATTTATCCATTTTGTATTTAATCATGATGTCGTGGTTACCGTCTGTTGTTTAACTACGTCAGTGGACCTATAGCGATTTCAGAGATAAGTGCAACGTCTCTGCCAAAGACAATGCCAATGATCAGCTTTAATTATTTGTCCCAGTGGGCAATTTGAACATGGAAAGGTGCTATAGTTACAAAGTAAAAGTTAGAAATAAAAGTAAGAATAAACGAGATAAATAACTAGTACATCAAGCAAAGGTGGCACAGTGTCTTATTACCATGGTCAAGGAGTCACTGGATGAAATGACTAAAGGCGCGCAACATAGATGTTGAAGCCAAATCTTCTGGTTCATGGCTTTGTATATGTATTCCTCCACTTACCTCAACATGGCAAACTTTGCCTGGACACAAATTCTGATGCATCACATAGCCAAATTTATGAAAGTAAGTGTGAGTGACAATCGTGATATTAGATAACTTTAAAACCATCACAGTTTCAGTATGGTGACTACATGTTGTTGAGCCCACGATCTCTGCGAGCAAAAAAGTAGAAAAATGCAGTTGTAAAATTGAATAAAACTTCTTCTTTTAGACGCAATAGTAAGTAAATAATTCATTTGCCTATATAGACCGCTACTGGCCATGATTCTTGTAATAATTTTCTTTATCATCTGACAGTCTTGTTATTCTAAGTTTCAAACTACTTAAATGGTTTAACAGTTGAGATATTTTTCAGAACTTTTAGTAGACGACAGCTCATGGGTTTTTTAAATAAATGTTAGCTGCATTGCTAAGGAATGTTGTGTTCGATTACCTTTAGTTACCTTGTGCTTTCTGTCAGCGCTCAAAAAAAGTTACAGTCATTATCTTGATTCCCCTGAGAAAGAATCAAGCAAATATTAGAAAAAGGAAATAAAACCCCGAAAAATAAAGAAACTTGTTAGCATGCTGGAAAAAAGTTCTTTGAAATTTGTGCTTTTTCTGAAACAGATAATTTGCCAGCAATTATCCTCAGAAAGACGAAATGATAGTGATAATGTTTAACTAGCTCTTACTTCTGTGTTTCAAGCAAAACTGAATAAAAACACAATACATTTTTTTTAAATATTAGAGTTAATGACAAAGATGGAAAAAAAAACCCCGCCAATCGATGTAATTATACCTACCCCCATGTCAACAATCCGAAATTTTATTTAGAAGAAAAACATTTAAATTTGTCAAGATATTTAAAAATCCGAAACTTAGGTCTCATTAATGTAATAAAATACATTTTTCCAATTTTTAAAGTGAGACCAGTCGATTCATACTTCATTATAAACGCCAGTGGAGTTATTTTAATTTTTAAATAATTAGTTCGAAGCATGGTGAAATTCAGTATAAAAGCTCAAGAAATTTGAATTGTGAAATTGATTCTTGCATTAAAGGCAGCGCTGAAGACAACTCCACATCATTCCTCCTGTACCTTAGATATTTCGTCTGTACATTGAAGAGACAAAGTCTTTTAAAGGATAAGATGTATTCAGCTTAAAATCTGACCGAGGCTTTGACATAATCGAGATCGCAGAACAACAAACGTGAGAGGACAAAGTTTCGAAAGTCAAATGGGGAAAATTTCGTTTTTAAGGTACAGAATGAATCTTCAAGTTTTGATAACCGAGGGTTAAGCATTGGGAAATAACAATTCTACCTACTGCTAAGAGTGATTGTCAGCGATACACACAGTCATATTGGTCATGAATCTCTCTCTCAATACCAGCAACGATATTTTGAAAAGTAAGACTGATGTCTTGCCTTGGAACAATCCCGACAACATCATTTCTTATGATGCATATGTAAAAGTGGCAACTTATTATAATGTTGTGATGAAGCCTCTAGTAGTTGCTCTGGGAGTGTCAACAAACATGGTCAGCTGTCTGGTCTTCAGACGCCAGGGAGTGAGAGACCGCATGAACCTCTGTCTCTTTACCCTGGCTCTAGTAGACATGACTTACCTCATTTACTCTATGGCATTTTCTTTGACCTTTTGGATAAGAATGTTGGAACCGAAAGCAGGGGAGGAGCTATTTGTAAAGACTCTTTATTATGCCATGGGAGTTAATTACGGCTTGCGAGAGGCCTCCACCTGTATCAGTGTCCTGATTGCTGTAGACCGCTGTCTGTGTGTTGTGTTTCCACTGCGGGCTAACACCCTCATGAGCACTAGAACCATGGGCATCCTCTTGGCTACCATTGTCATCGGCATGCAGCTGGCCTTCGTCACTACACCTGTTAAGAGATACGTGTTTGCTGTTTACGACAACACCACAGGTGGGACAAGGTGGGCAGTGGCGCCGTCAGCTGCCTGGCAGAAGAGCGAAGTTCTCCTTGTGTACGACAAGGGAGAGGACACCCTCATGCTGATTGTCTTTCCCCTTGTCATCTTTGTCCTTGTGTCGGGATCAACGGCCACCACGGTGGTGACACTGAGAGCCGCCATGTCGTGGCGAGAGAAGACCAGCTCCACCAGTAGTGACTCACAGGGCCAGCAGGTGGCGCTGACCAAGATGCTTGTCCTCGTCTCGTGCGTCTTCATCGTCAGCAAAGTGCCGTGGGTCGTCATCACCTTAGTTAGAATTTTTTACCCTGACTTCTCCCCTACCGGAAGTCAGTCTAACATGTACCTGGTGCTAGAGTTAACCGCTCATTATTTTGTCTATTTTCACAGCTCTATTAATTTCTTTATTTATTACTCGCGATCCTCCCGGTTCAAGTCTCATCTGCGCGCTTGTTGTGGTTCTTCTCACAAGCTTCCATTACGCCCTATGAAACATTTGTGTTTCTAAGGTAAGGGCCTGAGAATTAAACATCCTCACATATTTCTTGCCTAATTTTCAAGAAAAAGCTTGTCTGAACGTTTGTAAACACGTCAATTTAAAGAACAAAGCTTTCTACCTCTTATATTTCGTAAGTTAAACACTGCCCCCAAATTTGACGAAAAAGTTAATTTATAGTTATTTTGAGCTTATGGCATGCTATATATATGAATGCTCAACATATGTTCTATCCAGTATCAAAGTGCTATCAAAGTGTTAGGGTTTTCGCTTTTCAAAATCCAGGCTAAGGCCAATAGAAGTTTCCACACTGCAATCCCCGCTCTTTTCTAGACATGACAAAGTGTCGGAAAATTCCTAATATGGACATTTTATAAACGCACTTTGCATATGCCCAATCAGAATTCATCAACGCCGTCCTTGACCGCATTAGAGTTCACGCGATTACACTTCGGAAGTTATCGGGTTTCCCACAATCCAACTGTACCTGTAGCTGAGGATGTAAGCAAATGTTGATTTAACTTAAAGTTAGTACGAGGATATTTTCTGTCAGAGATATTAACGCTACATATTTAATGCTCACTGTGCCAGTCAGACGCTCATTTCTTCTCAAAATACCACGTGCAAAAATAAAAACAAACAAACAAACAAACGGCGATAGCATTCTAAAACCGTCGTAGCAGCATAATTACAAAATGTAACTAATTAGTGCACATAATTCTGCGATCGAGATCACCATTGATCATGTGGTAAGCTTCTCGAGAGAGAGAGAAAAAAATATAAGCCTTGAATTCTGCTGTTGATCTCAGTAATAATCAGGACTAGATGTGAACATTTACAAATTTGAGTGAACTTGCAATAATTCATATTTGACTACTTTGTCTGGAATGTAAGGCAGCAGGACTTACTTCAACATTCGCACAGATTTTTTAACGGGCCGTTTGTATTTTAAAATTTTGTCACAATATTATCATTCACATAAATTTGCAAACACTATACTGGCTTTATTATCAGCTTATGAAATAACAGAGAGAAGAAATCTCCGTATAGTTCTAGCAATGAAGTTTGATCAACCATGGATATTGGAGTGAATTTATATAATATTCCTAATAAAGTGACGAATGCTATCTGGTCAAGCTTGTAGCCAATCAGTGTCTAGAGACCACAACATTGTCAGCCTCCTAGAAGGCCAGACAGCTGGTGCTTTTCCCAGAAATCTTTGACAGAAAATAAGGAACCATCTAGCCTCAAAAATCATCCATCTAGCCATCAAAAATCATGCAAAGATAATTCATAAAATAATCCTGGAATAATGAATGATAGAATATGACTAGCTTCTCAAAATGCTAGTGCACTCAAAGGTGTAGACTTAGATGCCATGAACAGGTTATGCTCCCTAAAGACTTGGTCCAGTTTGTGTCTTTATTAAAGAAGAAGCTTTTGAACTAATTTTCTTAATAAAAGAATTATATGTTGATGTTCGTGCCATCATCCTAGAGATCAGAGATGCCAAGACCCATGAAGCTAGTGGACACTGAGCCTCTAGATAATGAACTCAACCCATAACTGTGCAGCTAAATATTTGCAATCATCATTTTTAAATTACTTTTTTGCAGCCTAATCAACAGTTGGATACACAACAGCATCTAAATGGAGTTTTGTGAAATAAGCAATTTTGCATGTATGAAAAGATTAAATGATGGTCATAATTTCTATTAAACATCTAAATTATACAAAAAGGCTGAGATAAAACAAAGTTACTAAGCTTTTACTTTTTCTTTTCTCGTTTTCTCAGATTTTTGTTTTTGTTACAGTTTGAACCTTACAACTTTATATTAACATGTGATACAGCCATAAATTTTGACTGTCATTCTTGATAAGTAATGAAACATTTTAATGTTGGTTTTTTTCCTTAAAAATTAGTAGTTTAGTAGTTACGCTGCTTTCAATATTTTTTTTTATTGTAAACACAGTTTTACGACAAAAATAATTAATTTGATTTTACTGATTTCCCTAAGCTAAATTGTAGATCTTTCCTTTACTTTGCCCTTTCAAAAAAAAAAAATAAATAAAATAAAAAAATTGAGGTCTACAAAATTAAGGAGATAAGCTTTTATAAATGTTTGTTTGGGCGCCATTTCCATGGCAACCAATAGCGTTACACGTGAAACAAAAGCAGTATTTGAAGTTTCTTTCAAGGGCAATACAAATGGTATGAGAAATTAGCAATATCATATACAAACGAAAAATAATTTGCTTGAATGGTGTTTGGTCTTTTAAATTAACAATCAAATAAACTGTTCAAAATTAGTCCAAAACAATCATAAGCGAGTTCTTTAACTGTGTCTTTAGCAAATGATTGTTGTAAGTAGTGACAAAACAACAACAAAAACCAAAACAAACTCCGTGACAAAACTTTCACCGTTGATTCATATTTTTAAATTAATCTTTCGACCAAGTTGAGACTAGCAAAGAAAGCATGATCAGTGTTCAGAGTCTGTGTATGAACTGATAGGTAATGATAAGATAATGTTAGACTAGAGCATATTTTCCCGTGTGTACGCGAGCTTGATGTGCTGCATACAAGAGACTACAGACACAGGTCAGGGTACCAGGGGACTGGAGGGAGAAGAGGGCCTTTCGGGTGTTCCTGAGTCTGGGCACGTGGAGGCCCGTTCCCGAGCTTTCGCCGGAAGATTCCGGAGGACTAGCGCCTGGGTGAAGTGAGTCTGTGGAGACAGCGGGTGACGAGCGCCACACCTGTGTCATCAAGAACACAGGCTGAATGCCCCTTTCTCCTATATCCCCCGTTAGAGTTTACCTGTCCGTGCTTAGCCCTTAACCTCTCTTGTTTACATCATTAGGTGTTTCAGTCGCGGCGTGCTGACCCCGGGTAGTGTTTGGCGGGTGGGGGTCGGGGAGAAGGGTACGTGTGGGGTCCTGATATCAGAGGGATGCTTTGTTTCGTGTAGCTGCATCACTGTGCGGCTCTCAGCTTATGCTGGTGCCCGCTGGCTTTATGTTTTTATTATTGGTCTGCTTGTTTGTGTTGCATTTTCGGGGTCTCCTTTTTTCTTTCCTTTGGGTTGTTGGTCGGTTACGTTATTGACCGTGAATAAACTTGTATTTTGTACTGTCCTGACCTGTGTGTGTATTTGTTCACTGAGGAGCGATTGGTTTCGTCACTCGTATCGGCCGTTTGAGTGTTTGTCGGACTTGTTTGACTGTTAGCATGTTTGTGAGAGTGAGCCCATGACACCCGATTGTATAACACGACAGATGACACCCTGACAAAAACACGAACTAAGAGCATGGACGACGAAATGAGAAGTGATTGGAACAGTGCTCTTGGTCATGCCAGATATTTCCTAAAGAGGTGAGTTTTGAGACCAGATTTAAACCTTATAGTACTACATAGAAGTATAAGTATTACAAAGACTGGTTATTATAATAACTTACAACTGCGAAAACGACAATGGGTGATGTTTTTATTATTGCTTCTTTCAGGTAAATATTAAACCAAGAAACCTATAATTTTGGGAAAGGAGAAAACTTGAACTTTGCAGTAAAAGTAATGAAAATCGCATCTCTTCGTGGATTATCGTGCTCTAAGAGTTAAAAGCTTCGGGAACACAATGATGGTCAAAGGGAACAGAATGCCATACATAGGAAGGAAACAAAACTTCTGCCGAATTGTCTCGTCTGACACGATGGACAGAAAATAAGTGAAGGACAAGCAGATGGAAGAGACTGAGTATATCGGACGTACCGTAAATTCTTTATCAAGGTATGCATCTTCATCAAAGTTGTCTTCACATTAAACCACACTCACTGGTATGTTAACATGAACAATTCAAAAGTTTTGCAAATAACAACTCAATGCCTACTGAGGGTTACCGAAAACCTGGCACAAGCACAGCATTCCAGAAATACAGAATACCAAAGTAACATAATTTTTTTGCCAGCTCATATACTTTTAAAAGTAGGTAAAGCTGGTAAAAAGTTGAAACAAAGATCAAGCATCGGATATACAACATCGAGCTGTCTACACCGGTCTTGTCTACAAGTAAGAATCACAAACACATCATCAGTCGTCTCCTTATCAAACATTCTGTTAAAAACAACTGACAGTTTGAGGACAACAGTAATGTATATGCTCGAAACAGCTACAAACAATTGAAGGGGACAAGCGTATGAGGAGCATTAACAGGAACACGTACGAGCATCACCAGGTAAGTAGTAAATTTTGCATGCAGCTACGTGAAGAAGAATAAGTTTTTACATAGATAAACAGGTATCAAATTAATGGTAAAAAAAAAATTTTCAGCAGTCAGTTGTAGCTAAAAAATACAAATGTAATGCTGGAAATTAGCCATCTCTAAAAAAGAAAAAAAATACAGGAGTTTATCTTAGAGAAATGCGCATTTAAATGTGTTTATATTTTATTAACAATAAGACACCTGGAAAAATGAACTAAAATGCTCCCACTGTTCCCTTGTAAATAATGTACGAGTGGGAATGCTGTGTTCGATTACCTTTAGTTACGTTTTCTGTCAACGCTCAAAAAAAGTTGAAATCACTATTATGATTCGTCTGAGACAGAACAAAGCAAGTACTTGAAAAGAAAATCCCACCAACCTAAAAAATAAATAAAAAAATGTAAATAAAAAAGAAACTTGATCGTTTGTTAGATATAGAAGAATTGTTCTTCGCAAACTTGTGCTATTTCTGAAATAGATAATTTGCCAGCAATTACCCCAAGAAAGATGAAATGATGGTAAATATTGTAAAAGTGTTTAACCTGCTCTTCTGTGTTTCAAACAAAACTGAAGGGGATACAATTCAACATTTTAAAATATTAGAACTAATAACATGGGTGGAAAAAAGGCCAATCGATGTAATTATACCTGCATCCATGCCAACAATCTGAAATTTTACTTAGAAGAAAAGTATGTAAATTTATCGAGTTTTCTAAAATCTGAAACTTAAGTCTCATTAATGTCATAAAATGTATGTTTTCAATTTTAATAGTTAGAATTGTCAATGGAGTTATTTTCATTTAAAAATAATTGGTCCAAAGACTATCGAACTTTAGTATAAAAGCTGAAGAAATCTGAATTGTGATGTTTCTTGCCTCAAGTGCAGCGCTGATGACATCCCAGGACTAGTCTTCTCCAGGTCAGTTTATTAAAAACTTTTAATTTACAAACAAATTTGGTTCGTACCATGATTTGATCTTTCTGTTCATCTTTTTCTTCTTTGTTTTATTTTTAGGCTTTTAAAACACAGCAGTGATAACTTCAAAAATTTTCTGAATGGGACAGTTACAATCGACTTTTTTTTTTTTATTCTATAACTAATACTTAACAGAAGTATTTGAAACTTGGCATGCAAGTATAAGTCTTCTACCACAATCGCAATAATACTTTGGTTACCATAGTCACAACAATACTTTGGTTATCACAAACATGACAAAACTTCGGAACTGTGACTATTCGAGGCTGCAGAACCAGTGCAATCATAAAGCATGATCATTCTTGAATGTTCCAGGTGTTACACGCCAGGACCGACATCATCTCTCCTTTACCTTAGATGTTTCGTCTATACTTTCATCATCGAAGAGACAGTCTTCAAATGAATAAGCTGTATACACAGGTTGAAATCTGACCAAGCACGCAGAACAGCAAATGTGACCCCAAAAGACAGAGGACATAGCTATCGAGGTACAGACTGCGACTTCCAGTGCCAAAATCAGATTGATGGTTTGGTATTCAGAAGTAACCTTAAACGGATTGTCGGTAGTACACGCTGACAAATATAAAACAATCATAACGACCATGAATCTCTCTCTCAATACCAGCAACGATAATTTGAAAAGTAAGGCTGAAGTATTACCCTGGAACAACCCCGACAATATAATTTCTTACGATGCATATTTAAACACGGTATTTTATTACAATGTTGTGATGAAACCTGTAGTAGTTGCTCTGGGCGTGTCAACAAACTTGGTCAGCTGTCTGGTCTTCAGACGCCAGGGAGTGAGAGACCGCATGAACCTCTGTCTCTTTACCCTGGCTCTAGTGGACATGGCATTCCTGGCTTACTCTATGGCATTCACTTTCGCATACTGGATAAGAATACTGGAGCCGATAGCAGGGGAGGAGGTGTACATAAAAACTCATTATTATGCCATGGGGGTTAATTACGGCTTGCGAGAGGCCTCCACCTGTATCAGTGTCCTGATTGCTGTAGACCGCTGTCTGTGTGTTGTGTTTCCACTGCGGGCTAACACCCTCATGAGCACTAGAACCATGGGCATCCTCTTGGCTACCATTGTCATCGGCATGCAGCTGGCCTTCGTCACTACACCTGTTAAGAGGTACGTGTTTGCTGTTTACGACAACACCACAGGTGGGACAAGGTGGGCAGTGGCGCCGTCAGCTGCCTGGCAGAAGAGCGAAGTTCTCCTTGTGTACGACAAGGGAGAGGACACCCTCATGCTGATTGTCTTTCCCCTTGTCATCTTTGTCCTTGTGTCGGGATCAACGGCCACCACGGTGGTGACACTCAGAGCCGCCATGTCGTGGCGAGAGAAGACCAGCTCCACCAGTAGTGACACACAGGGCCAGCAGGTGGCGCTGACCAAGATGCTTGTCCTCGTCTCGTGCGTCTTCATCGTCAGCAAAGTGCCATGGGTCGTCATCACCTTAGTTAGAATATTTTATCCTGACTTCTCCCCTACCGGAAGTCAGTCCAACATCTACCGTGTGCTGGAGTTAATTGCTCATTATTTTGTCTATTTTCACAGCTCTATTAATTTCTTTATTTATTACTCGCGATCCTCCCGGTTCAAGTCCCATCTTCGGTCTAGTTGCAGTTCTTCTCATAAATTTTAATTATGTCCCATGAAGCTTTTGTTTTTGAGGTAATGGCGTGAGAAACATCCTCCAAAGATTTTTTTTTTATTTCCAAGAAAAAGCTTGTCTGAACTTTTGTAAGCACTTCGTCAATTTAAACAAACATCCAGAATTCTACTCTTCTACCTCTTATTCGTATGTGTTAATAAATTAAAAAAAATTACTATCCAATATAAGACGAAAAAAAAGATAAGCGATTTGTAGCAAATGGCTTTTTTTAAATATCAACAAAAATTTCCCCATTGATCCAGATTTTGCCGTTGTTGTAAGTTAATCTTTTTATACAGTTGAGACTAGGAAGGAAAGCATGTTCAGTGTCCAGAGTGACCTGTATGCAGAGTCTGTGTATGAGCTGATAGGTACTTAATAGCAATAGTAGAATTTTAAAACGCATTTTTCCATGTGTATGCTGGCTTGATGTGCTACAAGAGACTACAGACATCCACAGTTAACAAGAAGTATAAGCTTCCTCAAGCAGATAGCACCCTGACAAAAACATGAACTAAGTACATGGATGACGAAAGGAGGAGTGATTGGAAGAGTGCTTGACTGTGCAAAATTATTCTTGAAGAGGTGAGTTTTAAACCCGGATTTAAAAGCTTCGAACGTAAACACAGTTTGAAGACAAAGCCAAAAAAATTCAGGACATGGAAAGGAAACCGGATCTTCTGCCGAATTTTCCAGTCTGACACGAGGGAAAGAGATGAAGGAAGGACAAGCTAACGGGAAAGACAGTATAATTAGTAAGTTCTTCATCAAGGTATTTGAAATGATTATTCTTACTACATGTCAAATGGACATGGGAGCACAACAGAGAATCTTGGAAAAAGAGAATATAATATTTTATTATAAATTAGTGACTTAAGAGTTGCTCAAATAATAATTACACAAAGCTTTGTCACAGTTGAAATGGCCAGATATTTGTTTTGATTAAAAGTCGCCTCCATCTCAAAGTGCGAATTATTTACAATTCAAACGTTGGATCGGACATTACTCAAACCGTTAATATTTCTATACTAGATTTTCTTTTCAAATTTCTCTAGAACATATCGCTTTGTAACTTCCGGGATGCATCAGTTGTGGCCCTTTTCAATGTCTGTCGTAAATTATTCCCCTTCTAAAGATTTTTGCTCTTCTAGAGATGATTTTTCGTCTGTAAGTTTCTATTTTCTTTTTACTTAACATCTGTTGTAAGTTTTTTTTTTTTTACTTATATCTTCTGTAAGTTTTGATTTCTTTTTTACTTAAATCTTCTTTTAAGAACATTTTTGAAATCATTCGAAAAGCTCATGATGAAGTGGGACAGTCGGTCCTCCTCATATAGTTGGTGGCACTGTAAAAACGAAAATTTATTCTTGGCAGCTGTATAGTTAAGGATCAGAAGATTAGACGAGGAGGTCATCCTCACATTTTAAGTCTTTCCACAAAGTGGTAGACACCTTATTTTTAATCATTAGATATTATACTTGGTCATTTAGTATGTCAGCTATGAAACTAAAAATTCAACATTACAGGTTTTTTTTTTAATGTTCAATGAATAGCCTGAATGAATACTTTAACTGCTTACTACCTCACTAACCCGTAACTAGCAATATGTCTACAAACAGGTTATGGTATGCTTCTGTTCTTTAAAATATGGCACAAGTATTGTCTAGAGGTCTATTATTTTTACATTCATGGGTGGGAAAACATTTTTTCATCTGCCAGCATGTCTATTTTTAAAGCACAGACAGCTTCAATATTCTAGACAAACTGATTGTGAAGTGATCTCTTAACTGTTTGGTTTGCCAATTAACACTTCGGCAAAAGATGACTATTTTAAATTTTAGTGTTAACTGCCATCATTAGTGTCACGTGAGTACTGTTAGACATTCTGGCTTATCGTCAAATTAACTGACATCTCGCATTATCGTCTGTTACTGTTCCCTATAGTTGTGGCCTTAATTAACCTAGATTGTTATTTGCTGCACCTTGTGAAAAATCCTTCACATCACAGAGTGTATCACGACTGATCATTGAATATATCAAATTTTCATACTAAAACGGAAGCTACCCAACAGTCAACTGATACAAATATAAACTGTAGTATCTTGTTTTGATTCCCAGTTATGTATTCACTGCCGAGTAATATGCTTCAGTCAATATGTATGTACTCATCACCCACAACGATGACAATAATTGTCAGTATTTAGAAGTGACCCATTCAACAGGTACTAGGCGAACTCATTCAGTCAAAAAATTCATTTATAAAGCAAGACAAAGATAACAAACACACTACCATCCAGCAGCCATGACAGGTGTATGTACTCATTCAAACAAACCAATACCAGACTGGGAAACCTTTACAAGTGGCACTTAAAATTCAGTTTTGAGTTACATTAGAAGATTTTACGGAATGAATGACTACCATTGGAGAGCAAACAATTCCAAAGCTTAGGTCCATGGTGGGAAAAAGAACGGAATCTGTAAATTACACTTGAAGAAACCTCGAGACAGAAGACCACTGTCAACAGAACGGAAAACTGAAGAGAGATAAAGAGGGTGAGAGAGAGAGAGAGAGTGGGGTGAGAGAGAGCAGACTAGAAATGTAGCCAGAACTACTTCACTACATCAGAAAACAAGCAATATTGTATTTGATGAGCTCAGAGGCAATTATACAAAGAGTATAAAATTGACGGCGATGGGTTGTGAAAATAATTCGTGCAGCAGAAAATTGTTGTGAAGAAGAGAAAAGTGGCCTGATAACAACCTGCTAAGTGCGGCACAGGACACCACACAACACAGACTTTCCAACAACTCGATCGAGAAACAAATTGATGGATAAGTGTTAAGGGGTTTACCGACATTTTATGTTTTATTCTTGTTCCCAATCACCCCCAGGGGAGCATGGGGCCGCACAGTTTATGCAGACTGTACTCTAAAGGGGTTTGTGTCCTCTCTTTATAGTTGTAATGGTATCTTTGCACCAGCTATAACATGTTTAATGTACTGTTACATGTTTATACAACGGTGTACTGTATACTGTATTGTAATAAATAAAACAAATCTGCCATGCAGCCGTTTTCTAGACCAAAGTTGTGGTACTGACTGGTCAGAGAACTGATGGTAACTCCACGTGGTCGCTAAGTGAAGAGTTCCTATACACCGGAAGTGACAGGATTTCAGTAGCATCTTCAGCTGGAATCTTTCTAATGGAAGTAATCCTCCTCAGTTCAAAGTTGCACAATATTAAATCTTTGATAATTTACTATTTTATCGGAGGAATATTATTCAGGAAGAAGCTAAGATTTCTTGCTCGAAATGTCGCTGAAACCCGCCGTGACCTTTAACGGTTCAGTGAGGTTGATCGAGAAAAGACTATGATGTAAGTTTTGTTATCATAAAGTTTTTAGCATAGTGTTTGTTGGACTTGTTTGGACTTCAAAGGTAGTGTGTGTGTGCGTGTTCGTGTGTGTGTGTGTGTGTGTGTGTGTGTGTGTGTATTTGTAGGTGTGCGTAAGTTTGTACGTTTGTGTGTCTCTCAACTACTGGCAGCGAAACAGACGAGAATAATCTGAACATTTTCAACTTGGAAATAAATACTTCCTAGACAAAATAAAAGATTTATTCATCATATTCATTCGTCTTGTCTTTTTTCTCACAAATACACAGATATAGTATATCCCACCACATGATATCTCACACACACATGCTGTCTTTTCGTTTTTTCGGCAGATGACAAATGTAAACAACTACTCACGTGAATGCAGCATCCTTGTTCTGACAATCTGTGATACATTTGTTTCACACTTTATATCCCTTCAGATATTATTTAATACTTCACTCTTGTGTTGTATGTAAATCATACAAGCTACACAGACTTTAATAGGATGCTATGATTAATTTTATTGTGTAGATATCGATGATGGCGACAGCTTTGTATACTGCGTTGTCAGCAGATATCAGTTGTATGACTCTGTTCGAAATATTATATTACTAGGAGGTAGTCTTCGTACGTGCCAATGTCGAAGGTCAATGAGATACTAAAGTTTGAAGCTTGGTTCGGATTTCATCATTTCCCTTTTATACAAGGGCATTTGCTAGAATGCAACAGCACTTGTCCATCAAAAAACATGTCTACATCCTGATTTTAAGTTCTCAAACTAATTCTGGTAGGAAAGGAAATATGAAGGTGGTCATTTTTATCACTTTTAAATGAGAATTAGAATATTTGTACATCTAAACATTTAATGAAAAAATAGCATATCAATGTTTTACTATACATGGCACACTACTAGTAATCTCACACTATGGGATGAAAATACTGTGAATGTAATAACCTACAGTACATGCTATCAATGTTACACTATATACTATTATGTAGTAGACATGACAAACTGCTGAAACGTGTGATATAACTGCCTTACACTACAAATGAAACGAATTCTTACATCTAAAATCAGATCCAGGCAAAAGCTTCTTATTGAGGTTTGGTCACTAAACACATGTAAATGTCAACCCTTACCTACCTGTCAGGTGTTTATCCTAGGAGTAGGTCCCCAAGCTCTGTTTCAGCTGAACGCCTCTCTCATCTAACCAGACTTTTAGACTAGGATCAGTTCCTACTTTTAAGCCGGTTAGTTGAACTATTGTTCACAGCCTGTCTGTAGAACTTTAAGCACTCTACTCAGATTGAGAGATTTGTGTTACTTTATTCACGTTGATATTTCTACATATTATGGGATGACTCGAAGTCATCTAGCAAGAGACATGTCTGCCATTTGGCAAGTATCTCAGGGGACACAGAAAATACTACATCTGGAACAGGACCATGAATTTTCTGGTAGCACAGCTAAGGACCATGTGACGTCACCTGGTAGCACAGCTAAAGACCATGTGACGTCGTCCAGCAACGTCGTGTCACGCAGTCGATGTGAATATGACGTTCCCAGTCAACAGTCACGTCCAATATGCAGCTGTCCTGTCCCTCCCCCAGTAGTTGGCCATAAAACAAGATGACACTCAATACCTCCTGTCCTTGACAGACGACATCGTGGTGAGTACTGGCGACAGCTGCGTGTGATGTCTTATTATTTATCTTATTTGTGGTTTCATTAATTATACTGCGCGCTTTCTACTGTCACGTGATACAGGTGATGGTGGACGTCCGGTAGTGTGCTGAGAGTATAAAGACTCACACTGTCTCTAAGCACCTGTACAGACAGACATGTCGACATCAACGCTCCTCCTGCTTTTGGCTCTCACTGGCGTGTGCCGTAAGTAGCATTCACTCTTACTTTGAGGAGTCTACAATAATGTTAACATTTCATCAGCAACAACACCGCCATTTAGTCCTCGTAATGTTTATTGTGGACAATCAGTTGTTCTTTATCGTCGTCTGACATTACATTGAAATATATAAAAAGGTCTTCACGTTTCACTTCTCTATAGTAAGGGTTTCGTGTTACTTTATTTTATGTCATTAAAATAAAATCATAAGTTCAAAATGTCTGTTTTTCTTCGTAGGTGATAGAAAAATACATGGTCTCTAACTTTTAAGACAGTGAGGATTCAAACAGCAAAATAAAAACAGTTTTGTGATGTCTACAGATTGTTCTGTGTGTCCTAAGTCCTGGACTCGACATGGCAACTCGTGTTATGCCTACATTGGGCAGCTGCTTCCGTGGGTAGATGCTAGGGTAAGTTTCCGATTTTAAACTTATTTTTCCTGAGCTAACTTTCAAACTCAAACATATCAACAGATGTGGGACACAAGACATTTAAGAAACACGACAGCTGAATAACCTGAAGAAAGAGATCAGGAAAACACACGAGATCATCTTATATCTCAAATAAACTGCCACATTAGGTGTCCCAAATTAAGTTGCTAGGATGATTGTTAAACACGTGATCCTGCCTTAAAAGAACGTTAAAAATGTCATTGTCCGTAGGATACCCCATGCAAGAAGGTGACAGATAGTATATATATATATATTCTTTACAGAGCCTCTGCAGGGTGTTTGGTGGTCACCTCGTCGAAATCACCTCAGCCTCGGAAAACACTTTTGTTCGGAATTTGATCAACAACAAGGGCGGTAAGTGACTACATCCACGAAAGGCGACCCATCATCTTGTAATACTGTGAAATGAGTTTTATAGCAGGTCCTTCTAGATTTTCCATACATGGACAAGCGTGTCCAGATCCTCAAGGTGTACATAGTAGCCTTTAGACTATGTTCATGCTGGAAACGGCTCCGAACGGTCGCAGTTCTATACAGACTTGTCATGACTATTCAAATATTTTATAAAAAGATATTTTTTATACTGCAATTAATTATTGACTTGAAATAGCTCTAGAAAGAATTCATGTAGTATTAAATACAATATATATATATATTATTTGATATCAAAATCAGTAGACTTAAAAAAACTAATATTTGTTTGCTCTGGGGAGAACTGTTCTATCTTTGACCTCTCAGCGGGCAAGGTCTGGTTAGGAATCAACGACTTTGTGCAAAATGGACGCTGGGTATTAACATTAAATGGAAGAGGTATTTCTTACTCCAACTGGGCACGAGGAGAGCCGAACAACTTGCATAATAAACAGGCCTGTGGCGCCATCTACAGCAACGGGCTATGGGATGATGAATATTGCAGTGTCTCGCGCACGTTTCCTTTTGTCTGTGAGAAGTGAGTACAGGTGTTGTCACAAAGGTAAGAATGTCACCCAGGTGTTTATTGAGAGTCATTATTGTCCCAAGTATTAAAACGATATTTTTACCATCTGACTAACGGGATATTTCCTCGCAAGGTCTGTGAAGACTAACTGTAAATAATTCTTACAATGTATTTTCTGCAGTATTCCTACATCTTTAAATCTTTCAAGATTTTTACCTTTTTTTAGAAAGAGATTTCCACTGTTATTGTGGCAAGACAATTTTGAATACAGCTACAAACAATTTCTGAAAGTTTATTGCTTTTTACTTATTACAGAAGGCTGTGCTAGTAACAGGAGAAACAGCAGTCCAAGAGGGGAGGATTCGGTAACAGAGTAGTGGCAGTGACAACCGTCTCTGGATACTGTAGGAGGATGTTTCCTGAACATTTTTTCAGTTTTATCGAAAAGACAATAAAACAATTGCACCTCACTTGAGTATGACCTCTTGTGTCTTTTCCGCTAAAATTTTTTTATTTGGTTGTTATTATTAAAAGAGTTATGAAGTACCGTGAACATCCTTCACATGACCCTCTTTGCTACAAAATGCTCAATGGAAAAAATATTGACTCTAAAAACGCGATACAAATAAGTAAAAAATAGTAATATTTATATTCATAAAGTACAAAGAAAAATAAGAATAATGTCAGCCCAACTCACATAATACCACAAAACAACTGTCAACATTGTTGACATATAAACATAAATATTTTACGTGCTCTTCACGTATACGTGTACGTATGATCTACGTCGAAATGACGTGAGAACTGCGGTGGACGTTGGCGCATAATTATGACGAATTGTTTCAGGAGGTTAGCGTGCAGTCAAGACAGTCCTCTGTCATATGCAATATATATATATAAATATATAAATATTCTTAGCCTCGACATTTTCAGGTATCACTGTTTTGAGTGAATAGATGAATGCAGCCACTAAGAACGCACTTGCTCTCACACCTAAACATGTACAGACACACGCACTGACTTGTACACACATGCGTACCCGCACACTTAGTTGTAATTCCACGCAAACCATAAAATCTGGTCCAAGCAAGTGAAGTCCAAGGTGTTTGAATCTTTGGTTTTCCGCAGCTTTTTTTAGTCTTAATATTTGCCTAAATTGAGCAATCAATTTATATATATATATACGTGTGTGTGTATGTTTGTACGTTTGTGTGTCTCTCAACTTCTGACAGCAAAAGCAGACAAGAATAATCTGAACATTTTCAACTTGGAACTTGGAACGTCAACTTTACACAAAATAAACGATTTATATATTCATTCGTCTTGCCTTTTTCTTTGTGGTTTGGTGGTAGATACCCAGGTCCAACCAAGTTCTGTGAGGCGTCTAACAACTGTACCAGCCCCCGCTTCCAGCTCGTTTCTCTCTACACATATAACAAGAATTTCGTGATATCTTTTAAGCGTTCAAAGCCTGAATGTGCATGTAAAATAAACTTAAATTGCATTCTTTTCAGAAAAACGAGCACAGACTTTCAACAATATAAACGTGTCTAACTAAATTACAATCCTTGTTTTCTGTATTTCTCTTTCTCTTTTCCTCAACCCAAGCATGCATATTTTCTCACATAAGTTCTGGCGACTGATCACTTGTGGTCATATGTGCAGGCTCTCTCCAAACTACTATCATTCATTCACATGCATTAACATTCTTTTCTCAGTCTCTCTTGTTCACGTTAAAATCGCGTGATATGAAAGCACACACAAATACTCCCACATACCCAGGTACAGTGTATACTCCCACATGGTTGCGCACACACACACACATGTTGTCTTTTCTTATTTTCGGCAGACGACAACGGTAAACAAACTTTCACGTGAATGCAGCATCCTACAATGATCTGACAATCTGCGATATGGTTTTTGGCACTTTACAACCATCGGAGATTACTTAGTACTTCACTGTTGTGTTGTATGTAAATCATACAAGCTATACAGACTTTAATAGGATGGTATGATTAATTTTGTAGTGTAGATATTGATGATGGTGACAGCTTTGTATACTGCGTTGTCAGCAGATATCAGTTGTATGGCTGTGTGGGAAATATTATATTACTAGGAGGTAGTCTTCGTACCTGCCAATGTCCAAGGCCAATGAGACACTAAAGTTTGAAGCTTGGTTCGGATTTCACCATTTGCCTTTTATACAAGGACATGCGCTAGAATGCAGCAGCACTTGTACAGCCATAAACATGTGTCTACATCCTGATTTTAAGCTCTCAAACTAATTGTGGTAGGGAAGGAAATATGAACGTGGTCATTTTTATCACTTTAAATGAGAATTAGAATACTTGCACACCTAAACATTTAATGAAAAAATATCATATCGATGTCTTACTATCCATGGCACACTACTAGTCATCTCACACTATAACGGGATGAAAATACGGTACACGGACGTTTCACCGCCGGACGTTTCGGCGCGGGACACTTCATTTCGGCATTTCACACGGACCTTTAGCCGAAGTCAAGTGTGTGACGCCCCTTAGCTCACACATTTCTCTCGCCATTGTATCAATGTATCAGTGAACTCTCTCTCACTATCCCTCCTCATGTGAACCGTTAGCTCACACATTTCTCTCGCCATTGTATCAATGTATCTCAAAGCTGTTGCGCATAATCTGTGACAATCAAAGTGAACTGTCTGTGAAGTCTGTGTGTAAAATTTGTTTGAAATAAAGAATTATTGCGTAATCTAGTAGTTACTTTCATTCTTTGAGAAGTAAGTAAGCTCTCTCTCTCTCTCTGACATAATGCGGCGAAACGTCCGCACACGGAAAATACTGTGAATGTAATAACCTACAGTACATGCTATCAATGTTACACTATATACTATTATGTAGTAGACATAACAAACTGCTGAAAGGTGTGATATAACTGCCTGATATTACAACTGAAGAAAGTCTTACATCTAAAATCAGATGCAGGCAAAAGCTTCTTACTTAGGTCCGGACAATAAAAACACGTATAAATGTCAACCCTTACCTACTTGTCAGGTCTTTATCATAGGAGTAGGTCTCCTCTCTCCCCTGTGGGACCCCGGGGTATGCTTGCCTAGCGAGCACTGTAAGAATAGGGTCTCTGACATCCAGCCAGGCATGTCGTAAGAGGCGACTAAGGTGGACACCTCACCTACAGGTAAAGTAGGTTGTGGTAGAGCTAACAACCCCACCATGTAAAAAAAAGCATGTTACAGTAACTAAGACCAGAGAACTCGTCTCGGATGGCGAAGGTAATGAAGCACACCAGGAAACACGACTTATGACGGACGACAGCCAAACCCGAGAGGTAGCTGGCGCTCCGACAGTGGATTTACTGAAGCCGAGGCAAAAGTTGAGGGTGGGGTGCTGGAACGTCCAGACCTTGTACCAGACTGGCAGGATGCTCCAACTAGTGAAGGAGTTTGACAACTACAACTTGGACATCCTGGGAGTCAGTGAGGTCAGATGGACCGGCACGGGAAAGAGGAGACTAGCGTCAGGACATACCATCTTGTTCTCAGGAAGATCAGACGCTCAGCACTCTGAAGGAGTAGCTCTACTCCTCAACAAGAAAACTGAAAAGGCACTGCTGGAATGGAAGCCTTATGGACCCAGGCTTTTGAGAGCAAGATTTCACTCAAAGTACACAAAGCTGACAGGTCTAGCTTGCTATGCACCATCAGAAGACTCCGAGGCATAAGACAAGGATGCTTTTTACGATCAGCTCCAGGCAGCCTCGGAGAGTGTTCCAGCCCATCGGTGATCTCAATGCCAAGGTGGAAAGTGACAACACCTGCAGGGAGCATTTCATGGGCAAGCATGGAATTGGTACCATCAATGACAACGGAGAGAGACTGGCAGACTTTTGTGAAAAAACACCCTACTGATTGGAGGCACGCTCTTCCAACAGAGACATCCACAGGGCAACGTGGACATCACCAGATGGGATCACAAAGAACCAGATAAACCATGTCATCATCAACCGAAGATGGAGGAGCTCACTTCAAGATGTCAGATCCTACAGAGGAGCAGACGTTGCCAGTGACCACACTCTTTTGATGCCCACAGTTTCTCTGAAGCAGAGAGTGGACTCCGGCAAACTGAAAAATCCAGCCACCAAACGGGCCCTTGCTATGGAAAAAAAGAACAGGTTCCAGGCACTAGGAGACATTTAAGAACTCTACTCAGGTTGAGAGATTTGTGTTACTCTATTCACGGTGATATTTCTACATACTAGGGGATGAGTCGAAGTCGTCTAGCAAGAGACATGTCTGCCATTTGGTAAGTATCTCAGTGGATACAGAAAATACAACATCTGGAAGAGGACCATGAATTTTCTGGTAGCACAGCAAAGGACCATGTGACGTCGCCAAGAAACGTCGTGACACGCAGTCGATGGGACATAGTCCAGTGAATGTGACAGCCACCTCCCACACGCAGCTGTCCTATCCCACCTCAGTAACTGACCATGAAACACGATGACACTCAATAGCTCCTGTCCTTGACAGACGACATCGTGGTGAGTACCTGACGACAGCTACGTGCGATGCGTTATTTCTCTTATCAGTAGTTATATTCCCCCCCATTAGTTATATTGCCAACCTTCTACTGTCACGTGGTACAGGTGATGGTGGACGTCCCGCAGTGTGCTGTGAGTATAAAGACTCACACTGTCTCTAAGCCCCTGTACAGACAGACATGTCGACATCAACGCTCCTCCTGCTTCTGGCTCTCACTGGCGTGTGCCGTAAGTAGGCTTCAGTCTTACTTTGAGGAGTCGAGAATAATGTTTACATTTCAGCAGCAACAACACCGCCATTTTGTCCTCGTAGTCTTTATTGTGGACTATCAGTTGTTCTTTATCGTCGTCTGACATCACATTAAATGATAAAAAGTTCTTCACCTTTCACTTCTCTATAGTCAGGGTTTCTTTTTTCTTTATTTTGTGTAATTAAAATAAATTAAATTACAGAACTTCAAAAAGTCTGATTTGCTTCGTACCTGATAGTAAAATACAGTGAGGATTCAAACAACAAAATAAAAACAGTTTTGCGATGTCTACAGATTGCTCTGTGTGTCCTAACTCCTGGACTCGATATGGCAACTCGTGTTATGCCTACATCAGGCAGCCACTTCCGTGGGTAGTTGCTAGGGTAAGTTTCTGATTTTAAACTAATTTTGCCTGAGTTGACTTTTAAACTCAAACATACATCAACAGATGTGGGACAAAAATCATTTAATTTGGGACAGCTAATGTGGCAATTTATTTGATGTATTATGTCATAAGATACTTCTGTAAGTTTTTAAAATTTCTTTCTTCTGGTTATTTAGCTGTCGAGTTTCTTTAGTTGCTATGATGATTTTTAAACAAGTGATCCTGCTTTACGCATAGTAACACAGATTAATTATGCTTTAGACAAACGATAAAAATGTCATTGTCTCCAGGATACCCCATGGAAGTAGGTGTCAAGTGCTAATTTGTTTTATTCTTGACAGAGTCTCTGCAGGTCGTTTGGTGGTCACCTTGTCGAAATCACCTCAGCCTCGGAAAACACTTTTGTTCGGAATTTGATCAACAGCAGGGTAGGTAAGTGACTACATTCACGAAAGGCGCACCATCATCACCTTGTAATACTGTGAAATGGGTTTTATAGCAGGTCCCTCTAGATTTTTCCTACATGAGCAAGAAAAATAAATATGTGTCCAGATCCGCAGTGTGTACATACTAGCCCTTAGACCAGGGGTGAGCAATTAATTTTCCCAAGGGGCCGCATGAGAAATTGGGATGGTTTTAGAGGGCCGGACTGATATAGTTAACTCAGTTTTACCCAATACTGTGTATATAGTATATATAGTATATATACTGGCGGGCGGGCCGTTCAGAGACAGGTGGCGTGCCGGATGTAGCCCGCGGGCCGGCCTTTGCCCAGGTCTGCTTTAGACCATGTTCATGCTGGAAACGGCCCCGAACTATCACAATTCTATACAGACATTTTATGAATACTCAAATATTTTACAAGATATTTTTGTATGTTACAATCACCTATTGACTTAAAATATAGAACTGAGTTTTTTTTAGTCATACTGCATCATTCTGGTCTGAAGCTGTCATCACTACCTTCAGGGAAACAGTTTCAATAATGACATTGAGTCCGGATAACGCCATTCATGATGGAAGGTTTAAAAAAAGCAGCAGAAATAGCTCTAGAAAGATTTCCTGTAGTGATAATTACAATATATATTATATATTTAAAAACTAATATTTGTTTGCTCTACTGTGCCTGTGAGAACTGTTCTATCTTTGACCTCTCAGCTGGCAAGGTCTGGTTGGGAATCAACGACTTGCTGCAAAATGGACTCTGGGTATTAACATCTAATGGAAGAGGCATTCCTTACTCCAACTGGGCACAGGGACAGCCGGACAACTTGTATAATAGCCAGGCCTGTGGCGCCATCTTCAGCAACGGGCAATGGGATGATGAATATTGCAGTGTCTCGCGCATGTTTTCTTTTGTCTGTGAGAAGTGAGTACAGGTGTTGTCACCACAGGTGTTTATTAAGAGTCATTATTGTCCCAAGTATTAAAGCGATATTTTTACCATCTAACGGGATATTTACTCGCAAGGTCTGTGAAGACAAACCGTAAATAGTTCTTACAATGTATTTTCTGCGGTATTCCTACTTCTTTAAATCTTTCATGATTTCGATCTTTTCTATAAAGTGCGTTCCACTGTTATTGTGGCAATACAATTTTGAATACAGCTACAAACAATTTTGAAAAGTTTATTGCTTTTTACTTATTACAGAAGGCTGTAGAAGTAACAGGAGAAATCGCAGTCCACGAAGAGATGATTCGATAACACAGTATTTGCAGTGACAACCGTCTCTGGATACTTGAGGAGGATGTTTTCTGAATATTTTTCAGTTTCATCGGAACGATAATAAACAAATGCGCATTACTTGAGTATTTTATCTTGTGATCTTTCTTGTTTCTTCTTGAAAAAGTTTGGTTGTTATTGTTAAAATAGCTTTAAGGGTCGTCAACATTTGCTACAAAAATGCTCAATGGAAAAAAATCTTATATGACTATAAAAATACAAATAAGTCAAAATATTAATATTCTATATATATATATTTTCATATCGAACAACGAAAATAATAATATCAGCCCAACTCACATAATACCACAAAACAACTGTCAACATTGTTGACATATAAAAATAAACATTTTACGTGTTCTTCACGTATGCGTGTGCGTATGATCTACGTCGAAATGACGTAAGAACTGCGGTGGACGTTGGCGCATAATTATGACTAATTGTTTCAGGAGGTTTGCGTGCAGTCAAGACAGTCGTCTCTCATATGCAATATATATATATATATATAAATATTCTTAGCCTCGACATTTTCAGGTATCACTGTTTTGAGTGAATACAAGAATGCAGCCTCTAAGAACGCACGTGCTCTCACACCTAAACATGTACAGACACACGCACAGACTTGTACACACATATGCACATGTACACACACATGCGTACCCGCACACTTAGTTGTAATTCCACGCAAACCATAAAATCTGGTCCAAGCAAGTGAAGTCCAAGGTGTTTGAATCTTTGGTTTTCAGCCGCTTTTTTAGTCTTAATATTTGCCTAAATTGAGCAATCAATTTATATATATATACGTGTGTGTGTATGTTTGTACGTTTGTGTGTCTCTCAACTACTGGCAGCAAAAGCAGACAAGAATAATCTGAACATTTTCAACTTGGAACTTGGAACGTCAACTTTACACAAAATAAACGATTTATTCATCATATTCATTCGTGTTACCTTTTTCTTTGTGGTTTTGTGGTAGAGATGATGATGATGATGACGATGATGATGATGATGATGATGATGATGATGATGATGAGGAGGAGGAGGAGGAGGAGGATGGTGATGACGTTTCGACGTATAGAAGCTGGACTGTATAAACACCAAGCTAATTAATTTAGAGTGGTGCTTGTGGCTGAGGTGGTGGACAATCAAAGACGGTAGACACTGGGCATTACGTGGCATCTTCAATGATTGTGATTCTATTATTAATGCTGATGGCCATTTTGAAAATAAAACTTTGGTAAAATAAATGTGGTGTTGGTGGCGACAATGATGATTGCCATCTGTTGAGATAGAGGTCTATGTCACATAGCACCAGTGACAGCGGTGGTAAACAAGTAAAGCGTGTAAACATGTAAAAGTAAACGCACTGGAAAGCCTTTGAACACCTACACTCTAGACTCCAGACGTAAAGAAAGGAAATCCAAGAGAAGCAGTCTCAAGTTCTACCCAGGTCCAGCCAAGTTCTGTGAGGCTTCCAACAACTGCAGCAGCTTCCAGCTCGTTTCTCTCAACACATTGAGCAAGAATTTCGTGGTATCTTTTAAGCGTTCAATGCCTGAATGTGCATGTAAAATAAGCTTAAATTGCATTCTTTTCAGAAAAACGAGCACAAACTTTCAACATTGTAAACGCGTCTAACTAAATTACAATCCTTGTTTTCTGTATTTCTCTTTCTCTTTTCCTCAACCCAAGAATGCATATTTTCTCACTTACGTCCTGGCGACTGATCAAACACTTGTGGTCATATCTACTTACTCTCTCTCTCTCTCCAAACTACTATCATTCATTCACATGCATTAACATTCTTTTCTCAGTCTCACATGTTAATGTTAAAATCGCGTGATATGAAAGCACACACAAATACTCCCACATACACAGGTACAGTATATACTCCCACATGGTTGCGCGCGCACAAACACACACACACATGTTGTCTTTTCTTATTTTCGGCAGACGACAACGGTAAACAACCTTTCATGTGAATGCATCATCCTACAATGTTCCGACAATCTGCGATACGGTTTTTGGCATTTTACAACCATCGGAGATTACTTAGTACTTCACTGTTGTGTTGTATGTAAATCATACAAGCTACACAGACTTTAATAGGATGCTATGATTAATTTTGTAGTGTAGATATTGATGATGGTGACAGCTTTGTATGCTGCGTTGTCAGCAGATATCAGTTGTATGGCTGTGTGGGAAATATTATATTACTAGGAGGTGGTCTTCGTACGTGCCAATGTCGAAGGTCAATGAGACACTAAAGTTTGAAGCTTGGTTCGGATTTCACCATTTCCCTTTTATACAAGGACATGCTAGAATGCAACAGCACTTGTCCATCCAAAAACATGTCTACATCCTGATTTTAAGCTCTCAAACTAATTCTGGTAGATAAGGAAATATGAAGGTGGTCATTTTTATCACTTTTAAATGAGAATGAGTATACGAACACACCTTAACATTTAATAAAAAAATAGAATATCGATGTCTTACTATACATGACACTCTACTAGTCATCTCACACTTTAACGGGATGAAAATACTGTGAATGTAATAACTACAGTACATGCTATCAATGTTACACTTTATACTATTATATAGTATACATAACAAACTGCTGAAACGTGTAATATAACTGCCTGACACTACAACTGAAGAAAGTCTCACATCTAAAATCAATGCAGGCAAAAGCTTCTTGTTTAGCTTTGGTCACTAAACACGTGTAAAAGTCACCCATTACATACCTGTCTTAGGTGTTTATCCTAGGAGTAGGTCCCCTTGCTCTCTTGTGGGACACCTGGGTATGCTTGCCTAGCGAGCATTGTAAGACTAGGGTCCCTGCCATCCAGCCAGTCATGTCGTCAGAGGCGACACCTCACCTAGAGGTAAATTAGGTTGTGGTAGGGCTAACAACCCCACCATGTAAAAAAAAAGCATATTACAGTAACTAAGACCAGAGAACTCGTCTCGGATGGCGAAGGTAATGGATCACACCAGGAGACTGGACTAATGACCGACGACAGCCAAACCCGAGAGGTAGCTGGCGCTCCGACAGTGGATTTACTGAAGCCGAGGCAAAAGTTGAGGGTGGGGTGCTGGAACGTGCAGACCTTGTACCAGACTGGCAGGATGCTCCAACTAGTCAAAGAGTTTGACAACTACAACTTGGACATCCTGGGAGTCAGTGAGGTCAGATGGACCGGCATCGGAAAGAGGAGACTAGCGTCAGGACATACCATCTTGTTCTCAGGAAGATCAGACGGTCAGCACTCTGAAGGAGTGGCTTTACTCCTCAACAAGAAAACGGCAAAGGCACTGCTGGAATGGAAGCCTTATGGACCCAGGCTTTTGAGAGACTAAGATTCCATTTAAAGGACACCAACAGAAGACTCCGAGGCAGGAGACAAGGATGCTTTTTACGATCAGCTTCAGGCAGCCTCGGAGAGCATTCCAGCCCACGACATGTTGCTCATCATCGGCGACCTCAATGCCAAGGTTCGAAGTGACAACACTTGCAGGGAGCATGTCATGGGCAAGCATGGAATTAGAACCATCAACGACAAGGAAGAGAGACTGGCAGACTTTTGTGAAGAAAACAACCTACTGATAGGAGGCACACTCTTCCCACACAAAGACATCCACAAGGCAACATGGACATCACCAGATGGGAGCACAAAGAACCAGATAGACCATGTCATCATCAGCCGCAAATGGAGGAGCTCACTTCAAAATGTCAGATCCTACAGAGGAGCAGACGTTGCCAGTGACCACAGTTTTGTGATAGCCACAGTTTCTCTGAAGCTACGTCGATCGCGAGGAAAACAGGCACGTCAGTAGAGAGTGGACTCCGGCAAACAGAAAAATCCAGCCACCAAACGGGCCTTTGCTATGGAAAAAAGAACAGGTTCCAGGCACTAGGAGACATTTAACTTTAAGCACTCTACTCAGGTTGAGAGATTTGTGTTACTCTATTCACGGTGATATTTCTACATACTAGGGGATGAGTCGAAGTCATCTAGCAAGAGACATGTCAGCCATTCGGCAAGTATCTCAGGGGACACAGAAAATACTACATCAGGACCATGAATTTTCTAGTAGCCCAGCTAAAGACCATGTGACGTCACCTGGTAGCACAGCTAAAGACCATGTGACGTCACCTGGTAGCACAACTAAAGACCACGTGACGTCACCCAGCAACGTCGTGACACGCAGGCGATGAGACGTAGTCCAGTGAATGTGACGTTCCCATTCAACAGCCACCTCCCACACGCAGCTGTCTTGTCCCACCCCAGCAACTGACCATGAAACACGATGACACTCAATAGCTCCTGTCCTTGACAGACGACATCGTGGCGACAGCTACGTGCGATGCGTTATTTCTCTTATCAGTAGTTATATTCCCCCCATTAGTTATACTGCTAACCTTCTACAGTCACGTGATACAGGTGATGGTGGACGTCCCACAGGGTGCTGAGAGTATAAAGACTCACACTGTCTCTAAGCACCTGTACAGACAGACATGTCGACATCAACGCTCCTCCTGCTTCTGGCTCTCACTGGCGTGTGCCGTAAGTAGCATTCAGTCTTACTTTGAGTCATCATCATCATCATCATCATCATCATCAAACTCTTCGTGCATCAGGTTGCACATAAGGCCTCAACCAGAGTCCGCCACCGATGTCGATCGGCTGAAACCCGCTCTAGGTGACCCTATGTCCAGCCCTTTCCCTTCATCTCCCTTTCCACTGTTCTTCTCCGAGTTTCCTTTGGGCGGCCTCGTTGTCTTCGGCCGTCTGGAGTCCATCGTAGGGCGACTGTGGAGAGGTCTGCTGTCTGCTGGCGGAGCACATGTCCAATCCATCGCCAACGCCTTCGTTGAACCTGCGTAGTGATGGACTTGGTTTCAGTACTTACTTTGAGTACCCTAGAATAATGTTAACATTTCAGCAGCAACACGGTCATTTTGTCCTCGTAATCTTTATTGTGGACTATCAGTTGTTCTTTATCGTCGTCTGACATCACATTAAATGATAAAAAGTTCTTCACGTTTGACTTTACTTTAGTAAGGGTTTCTTTTTACTTTTTTGTGTAATTAAAATAAATTAAATTACAGAAGTTCAAAATGTCTGTTTTGCTTCGTAGGTGATAGAAAAATACATGGTCTCTAACTTTTACGACAGTGAGGATTCAAACAGCAAAATAAAAACAGTTTTGTGATGTCTACAGATTGTTTTGTGTGTCCTAACTCCTGGACTCGATATGGCAACTCGTGTTATGCCTACATTGGGCAGCCACTTCCGTGGGTAGATGCTAGGGTAAGTTTCTGATTTTAAACTT
This sequence comes from Pomacea canaliculata, assembly GCF_003073045.1. Lineage (NCBI taxonomy): Eukaryota > Metazoa > Mollusca > Gastropoda > Architaenioglossa > Ampullariidae > Pomacea > Pomacea canaliculata. Next base: position 2,436,642 of record NC_037595.1, on the reverse strand, counting down.
ATTTTGCTTGAGCTGATTTTCAAACTCAAACATACATCAACAGATGTGTGACAAAAGTCATTTAATTTGGGACAGCTAATGTGGCAATGTATTTGATGTATTGTTTCAGAAGATTCGTCTGTAAGTTTTTCTAAATCTCTTTCTTCTGGTTATTCAGCTGTCGTGTTTCTTTAGCTGCTAGGATGATTTGTAAACACGCGATCCTGCTTTATGCATAATAACACATTAATTATGCTTTGGGCAAACGTTGAAAATTTCATTGTCTCTAGGATACCCCATGCAAGAAGGTGTCCAGTACTAACGTGTTCTATTCTTTACAGAGCTTCTGCAGGGCGTTTGGTGGTCACCTCGTCGAAATCACCTCAGCCTCAGAAAACACTTTTGTTCGGAATTTGATCAACAGCAGGGGCGGTAAGTGACTACATCCAGGAAAGGTGCCCCATCACCTTGTAATACTGTGAAATGAGTTTTATAGCAGGTCCCTCTAGATTGTCCATACATGGACAAGCGTGTCTTCACATCGACATGGTGGTCATTATAGCCTTAAGACCATGTATTTGTTGGAAACTGCTCCGAACTATCACAATTCTATACAGACTTTTTATGAATACTCAAATATTTTTCAAGATATTTTTGTATGTTACAATCACCTATTGACTTGAAATATAGAACTGAGAGTTTTTTTAGTCATACTGCATTATTCTGGTCTGAAGCTGTCATCCTACCTTCAGGGAAACAGTTTCAATAATGACATTGAGTCCGGATAACGCCGTTCATGATGGAAGGTTTAAGAAAAGCAGCAGAAATAGGTCTAGAAAGATTTCCTGTAGTAATAAATACAATATATATCGTATGTTTAAAAACTAACATTTGTTTGCTCTACTGTGCCTGTGAGAACTGTTCTATCTTTGAAATCTCAGCGGGCAAGGTCTGGTTGGGAATCAACGACTTGGTGCAAAACGGACGCTGGGAATTAACATCTAATGGAAGACGTATTCCTTACTCCAACTGGGCACGAGGAGAGCCGAACAACTGGAGTAACCAGGCCTGTGGCGCCATCTACAGCAACGGGCAATGGGATGATGACCTTTGCTCTGTCTCGCGCACGTTTCCTTTTGTCTGTGAGAAGTGAGTACAGGTGTTGTCACCACAGGTGTTTATTAAGAGTCATTATTGTCCCAAGTATCAAAAAGATATTTTGACCACCTGACTACAGTGATATTTTTGGCAAGTTCTGTAAAGACAAACTGTAAATAGTTCTTACAATGTATTTCCTCCGATATTCCTACTTCCTTGAATCTGTCAAGACTGCTCTGTTTCATAAAGAGATTTCCACTGTTATTGTAGCAAGACAATTTGAATACAGCTGTAAACAGTTTTGAAAAGTTTATTGCCTTTTACTTATTACAGAAGGCTGTACAAGTAACAAGAGAAACAGCAGTCCACGAGGGGAGGATTCGGTAACACAGTAGTGGCAGTGACAACCGTCTCTGGATACTGTAGGAGGCAGAGGATGTTTCCTGAACATTTTTCAGTTTCATCGGAACGATAATAAACAAATGCACATTACTTGAGTATTTTATCTTGTGATCTTTCTTTTTTCTGCTTGAAAGAGTTTGGTTGTTATTGTTAAAAGAGTTTTCTAGTGCCGTCAACATTTGCTACAAAAATTCTCAATGGAAAAAGTCTTATATTGACTATAAACAACCTGACACAAATAAGTGAAAAAATTAAGATATCTATTTACATCGTACAAAGAAAAAAATGAATAATATCAGCCCAACTCACATAATACCACAAAACAACTGTCAACATTGTTCAAAACCAAAATAGACATAAAAGTATATCCACATAAACATTTTACGTGCTCTTCACGTATACGTTACGTATGATCTACGTCGAAATGACGTGAGAACCGCGGTGGACGTTGGCGCATAATTATGACTAATTGTTGGGAATCAGGGCAGTTCCCTGATGCGTGTAAGACAGGGCTCATCTTCAAGTTACCCAAGGAAGGAGATCTTGGAGACTGCAATATTTGAAGGGCTATAACACTTCTTTCCCTCACCAGCAAGGTCTTTAGCAAGATTGTTCTGTCAAGACTGACGCCAACCTTTGAGAAAGACCTCCGACCATAGCAAGCAGGATTTCGCCCTGGGCGATCCTGCTCTGAACACATCTTTATTCTGCGACAGATTCTGGAGCAGAGCAACGAGCTGTACATCAATTTCATCGACCTGGAGAAGGCTTTTGACAGCATTCACCGAGAGTCCTTATGAAAGATCCTGACGCATTACGTAGTCTCTAAAAACTTGTCCATGTCGTTGCAATGCTGTACAACGATTTCAAATCCCAGGTTGTCTGTGACATGAAGCTCACAGACCCCTTCAACGTCAGTACTGGAGTGAAGCAGGGCTGAATTCTGTCGCCGTTCCTCTTCACCCTAGTCATGGACTGGAGCATGAAGACTTCCACTGCCAATGAGAGGAGAGTGATCAGATGGACCACGACTATGACAGCAACAGCAACGCTGGAAGTCTTTGACTTTGCTGATGACATTGCCCTGCTGTCACACCGCCACCAAGACATGCAGGAAAAAACAAAGGCCTTCTCAGAAACAGCTGGAAACCTTGGCTTGAAGGTCAGCGCAAAGAAAACGAAAAGTATGAGAGTGAACGCCAGAGTCCAAGACAGCATCAAACTAAATGGAGAAGAGATTGAGGAAGTTGACAGTTTCACCTATCTTGGGTCCAAAATGTCAAACACCGGGGATGCGGAGGTGGAGATTAGAGCCCGACGGGCGAAAGCCAGCCTGGCCTTCGCCTCACTCAGGAGCACATGGAAGAGAAAAAACATCAGTCAGAAGATCAAGCTGAGAATCTTCAAGTCAAATGTGATCAGCACCCTCCTTTGCGGATCAGAATCTTGGAAGATGACCAAAACCATCAGTAACAAGCTTGACGTCTTCCAAAACAGATGCCTCAGGCGCCTACTTAACATCTTTTGGCCAAATAAGATCACCAACGAAGAACTCCACCGAAGATCTGAAACCAAGTCCATCACCACGCAGGTTCAACGAAGGCGTTGGCGATGGATTGGACATGTGCTCCGCCAGCAGACAGCAGACCTCTCCACAGTCGCCCTACGATGGACTCCAAACGGCCTAAGAAAAGGTCACCCAAAGAAAACTTGGAGAAGAACAGTGGAAAGGGAGATTAAAGGAAAGGGCTGGACATGGGTCACCTAGAGCGGGTTTCAGCCGATCGACATCGGTGGTTGAGGCCTTATGTACAACCTGATGCACAGAGAGAAATAGGAAGATAGGTCTCCTCGCTCTGTTTCTACAGAACCCTCTCTCAGCTAACGAGACTTTTAGACGAGGGTCAGCCCCTTAGTTGCAATATTGTTCACAGTCTGTCTCTCAACATTTAAGCTCTCTCAGGTTGAGAGGTCTGTGTTACTTTATTCACATTGATATTTCTACATACTACATCTGGAACAGGACCATGAATTTTCTGGTAACACAGCTAAAGACCATGTGACGTCGCCAAGCAACGTCTTGTCACGCAGTCGATGTGAATGTGACGTTCCCATTCAACAGGCATGTCCCACACGCAGCTGTCCTGTCCCACCCCCAGTAACTGACCATGAAACACGATGACACTCATCCTGGTGAGTACCTGGCGACAGCTGCGTGTAATGCGTTATTTCTCTTATCAGTAGTAATATTACCCCCATTAGTTAGAGTGCCAACCTTCTACTGTCACGTGATACAGGTGATGGTGGACGTCCGGGAGCGTGCTGAGAGTATAAAGACTCACACTGTCTCTAAGCACCTGTACAGACAGACATGTCGACATCAACGCTCCTCCTGCTTCTGGCTCTCACTGGCGTGTGCCGTAAGTAGGCTTCAGTCTTGCTTTGAGGAGTCGAGAATAATGTTAACATTTCAGCAGCAACAGCGCCATATGGTCCTCGTAATCTTTATTGTGGACAATGGGTTGTTCTTTATCGTCGTCTGACATCACATTAAATGATAAAAAGTTCTTCACGTTTCACTTCTCTAAAGTCAGGGTTTATTGTTACTTTATTTTGTGTAATTAAAATAAATTAAATTACAGAACTTCAAAAAGTCTGGTTTGCTTCGTACCTGATTGAAAAATACATGTTCTCCGACTTTTAAGACAGTGAGGATTCAAACAGCAAAATAAAAACACTTTTGCGATGTCTACAGATTGTTTTGTGTGTCCTAACTCCTGGACTCGATATGGCAACTCGTGTTATGCCTACATTGGGCAGCCACTTCCGTGGGTAGAAGCTACAGTAAGTTTTTGATTTTAAACTAATTTTGCCTGAGTTGACTTTTAAACTCAAACATACATCAACAGATGTGGGACACAAGTCATTTAATTTGGGACAGCTAACGTGGCAATTTATTTGATGTATTATGTCAGAAGATGCGTATGTGAGTTTTTTTCCCTCTCTTTCTTGTGGTTATTCAGCTGTCGTGTTTGTTTAGCTGCTAGGATGATTTGTAAGCACGTGATCCTGTTTCACGCATAATAACACACATTAATTATGCTTTAGACAAACGTTAAAAGTTTGTCTCCAGGATACCCCATGCAAGAAGGTGTCCAGCACTAACTTGTTCTATTCTTTACAGAGCTTCTGCAGGGCATCTGGTGGTCGCCTCGTCGAAATCACCTCAGCCTCGGAAAACACTTTTGTTCAGAATTTGATCAACAGCAAGGGCGGTAAGTGACTACATCCACGAAAGGCGCCACATCACCTTGTAATACTGTGAAATGAGTTTTATAGCAGGTCCCTCTAGATTGTCCATAAATGGACAAGCGTGTCTTCACATCGACATGGTGTACGTTCTAGCCTTAAGACCATGTATATGTTGGAAACGGCTCCGAACTATCGCAATTCTATACAGACTTTTTATGAATACTCAGATATTTCACAAAAAGATATTTTTGCATGTTACAATCACCTATTGACTTGAAATATAGAACTGAGAGTTTTTTTTAGTCATACTGCATTATTCTGGTCTGAAGCTGTCATCACTACCTTCAGGGAAACAGTTTCAATAATGACATTGAGTCCGGATAACGCCATTCATGATGGAAGGTTTAAAACAAAAGCAGCAGAAATAGCTCTAGAAAGATTTATTGTAGTAATAAATACAATACATATTATATATTTAAAAAGTAATATTTGTTTGCTCTACTGTGCCTGTGAGAACTGTTCTATCTTTGACTACTCAGCGGGCAAGGTATGGTTCGGAATCAACGACATGGTGGAAAATGGACGCTGGGTATTAACATCTAATAGAAGAGACATTCCTTACTCCAACTGGGCACCAGGAGAGCCGAACAACTTGTATAATAACCAGGCCTGTGGTGCCATCTACAGCAACGGGCAATGGGATGATGAATATTGCAGTGTCTCGCGCACGTTTACTTTTGTCTGTGAGAAGTGAGTACAGGTGTTGTCACCACAGGTGTTTATTAAGAGTCATTATTGTCCCAAGTATTAAAGCGATATTTTTACCATCTAACGGGATATTTACTCGCAAGGTCTGTGAAGACAAACCGTAAATAGTTCTTACAATGTATTTTCTGCGGTATTCCTACTTCTTTAAATCTTTCAAGATTTTGATCTTTTTCTATAAAGTGCGTTCCTCTGTTATTGTGGAAAACAATTTTTTGAATACAGCCGCAAACAAATTTGGAAAGTTTATTGCTTTTTACTTATTACTGAAGGCAGTACAAGTAACAAGATAACAGCAGTCCACGAGGGAATGATTCGGTAACACAGTAGTGGCAGTGACAACCGTCTCTGGATACTGTAGGAGGCAGAGGATGTTTCCTGAACATTTTACCGTTTCATCGGAACGATAATAAACAAATGCACATTACTTGAGTATTTCATCTTGTGATATTTCTTGTTTTTGCTTGAAAGAGTTTGGTTGTTATTGTTAAAAGAGTTTTCTAGTGCCGTCAACATTTGCTACAAAAATTCTTAATGAAAAAAAACTTATATTGACGATAAAAAACCCGACACAAATAAGTCAAAGTATTAAAATATCTATTCATATCGTACAAAGAAAATTAGAATAATATCAGCCCAACTCACATAATATCACAAAACAACTGTCAACATTGTTCAAAACCAAAATAGACATAAAAGTATATCCACATAAACATTTTACGTGTTCTTCACGTATGCGTGTACGTATGATCTACGTCGAAATGACGTGAGAACCACGGTGGACGTTGGCGCATAATTATGACTAATTGTTTTAGGAGGTTTGCGTGCAGTCAAGACAGTCCTCTCTCATATGCAATATATATAAATATTCTTAGCCTCAACATTTCCAGGTTTCACTGTTTCGAGTGAACGCTTGCACACGTAAACAAATACAAGAATGCAGCCACTAAGAACGCACGTGCTGGCACACCTAAACATGTACAGACACACACACAGACTTGTACACACATGCACATGTGTCACGACCACGTCACACACTGACGTCACCTCCTCACACGCGGTGTTCACGCGCATTCGAACAACACAAAACACAACTATTTGTCTGTCGGCTTCTCGTCTAATCTTTACTAAACATAACCCGCTGTCGTCTTTGCCCTAAGGTTTCTTTTCTTTTGGCTCTTACTTATCCTCTCTCTTGGAGGATAGATGACGACAGCTCGTATACACACAAAATCCACCTAGAAAGAAGTTACACAAACTTTTCTCAAAACTAACTCAAATAGGATATTCATCATCCCCTGTCACTCATCATTATCATCTCACACTACATTTTCTAACTCAACCAGTCTTGCACCAAGAAACGGAGCGCCGCTCTGGAACTCGGTCCAGAATTTAAATGGGCTCCCTGAGAGTTTATAGTAAGTTTAAAAACACTTACTGTAACTGTCCACAGTGTCACTGAGACGCACGCAGAAAGACGTGATCTCTGCGTCAGGAACGCTCCCACTCAATCCACGACGAGCGTACAGGCTCACTTACACACTTTCTAAACACACTAAGATACACATTCCACCCGGATCTCCGTAGGTGGCACGCACACACTCCAATCTGCTGTTCCGAACGCTGGGGTCGCGGAGCAACACTTCAGGACGTCGACGGACTGAACTCCGCCCTGGACGCCCGACACACGACGCAACTGGAGGACTCACTCTCTCCCCCCTTGGCCCTGGACAACACCTTCGTCTAACCCCACTTCAATTATTCACGGTCTCTGTAGCCACACGTACATCCAGACTTCTCTCACTGAGTTCGCCGCCTCTCTTTCTCTCTCTCTCTCTCAGTCGTCTGCTCCCTTCCAAAATCTTTTCTCCCCACTCCACTCTAAAATTGCGTCATATTATGACGTCGGATTATGACGCCAAACCATGACGCATCAACCACACTCACACACGGGTAAGGGCGATAATCCCTGCCTACCTATTCCTAACAACCTGTTCCTAACAACAGCTACAGACACATGCGTACCTGCACACACACATGAACACTTACACACATGCAGATCCATGTATATCTCTAAAAACATTCACACACACACACACACGTAGATGCAGACACCCGACAAAGTTCTTGGTGTCCAACCTTAAATGAACTAAAGATGTTGACATGATTTCAAAACTAATCTCGAGGCCGCGTTTAACAATGTGTTATAACCACAATCAAAGCACAGTGAACAAAACAGTTTGCACAGCTGTTGTCTGCCTCCTGATGGCTTGTAATATGTATACATGCGACTTTGGAGAACATTTTCCTGAAATTTACAGAAAGTATTAGAAAATGTTTTTGACAGGCACACAGTGCGTTTTTAAGATACTCAAAGTGGTGTACAGATAACGAACACTGACCAACAAGACCATAATAATGCCATTGAAACTCCTACCTTTGTAGTCGATGTGTCTTGGAGATCATGACAGGAGTAAGCAAACTGCCCCAAACAGGTGTTTCCTTGATGCCTTAGCAATCGTCTTGGGAAATATTAAGTGTCATGATCGCTGTAGGCCCACCGACAATCTTTTGCCAAAAGGAGCGTGTTAGCGACCAGGACAAACAAGAGTTGTCTATGAGTTTGCTGGAGCTTCTTTATGAACGCAGTTTTGAGCTTAAACTTCAATGATCCGTTGTCCCCTTTGCACCCAAGTGCTCATCAGAGATATTCAGACAGACCCTTAGGCACACTTTCACATGGACAAATTCCACACACACACACACTGACACTTAACTCACATACCACTGTGCGCACACACACACACACATTGACACTTAGGTCACATACTACACACACACACGCACACACACACATTCACGTTCAATACCCAAGAGACCCAACAGTTGCTCACAGGAAGAAGGGAGCAGTGGAGGCAGATAGCTACTAAATACTTCAATATAATCTCAGGATTATTTACTCAAGTACAACACACCCATCAGACAAGTGGTTTTCTGTTGACAGTGAAGCCTAGTACATGAATTCTTGTTTCGGAAAGTATATTTTCTGTACACAAAGCAAATTAGCTGTGTGATTTTCAAAATAATTATAACTGCCGTAAAGTGTCAGATAAACAAGAGCTATCAGAGGGAAACAATTGTGAACCACACAAAAAAAAAAAAAAAACTTTGGAATTTTTTTTCCATAAACGCTTGAAACTCTTATGAATGCATTTTTATCAGTACAAAGAAAAGTTTGTAAAATTCGGCTTTCTAGAACTTTTCAAAAATATTTTTTCTTGAGTATAGGTAGTAGATTTATAAAAATGCTTACTGAATTTCAAAACTATTATCTTTGTCAACATGCTTATCCTTAACAATGAAATTGCCGACGACAATAATATAAGGCGACATTTTTAAAGTATATAAATTCCTATCTAAATGCTGGGTTCCATTTTTTCCAAAGAAACCTTTTCATAAATTGCGGTTGTAGTCAGTCACAGAAGACACTTTGCTTTATTTGTGGTAAGGCTGTTGGAACTGTAGGTGGAGGCCATTTTAGTATGAAGCACCAACAAGAAAGACTTCTGAAAACCTAACTTGTAAACTTCTTTGTTGAATATTTATCGCTTCTTTGTGAAAATATTATATTTTACAAACATACTTATTTCTAAGAGACTTTTTCGAATCGAAAGAATCGGAAGTTATATTTAATAAAATTCGTATTTTTGTGGGACAGTAATATTATTGGATCACATCTCACAATTAAGCTAATTAATAAATTTGCTATGGGATAATTAATAAGGTAATTTCTCTTGACCTGAACCGAACCACTGCACGAATTAAGCTCGCTCTGTTTCAAATTGTCTTCAATGCAATATTCTAGATGAACCAGGTTTGACCTGATCTCACCTTAATTGTCATTTACTATTACAAAATAATTTGTCAGCAGACCGGGTTCTGTTTGTCACAGAAGTCTTTCATAAAGCCCGATGCTTCAATAAAGGTAGATTGGTATTATTTACTAAACCTTCTGAAGACGGGCCTCATGCTACTGGTATGAAATAAATTCTCTCGTAAAATTTATACCTAAATAAACTGACTAATAGCTGATTCTTAAAGACTAGTGTTCGGAACCAGAAGTCGACAGGAAAACTAAAAAGACTTGCTACTCGTGTCTGTTATTTTCATTCATTATCTTGTTATCTGCCATAATGAATTTATCTTTAACTATTTCAGGCAGCGATCCTAAAACTAAAATATCATATCTTCCTTGGAATAACCCAGATAACATTTTAAGCTATCAAGCCTATACAGACACAGTGTTTCATTATAACAACATATTGAAACCTTTAGTTATAAGTGTGGGCGTGTCCACCAACATCATCAACTGTGTGGTGTTCACTCGCCAAGGACTGAGAGACCGCATGAACCTCTGTCTCTTTGTCCTGGCGCTGGTAGACATGACCTACCTGGCCTACTCTCTCATATTTACTCTCGCCTTCTGGATTAGATTGCTGGAGCCGATACTAGGTGAGGAGGTGTATCAGAAGACCTACTATTATGCTACAGGTGCCAATTTCGGGTTTAGAGAGACCTCGGCCTGCATCAGTGTATTAATTGCTGTAGAGCGCTGTGTGTGTGTAGTCTTTCCTCTCCGGGCCAACAATCTCATGAGCACCAGAACCATGGGCATCCTGCTTGTTGCCATAGTGATTGGCATGCAGCTAGCGTTCGTTACGACACCTATTAAAAGGTATGTGCTTCCTACCTACGACAACATCACGGGCGAGACGAGGTGGAGGATGGTTCCGTCAGCTGCCTGGCAGAACAGCGAAGGTCTTCTCCGCTATGATGTCATCGAGGACACGATCATGATGGTCATCTTTCCCCTGGCAACCTTCATCCTGGTGTCGGGGGCAACAGCCATCACGGTTGTCAAGCTGAGAGCCGCCATGTCGTGGAGGGAGAAGACCAGCTCAACCAGTAGTGATGCTCAGGTCCAGCAGGTGGCGCTGACCAAGATGCTTGTCCTCGTCTCGTGCATCTTCATCGCCAGCAAAGTGCCGTGGATCGCACTCACTGTGGCTCGCATTTTCTATCCCGACTTCTCTCCTTCTGGTCGTCAGTCCAACGTGTTCCGGGTGGCAGAGCTGATTGCCTTTTACTTCCCTTACGTCCACAGCGCCGTCAACTTCTTCATCTACATCTCGCGATCCTCGAGATACAAGTCTGAGCTGCGGGCCATCTGTAACTGTCCTTATAACGGTTATTTTCACAAGGGGTCTGTATAGATATCTTTGAGATTCTCAGGAACCTGCTAGCAGTGGATAGAAGGTTTTTTTTTTAATTTTTTGAAATTTATATCACAGTCAAATTTTAATACATTATACCAGAATATGTATAAGTAATTGAGTATCGTTAGTCTATACAGTCATAAAATGTTCTTTTGTATTAAGTTTTATTAAGCCTGAAAAAATTAAAGTTTATTTTACTGCTTAGTAAGTTATCGTATTTAATGGGTGGTTTATAAAGGTTATAAAAATGTAATATTTTACAACTATGTAATGCTTAAGAAATGACTCCTAAGGCCAGTAAATGTGGTGCACCATATTGCATTTATTTATGAAAACCAATAGTATTTTTAGCTGAACGAAAATTCGCTATTTACATTTAATATTAGCCGGTATGAAGACAGTTCTCTAAGAATATATATATATACACACACATAAGTAGTTAACCAAAGTTTTTACATGAAGGCAATGTAAAAGCTACAAAACTTGGTCAGTCATGTTTACCCTTCTGTCCAGTTAAGGACATCTTTTAGACAAAAAAAAAAGAGTTTTGTGAAGAACAATAATAAAGTTTGCAAAATTAAATTTATGGACCGTTATTAATATATCCGCCCATTGTACTTTAAAAACTTACTGGATGCATAAATATGGCTGAACAGTGTTATTTATTTATTTATTTCTTCTTGAATCTCAGTCGCTGGATATTGAGGGTTCAGGTGACTTGCAGGTCTGGAAATCAGTCGTCTTTGATTATCTAAACATCAGCGTGTTTTATACTTAGCTAATTGATATGCAGATAAGGTAAGCAAATATGAAGCTGGGAAATTTATACAAAGTGTTTGCTACGCATCATGCCATTGTAAACACACTTACACATTATGATAATACATTTTGGCCGCAGAAATGTTTTTTATTATGTCGCAAGTGTGATTGACAAATCTGTGCATTTTTCATTTTTTCTTAACAAAAATACAAGGAAGAGCTTATTGGTCAAAAGACTAAACTCTGATCCACAGGGAGATACATAGCAATATGTAATGACACGATATCAACGGTCTTTTCCGTTTTTTTTTCAGGATTGTTTGTCCATCGCGGTAATTACTAATAAATGACATAAAATACATATTAACTATAAGCCCCACGTAATTGCACAATATCGATTCATTAAAGAACATATTAAAACAATATCTTGACACACCTCTCTTGTTTCAATTCACCTTCACTTCACCATTTCTTCATTATTACCGATAAGACATTTGTGTGAGACCTAGTGAATCACACAGTTCTGTCCTCAGAAGTATTTCTTGTAATATATTTGAATTGATCAAACATAAATCATTTAATGATAGCTTGATTAGCTGTAACGAAGGTCTGGATGTCGCTAAGTAATCAGGCAGAAGTTTCCAAAGTTCGTTAGCTCGAGCATAATCACAGGTCTGTGGTCATTTTCATCCTAAATCAGAGAAATAATTATTCGATGTTTTTCTTATAGATGTTTGCCCATGAGCTGGTTGTAGTTCTACCATTCTTTGACATACTGGACACTTAGATACCCAACTCTCAAGGCTCTGTAATGCAAGTGCACATGCTCACACACTCACGCGCATATATATATATAACATTAAATACATCAAGAAAAGTGTTCATAAACAAGTAGTACGTATATACAATCTTTGTCACACTGGTCTAGAATGGACGCATGCACACTCACTTTCTTTTTACACAAACACACACACAAACACAAACACAAATACAAACACACACAAACACAAATACAAACACACACAAACACAAACACAAATACAAACACACACAAACACAAACACAAACACAAGCACAAACACAAACACACAGCTCTATCGCAAACAGTTTGCAAGTCGCAAGACACTTCAAATGCTCAATTTTTGCTGGTATTTTTCTCTACTAATTCCTAGATTTTTCTGTATAAGAGCAGATCAATGTGATTAAATACATTTAATGTATTTCCAGATTAAAGTAAACTTTTAACGCTGTTTAGTGAAGAATTTATGTTGGTTGTTAGCGTTCATCTTTTTTTCTTTTGATCTTTCCGTCACATGACAAACACACAGCTGTGTAATCTTGTATTTTTCCTTTGTAGCTCTCCTAATTGTCGTTTAAGACTGCTAATAACTGTGTGCTGATCCAAGTGCATACTAGGATTTTTTTCTTTCCGTCATTCAAAAAAACTTTTCCTTTTATTCCTCTTTCCAGGAGGTGAAGAGTTTTCTAATATTTACGTTCCTTGGGCGCCTGACATTGAAACTGTTTGACATTATGAACATTTAAAGATATTTATATGTATGTATCACATAATCACACAAAGAACCTATCTGTATCGAGCATTATTTTGTAGATTGTAGTCAGACTGGCTCGTGGGAGAATAGCGCGAGTGAGAAAATGCTCGTTATTTAAAAAAAAACAAAAAAAAAAAAAAACTTAACATGAATTATTTTTATATGACTGAGTTTATCATAATATGATCACTGGCCAAATATCAGCAAATAATACTGCTCAGTTCACAAGATCGAAGCTCTCAAACCGCGGTTGTGTGTAGCATTGGGTAAGAGGTCATGACCTCATTGGAAGGGACGTAACACACGAAGGCAGTGTCTCGTTAACATCTCGCCAAGTCTCTCTGAAGCTCAATATGCGCGCGCGAGTAAATCCGGGTACTTGTCTCCAAAAATATTCCAAAGAAAATCACAACGATTTATCCGAAAAGTTGAAGACCACCCAATTACATTGCTAGCAACTTTGAGATTTAATTCATATTTTACTCTTGTTACTTTTTAAAATGTGATAACCTTTATGACAGGTTGATTTCTATTTACATATCTAACAAAAAATGTATTTTATTAACACTATCGATTTTGTCGAGCGCATTTATTTTGTATTTTCTATATTCTTATCTTGTTCATTATGTTACACTATGTTTACTTTTGTTAAGAGACAATATATAAGCAAATGAAATTCTATTTTCCTTTGGCACAAAGCGATTATTACAGCATTTCCTTGCTGTGTAACGGTGGCAGCAATAATTACATCGATATTTTCCTGATGTTTGAGATTATCGGGATTTTTGTAATAAACTGAACTCATTGGCCTGAGCCTCGTTATCACTCATGTTTGGGGACTGGTGCTATTTTCACTTGATATTGCTGCCATCAGGAATGAGCTTTACCCACTTTTTAAATGTCTGTCTCTAGCCTCCAAATAATACTTCTAGTACTGTTTCCTTCTGTTAGTTCCAGGCTTGCTTAGGTCTAGTTTCTTTGGAAAAATTAAGCATTGAATACAATTACAGAAACGGTATCTCTCATGTCGCGAATCAAGACAGATATGACTAAATGAAAACCTTGACTATCTATTTTAATTACTTAAAACTGATTGCTGTCAAATTGTCATTGTTAACATAGCACCAAGCTTTGGTTTTCTGGAGCAAAGCAAGAGTGTGGAAGTCGTAACAATTTAGAAATGGAAGCTCTTTAGTGAGACTACAATGGAAATCTTTTCTAACATCCGGTCTTTCCCATGTCTGGACTCTCAGGAAAAGAGAACTTTTATGTCATGGTAATAATACATTTAAACTAATACATAATATAAAGCACACATGTATGCACACAAACATACATGCACAAACACGCAGACACACTGGTAAGTGAGTATACAACAGACAATTTTTCTTACTCTAATTTCAGTGTGTACGGCACTCGTCCTGACTTACCACAGGAATAAAAGTCATAAATCCCAGAAATAACTTGAAAATTTCGTGTTGATTAAATGCAGTTTCTTCTTTGTTTGTGTTAAATGAATACATAACTTTTCATACTTTGTGGGAGAAATGAAATGCAGTTAATATAAAAGAGAGATAAAACATGGAGAAGAGCTTTATCGAACAAATGAAGTTGTGAAAAGGTTGAATACATTTTTAGTTTTACAAACTGTGTCGATGCGCGTAGCTAGTTTTTAAACTCATTAACTCCCATTATCACATCATCAGTTGAACTAAACACTTCCTTCACAGGCAGATTCCGGAGGACAATGTATTAATCGTTAGTTCTTTGCTAGAACCTCGCCGGAATGATGCTTAGATGGGTAGACCACTAGTATCTACACTGTATCTATAATAGTATTTACATTGAAAGTTTCTGGTGACTTTGTGACCTGACAATTGGATGACATATCGTCTGGTGTGTTTTATTTGAGATTAAAAAATCAGTGCCAAATTAACAATGGAAATATAAAATTCTCAGGTAAGGAAGACCTGACGGTCCAGCTTCTAACGCGTTTAACAGAATAACTTATTGCTGATTTCCTTTCCATACAGTGAACCTGTTGAATTTCGTTAGCTTATCTCTTCGTGTTAGAAATATTTTCTGTATTTTATCTCGTGTTTATAAAATAAAAAAATACATTTGCAATGTTTTGTGAAGGTTTCTGGTGAAAGTAGCAAATATTTCTGAGTAATGTGCTCTCAGAACAAGTAACGATGATTGTCTCACACTAAGAAACACATTTTGTCTCTGTTTGTCTTTGTCATTCTGTGTTCCTCGACACTTGCTTGCCTGTCCAGGCTCCTGGCTATGAAGCCATGGTATGAATACCTCAGGCCGGGGTGCAGGTTAGGCTTCCTGAGTTTACCTTACTCTTGATTTATAACAAAAAAAATGTCTGTAAAATTGTGACAAGACAAGGATTAGTGCCATTGAGGTGTTATAATTTATACAATGTAGGTTCGTATTGAAAAGAGGGGACTTACATTGCAAACTGGGGGTTGTGGTGGTCGTCGTGTATGTGTGTGTGAGGGTGGTGCTGGTGTGTGTGACTGTCTTTTCATACTTTAAATGTCTACTTTAAACTCTGACCACGAGCGTATTTGCTGGGTCCATAATCCACATTATTCACAGAATATTATGGTCTGCCGGTATCTTCCAACTTCTTGTGCGCGGACAGACATGGTTACATCAAACATTTTTATCTCCAAGAACGTGTCGCCCATGGACACGTCACTCGCATCCTCCTCCCTTGACACGTGACTACTTAGATGTGCGGGTCTCTACTACATAGTGTACACAGGGCACTGACCCCGACAAACACATCATAGTGTCTGAAATCCCACACAATGCAGGAAAATACTACCTGAACTATTATTTTGAATTATTTAAAATCGTGGTATTAACAACTGTGCACTTATTATAGAAATGGGGGACTGCGTTATTTTTAGGATTTTTTTTAAAGGGAAATAAAAATACTGTCCGTTCATAGAATCTCTGAGCACAATCCAGTACTATAACTGTATAAACTACACTCGCTAGGGTGATTAACCTTTAAAAGTTTTGGAAGAAGAGTACAGACGCCGGAGATGAGACCGATACCGTGAAGACTGGGAGAAATAAATGAAGAAGGTGACGGAACTGTGGGTGTAGGGAAAGTAGTGCGCCACCAGCTCCAGCACTAGGTACAAGTTAGCTTGACGACCAGATGACGAGAAGCTGGGATAGAAGATTCTAGCCAAGGTGATGGCGACCCACGGAATTCTGCAGATGACGAAGAGGCACGAGACGACGACGAGCATCTTGGTGAGGGCGAGATGCTGGCCTTGCGCGTCACTGGTGACGGAGCTGGCGTTCTCCCTCCACAACATGGCGCCTCGCACCTTCACCACCGTGATGATCGTCGCACTCGACACGACGGCGAATGTGAAGAAAGGGAAGACAATCATCATTAAGGTGTCTTCCACTTTGTCGTAGAGCATCAGATCTTGGTTATTCTTCCAGGGTTCTGACGAAGTCACTGTCCACCGAGTCTTGCCAGTTGTGTTGTCGTACACAGGAAATACATATCTCTTGGCAGGTGCAGTGACGAACGCTAGCTGCATTCCGATCACTATGGAAACCAGCAGGATGCCCATGGTTCTGGTGCTCATAATAGTGTTGGCCTGCAGCGGGAACAAGACACACACACACCGCTCCACTGCAATCACTACATTAATACACGCCGACGCTTCCCTCCACCCGTAATTAACACCCATCGCATAAAAAAGTTCTTTGACATAAAGTTCCTCTCCCAGTTCAGGCTTGGCTATTCTAATGCACATGGTCACCGTGTATATCATGGAGTACGACAGACAAGTCATGTCGATGATCGCCAGAACAAAGAGACAGAGATTCATGCGGTCTCTCAGTCCTTGGCTTCTGAACACCAAACAGTTGATGATGTTGGTGGTCATGCATAGCACGTACACTGTCGGCTTTATGACAGTATTGAAATAAGACAACCATTTTAGATACGAATCGTAAGTAACGAGACTATCAGGATTGTCCCAGGGAAGAAATTCAGCATCGGCTCCAAGATTACTCTTGGTGTTGTTGACAAACATGCTTGTAACTATGGCGAATTTAAATATCATGAAATTGTTGAGGTCACAAAGCGGGCGTGGGTGTGGGTGGTCAAGGGAAAATGTTGTCCCCAATACAACAAAAATTGGTTAAAGAAGAAGCTCTGACATTACTCACACTGTGACAAAGTCTGTGTGGCGCCATTTTCATCCGTTGACACAATTGTTTTTGTTCGTTCTCAAGTAAACAACTTCAGTCTCAGGCAAGCTAGCTATCCAGCTTGTACACATAAACCATCAAAGTGGTTATAGCTTCTGGAGTAAAAATAAAAGTGAAAATGAGTGGAAGAAGGACGTAGTAGATGCTGGGCATGCGCATCAGCTAGCTCCTGGAAAGTCGTGCTATGCAATTTGACAACAGATTATATTAACTGTCGTTGAAGTTGAATAACGAATTTATTGTTAAAGATTTTGAAAGTTATCTTTAAGAAAGAGATAAAAAATACAGACATAAGGATTTACATGGATAAATTTTACATTCTCAAGGCTACAGCCAATGGCAACGAGGCTTATCTCGACAAACTTCCAATCACGAGCTGTTCCTTTTTTGTGCATCATGATGTTTGTTGGCGTGTACTTTGGATAAGGAACAAACTTGATGACCCAGATGTAGGTAAAAATTTTGCAGTCAGCTTTACCTAATCATAAAAAAGCAGTTGCTCTCCACTAGGCTCTGATGTCTTACAAGCTATCGAAACGAATTTGTGTCTTCAGCTTAATGTCTCCATTGTTTTGTTTTATTTTTTTCTTTAAACCGTGTTTTGAATGTAAAATATAAGGAAGGATATTTATTTATTGATTGTACGAAAGAACAATATTTTTCTTTGTGTATTGTCTGACATATTGCATGTCTACAACACACCATAACTTGTAAACAATATTAGATGGTGAAAGAGAGACTAGGTAAAGCAAACTTGCAGAGACCCAAACTTTATTTCCCATGTAAGCCATCCCCCTGTTGCTTTCTAAACACTTCTTTTTTCTCTTTGTGGAGTGGAACATTTAAGTGTTTGTGGAAGAATTGTCTAATTGATACTTCAGGTGTGGCTGCATTCACTGGGGCAATCATTGTTGCCAGGCACAGGCTGCAGGCCCTTCACTTAAATATCTGAAATGTTCCTCTTGCGATGCTAATTAGCCATGTTTACTTTGAAGGAGAGGCTGGCAGTAATATTTCTCGAATGAAAGATTATGTGGACGATTTAATCGGCACAAATTACCGTATATTCCGTAGATGTTTCATTGCTTTTCCTCTTACTCGGTGTGTCATTCACTCAATCCTATTCCCAGTAGTCGTATCGTTGATCATCAGTGCATCAACATGTTCTGGTCATTGTCACTATCAAACCCTGGGTTCTCGGCCTTTACTGTTTTTCCCTCAATGACTACAAATTTACATGGAGCTCGTTATTTACTTTCTGTTAACATGTTTATGGTGTCTGTGAGAAATGAAGGTGGATGACACATGTGTAGGTCAGTCCATGTGCTTACAAAATAAAAACAATGGTCAAGGAAGAAACTAAAACTCCACAAAATATTTAGCTAGACTTTTATGACCAGGAAAAGAAAACTAAATTTAAAAATAGTGAAAACAGAGTGAGTAAGCTCATCTTGTTGAAGACTTACCTGTCCTTACCTGTTTTACCTCTGCATTAGACCGTTACAGCAACATTTGAAATACCACAATTAGTATTTTGAGTTGTGAGTGCTTTTATATTTACATTTCTCTCAATTAAAATACGGTAGTGTATTGTTCTAGATTTTTGCATTAAAAATATTTTTGTAATGTATGTGTTTCAATTTTGTCAGTAGAAATTTGAATTGAAATAATTACGTAGGTGCGAGTATTGACACGACAGAGCATCGTTAGTCCAAGAAAAGATGAAAAATAAAGAAAAGTGTAAACTATTGAAAAATACTGATGACTATTAGCACAATAGTGTTATTTTGTTCTATTTACTGCCAACAATAATTACTAAATGCAGAAGGAATTGTTAGTGTTCTCATTCCATCGACGGGAGTATTTTTCTAAACCTAATGTCGACTTCTTTCACATCTGAGTCACACCTTCAGACAACGGGTTTTCTTAATTGACGAAACATTGTTCTTTTGTTTTCTGATTTATTCATATTAGGAATAAGAATGGGTCAGAAATACTTCGGAATTACGACAGTCATTGAATTTTTAAAAAGTCCGAAAATATATCACAAATTGAGTAATTCACTGTGCCACGTGTTATTTGTATTACTTTCACGTTTTCTATTAGAAATACCGACAAGAGACACCCACCAGAAAGCAACAGTGAAAATCGCATTGTTGTGGTGTGTGCTGGGAAAAACATCTTTCCCTTTAAAAGGATTGAAGGCAATTAACAATCGACATTTACTGATGAGTGGTAAAGGTCAAATGTCACAGAAGCGAAAGTGGGATAGGTATGGCGTGTGGGCGTGGTGGAGTAAGTCGTTTGGCGAACGGGAAGTTTTATATTTCCTTGGAAGGAGTCTTTCGGCAAACAATTATCGTCAGCTGGCCACTTTCCTTAGAAAAACTACAAACCCTAGAAAATTTCAAAGAATATTTATTTAGAACGCATTTCTACCAGGTCTTGTTCCAATGACAACAAAGAACTCTACTCTTCATTCTTGGGTGCCGGAAATAGGATGTCGTCATAGTAACCAGCACACCATCCCGCAACATTGTCCAGGTCAGTCTCTTTTCCTCTTTTCATTACGATATCCAGTCACGTGTCTGTATTTGATTCCACAGCCATCATTCTGTACAGAGGTTAGGGACAAAGGTGGGGTGAGGCGGGACACGAAGTATGATAACATCATCAGGAAATCAGATTCCAGATGCTCACCGAAAGTTAGCTTTTCTAATTCTCGATGGTCAGGTTGAGGTAATCAAGTGCCTTGGCATTTACATAAACTCGAGACTGCCTTTCTCATACCACGAAGACATTTTATAAAAGAAAGGCCAAAGCATGGTGTAGATGTTTAGCAAACTGCGCTCGTTTAATGTCGAGATTGAGGCCCCGCATCCCCCTAGCGCCGTCTCTGTGGATGGTGTGATAATAGGAACTAATGTAATAATAGTAGTAGCAATAATGTGCAATACGTAATTATAGCATGTGGAGGTACGAATAGTACCGATATTTAAGCACCCCTTTTAGACGAGCCAAACTTTAAATGCATTTTGCATATTTGTATTTTTAATAAACCTGTGCTTGTTGTGCTTGGATGCGCATGGCATCAAGTCTTTTGTTCGTGGAAGAGCAAAGATGGGGAATATTAGAGTGAGGATGGGGAATATCGTGCTGTACCCGCTATTACAAGTTACTAACCTGTAAACATTTTACTTAATATTGCCCTGCAGGTGTGTAGGTGGTATATATATATCTAAAGACCGGTAGAGTATATAGAGAATAGAAACTTGCAATAACTATCACTTGCGTATCAGTGTCTCGAGTCTCACGAAACAACGCGGAATATCGTGATGATAGGAGAGATATGTGTGTGTGTGGTCGTAGTCGGGAGTTTGGATGAGGATGTAAGGAGCTTATTCGCTTTAGGTAGGCAAGACGAGTGATGGCAATCAGTATTTTGTTGTTGTTGTTGTTGTTGTTGTTGTTGTTGTTGTTGTTGAGACTCCCGTTTAGAGCAGACATCTCCAGAAAAGAATGTATCAGTGTTCACATTAAAACATAATAACATGTTGTCTTGTAAACATCCTTCGATTCCTAGACAGTTTGTCTCAAGACTACAATTCCAGACTCGTAAGCTCAGATAAACTCAGAACGTAGTTTAGCTTTATTCCTGAGCTAAACATGAGTTCTGAGATAAATGCTCTAATTAGATGGCTACAAAAAACAAGGTAAGGAAAGACAGTGGAGCCAGTAGTGATATCTGACCAACCATGAATTGTCTTTATAACACAAATAACGACAGTCCACCTCAGGTACCTTAGTTTCTGTGAGGCAGGACTCGACCAGATGAATTCTGGTTACATCTTCTCTGTATGTCTTGCTTTTCAACATCTTTGAAACTTCACTTCCTTCACAGAAAATCTTTACCTGACATAGTGTCACCAAAACTCGCGTTGTCTTGTCAACAAAACTGCCAACAGCACCTCAGTGGTCACGTGATGGGGCACCTTATCACACACTAACATCGGATTTTGTTTGTGAAAGAGTGCAATCATGGCTGCCTTCTTGAGCCAACTCGAGGTTGTGTTTTCGACTTGTTCGAATGTAAAGGACGCCTTTGCAGCCTGACCTTTTTTTAATTGAGCAACTGTAGTATCTATCCTGAAAACATACCGATTATATTAGCCCGGCTTGGTAGTTCATCTACCTGTCAGTGTGATTTCAGTTTGTTGAAACGTATGTCCTCTTGGGAGCCCTGTTCAGAGGGTTTCTCTGTCTTTACTACTGTCTTTATTGCAGTCGAAAATTACTTCACCCCAAAACTAATATTATTTGCATTCATTCGAAAGAGGATACACTTAAATTTAAGTACCAGTAAGCTTTTCAGAAAATTGGTGACCCTTTAGGTAAAATAACAAAAATAAATCAAATTTAAACCTGGGGTTAAAACTAATATTTTGCCTGTCACTTTGCGGAAGCTGCTCTCTACAAGAACTAGAAGTCGTTCAACAGTTAGCCTCATAAACAGAGTGAGTGTGTGTGGGTGGTGGGGTGAGTGTAGGGTTTATATGTTCACGCACATAGGTAGTTATGTGTACTAATGTGCTACCATCCAGCAGAACTGAATCATTTATTTCTCTCTTGTTCCTACACGGTCTTTGAGGGTTTGGCACTCGACATAATGAAAGCAAAGTACAGGCATCCAGTTTGTTTATACTAGTTCAGGCGCCCCGACTTGAGGTCGCATCACACCTTATCGTCATCGTCGCTCATCCCAGGGTGCAGAAGTTGGGTACGGGTGGAAAGCAAGAGACTGCGAGCGGTACACGCTGTCCTAAACAAACGCTCTCTCTCTCTATATATATAATTTATATCAATAAATATATAAGTAGATTTATACATACACTGCTTTTAATGTGCAATGTTGCCTCAAGTTATGTTGCCATGAAACATTAAAGTTAGTTCAACGTCTGTTTTCTTAGTTGTATTTTCTTAGGATTTCTTCATTGGAGATTATTAATTTGAAGCGGTCAACATGGACTGTATATTCGTGGTGTGTTGTGGTAGGCAATGCGAGATTCCAAACTATTTCCCTTGCGTTTGCTCTCTCTTTTTATTTTCTACAAGGAAAAAAATGATAACAGTTCCCCTTTAAGAAACAGCGATATGCAAGTCTGTAATCAACAACTAATAATCACAAAAGACTAGAAAAAGTTCTCTCTGTAGCTATCAAACTTAAAAGGCATAACTAAATTTCTGGATTTTGATCTTTTTGCATACATTAACTCTATCAACACAGGTTTACCCGCTTGATATCAAGAACATGGTCCTGGTCACTTCCAGTAGCCGCTCGCGAAATTTTGCCTGCTGGGGGCTGTTAACGTGGGGTCAATCCGGGGTCAATGACTATGTTTCTGAGAAGACTTCAGTTACAAGTACTGGCCAGCACTCTCAAGGAACTTAAGCATAACTAAGTTGTGGCAAGGACTTCACAGTTGTCTGCCTGTGAGAAAATGGAAACTTTGATGGCGACGAGAAGTATTTCCGCCAACTTCGAGCAGGAGTTAATGCAGGTTAATGCAGGTGACTGCCTCTGATTCTGTCTTAAGGTCATGAACTAAGTCAAGCGCTTGCTAAATAAAGTTACCAATATCCATTTCCAGTTTTACAATAAATCATATAGTAAAATAAATCCTTTTGATTATTTTAAATGTCTTTCTTCTATTAAGCTATTTTCTAAGGTAGATATATTTTAGTACACTCAAAATTATTGTATTTAGCTGCTAACAAAACTGTTGAGGTTGATTATCGGTTGTATCATGTAAAGGCTTGTCAACAGTTTTCACTTTTGACACAGTAACATTGGCAGAAAGGTTCAGAAATTTGAAGTTTTTGTGAGATATCGCATTTTTGTATTTTACATTACATGACAAGAGGTTTCATGTAAATCTGTTGTTTCATCTGATGCACTCATTCCCGTGCCTGATATTTTGTTTGAGTCCAAAATCCAAGTGCAAACGATTCCAGTAGCTAAATGCGACTCATATCAACGCTAATAAGCAAAGTTTCTGACTCCATACGATCATGCCATTTATAAATGAGAAATATTTTCTCGCAGCACTTCATGGAGATAACAGTGGCTACAAAGCATGAAAACATTACAGTACTTCCATCTACTTCGTTGACAACGACTCGCCTAACCCCTTTTATTCTATGATGCCAAAATGATAGTTTGTCTCAGTAAACACTTACCGCAAATCGGTTCAAAGAACCCGCTTGTTTACTTAGCTTTGTTCACTTCGGAAACCACAGTCGTCTTGTGCAGGTCGTCTGTTTGTTTACGCGAACAGCCACAAAGAAGACCGAGGTGAGATTTGAACCGTGAAGACCGCGAGTAGTAGATAAAGAAGTTAACGGCGCTGTGCGAGTAGACGAAGAACTGAGCCGCCAGCTCCGACACCCGGAATAAGTTGTACTGACTACCCGATGGCGAGAACTCGGGGTAGATGAACCGAGCCACGGTGAGGATCACCCACGGCACTTTGCAGGCGATGAAGACACAAGAAAGGAGTACAAGCATCTTGGTCAGCGCCACCTGCTGGACTTGGCTGTCACTACTGACGGCACTCGATTTCTCTCTCCATGATATCGCGGCTCTCAGCTTCACAACGGTGATGGTTGTTGCCCCTGATACGAAAATAAAAATGAACAGAGGAAAGGCAATGAGTATAAAAGTGTCCTCCACCTTTTCGTAGAGGAGCAAAGCCTCGCTGTTCTGCCAGGCTGCTGATGTAGTCACCTTCCATCTTGTCCCTCCGGTGGTGGCATCGTACACAGGGTACACGTACTTCTTAAGTGGTGTGGTGACGAAGGCCAGCTGCATGCCAATCACTATGGTAGCCAACAGGATACCCATGGTTCGGGTGCTCATGAGTGTGTTAGCTTGGAGTGGAAGCACTACACAGACACATCGCTCCACTGCTATGACCACACTCACCCAGGCAGAAGCATCTCGAAACCCATAGTTAACCCCATGAGCATAATACAGTGTTTTAACATAGATTTCCTCTCCAAGAACAGGCTCCACTATTTGAATCCAAAAGGCCAATGAGATTGTGATGGAGTAAGCCAGGTAAATCATGTCTACAAGTGCCAGGACAAAGAGGCAGAGGTTCATGCGGTCCTTGAGTCCTTGGTGCTTGAAGACAATACAATTGACAATGTTGGCGGGCACACCAACACCGACTATAACGGGCTTGACAACGGTGGTGTAGTAGTACACTGCTGTTAAATATGCTTCGTAACTGAGGACATTAGCTGGGTGGTTCCATGGAAGAAAAACGACATTGCTTGGGAGATGGTCTTTGGTGTTATTCAGCGAGTTATTCATGATTAAGGAAGAGTTGATGATTTAAATTAGTCGAGTCTTTTTTGTTAATTGTAATAGAAGCCCGTGGAAGAAGACACAGTCAAGGTCCAGAGTTAAGGGACCTCAAAAATCTGGTTAAACCTGGTTATCCAGGTTATTCAGAGAACTCGATTATTCTAAGCATTTTTTACCCTTCTGCTACCATATAAAAATACAGAGGATCAGAGAGAGAAACGAAGTTTTTGCTTTGCCAGTCTCATCATGGCCGTCACTTAATTCCTGAAACACAAGAAAGATAACATTTTGTAAAGTTATTCTTGAAATAATGACACACGACCTAGTAAAGGCATGCAGAATCTAGAATATTTTATCTCATTTTGTCTCATTCTGGACTGTGTCTTTGTTACCATTCACTGCGGGATCGCTTTCATCATGGCGCCAGCAGAATTCCAGTCCTACCACCTTCGAGAAGAAGAATAAAATGAAGGCAAGTCGAGAAAAGAAAAGTTTTATATCAGACCAAAATAAAGATGAAAAAAGGAAAAAACATCCAGGTATGCTACGGTTGATTAGATAAGCAATTAGTAATGGTCAAATACTTTCTCAAAGACCTTGTCAAGGCAACAAAACCCTTTGAAAGACGGAAAACAATTCATAAACATTCAGAGAACTTTGCTATTTCGGTAACATTCTCTCACCTTGGTAACAGTCTTTGGTCTCTGTGAGTTGCCACCTCCAAACATTCTTAATGGTGCAGGATCGTTTCTTGTTGAAGTCTGGCTACTTTTATACTAAAGATGGTCTCGTGTAAAACAAATACTGGATTCTTCGACAAAACTGAAAGGAGCCTCAGCGCCAAGTAAATAAAGCATATTTTATCTTCAATAATCACTTTTAAACAAACAACTACAAAGCCAGAAACATACAAAAGATGAAAAATATCTTTTAATTATTTGCGAGCAACTGTAATCCTGGAATCACAAAGAATTGTTGATAGAAGCAATGGATTCTATTGACAGAAAATTTCATTTCAGCATCCGCTTACTTATCCTTTTAAGTCTTATATCTGTTTTTTTCTTTTTAACGCCCTTATTTCTCACCTTCTAAGAAAGAAAGTAATTTTTGTGTGTTGATAATTACTTAAGCACTGTTGCACTGCGCACAATTTACATCCAGAAATAAATAGTTTTACAAATATGGTTAGATAAAGCTCTTCGAGAATATTCTGAAATTTTCCCACTCATAGTTCTATTTTTTTATGTTGAAATTCATGTTAAGAGGCCAAGCATAAAAAAACAATATTTTAAAGGTTGCATATGAGATATAAATATAGAAAATATTTACATTGCACTTGTAGGGAGGGCTCTAGATAGATCAACTGGAAATAATGGCTGGGAGGAAACTCATAAACACGAGTAAAGCGCACGGCAAACAGTGACAGATCAAGTATTTATATTTTTTATTTCCTCAGAAAACGTAACACTTTGTGTCAAATGAAAGCAAAGATAAAAAGTAGCAGAACAAAAGAATAAAACGAAACACATTGATTTTGTTGACAGATGTCTACACGTCCATCAGGTGGCGCTGCAGCTCAGAAGGCAGGAAGCAGCTGCACATCCCGCAGACCTCCACTCGCATCCCGGGGAGGCTGCATCGATGTTAGTGTATTCATGGTGCGATGTTTGAGTGGCTTCATGGTGTCCAGACCTGACCACGTGACCTGCAAACTTCAGGTGAGGGGTCAACCGCTGCGGTGCGATGTGTGAGTGGCTTCATGGTGCCCACATCTGACCACGTGACCTCTTCAGGTGAGGGGTCAACCGCTGTGTCATGCATTTGAAAATTTGTCTTGGCAAGGATGACAAAAGGACAGAAAAAACCCACAGTGAACAGATATGTAGGATATGTAGAAAAAGACGAAGACGCAGAAACAGGCCATCAAGTTTACTAAAAACAAAGCAGGTTTTACTCGCAATTTATTTCTTCGTTTTTTCCCAGCTCAGAAAAAAAACCACTTAAGAAAGAGATAAATTCAAAACAGGGAAATAATGTCATAATCGACATATTTAGTAAAAATCGGAAAACATTACATCATATATACACTGTGCTAATGTGTTTAGCAAAGGATATAACATTAAAATCAACCACATTGAAGGGTTAGTCAAGCATGCGCGTGTGTGTGAAGCCAAACGAGGGTTTTCTACAGACCGAAACATGTTTGTGAAATCTGCTTCGTGGCGATGTTCGGAGCTGCCATAGATTATTGCTCATCTCACACAAGGCACGTGACGACGGAACTACTCCGGGTGTCAATGTTGATGTGGCTCCTAATGTTTACAGATAAGTTTTAAAGTTTATCTTCTAGTGACGACCCGTTTACATTAGAAACGACATAACCGTTACATTCTTCATACACAAACCAGCTTGCAACAACTTTGAAAGAAAAGGAGAACTTACAGGTAGAGACATAATGTCTGATAATGAAATGTTGAACAAGTGTTGTCAAGTAAGTGAATTTTGGGAAGTCAAATATACTAATTCTCAAAGTTTGAACCTCAAAATTGCTTCGCTCGTGAGAAAGTATAAATTATTATTTCTGTTTTCAGTCTTGAAAAAAAGATGAAGATGTAAGAATAAAGAGTTTAGGTCAAGTGTACTTTCCCACACAAAGGTCACGAGGTCATAACCAGTAGCAGCTGTGTGTTCTATAAACTCACCAGTAAGTTTGGGCTTAATTTCAAATCGAATACAGGATAGACTTTGAGTTAAAAATGTTATTAAAACATTTAGACATGTTAAAATAAACATAGTGATACCTATTTATGTACTTGATACATGTGCACAATGTGATGATCATTATATATTATATCAGTGCAACTAACATGCTCAAGAGCTTTTTGTTTTAGCAATGTAGACAGAATATATTGACTTGTATACATACATAATATTAGTACATACATAGGTTTTATGCATATGTGAAATATTTAAAACACATAAATGTAACTTAAAAGGAACAACGCATTGGTCTATATTCATATACAGTCACGTGAGTAGAATTACACTGCATTAAGATACATTTATACTTTTATAGCTCATCGCTTGTACATAATAAGACCAAACAGATTCAACTTAACATCCTTGATGAGACCATTATCCAAGAACAGTATCATACTTTTACATGGCCAGTGGGGGAATCTTTTATTATTAACCCTTGCATAGGTAAACCATTGTTTACTCCAGCAGCTGAAAAATTATCTCGCTCCAGAGACTGAAATTCACTGACAGTAAACAGAGCAAACATAAAGTTGCTACAATATATTTCTTACTGGCCATAAGTTTCTGTTATCGTGAAGTTATTTTGTCACCGAGGAGCTGTCATACATCCCACAGCACATCTCACTTGGTACGGAGTCTGAGAGGATGAAATACAAACGAATTTCGCTTTGTTTGTATAGTTTCTGGTTCTTACTCGTGAGGGCAAAGGACGAAGCAATATTTGTCTGTGTGATGACAGTTCTATATTATTCTGCAGCTTGTGTTGATTTTAGGGGAGGGCAGTAAATTTCACATAACTGAAATCAATACATGGACATGACTACAAACCATAAATATCACATCATTGTCATACACGACTCTCAACATTCCAGTCGTCCAATATCTGTAAATAAAAGTTGCTTCAGTAGTTTCAAATGTTTTCCGTTTTGTTAACCATACAATAAAGATTGACCTCAAATGGAAACCGTGACTGGAGATCGGGATCCGAATGCATACAGAGTTCTTATGTCCAACATTTTCACTTACTTTCGGTGAAGTCCAGGAACGAGCACACTTACACACACATACATGTCTCTGAATAATCTCCCTTTAATAAAATAATCTGGCGCCGCTGGGGGTTGACGGGGTCAACATGTCAGGCTGACGACGATACCGTGCCTGTACCCAAGAGTGAGTGTCGACTGGGCGGACACACCTGGCTGACGATGATACACTTGCACAGGGCCGCCGAGAGCCAGCCCGGGCCCCGGGACAGACGACCTATCCGGGCCCCTTGTACTTGTAATCGTAAATTATTTTCCCAGTATATAATGTATGTTTACAATTCGAATCTCAATATCTACACTCAAACTCAACTTCTGCATGTGTAATGCTTGGGTGTTCTGTCCTTAGACCTTTCTTTAAAAGAAAAAGAAAAGGAGAAGAAGAAGAAAAAATCCACTGACCAAGGCCGGGCCCCCTTGACAGCCGCGGGCCCGGGTACACCAGACCCCCTGTCCCCCCCTCTCGTCAGGCCTGCACTTGCAGACTTCAGAACAGCATTGCTGACTGGGCGGACACACCTGGCTGACGACGATACACTCCAGTCTACCAGAACTGCAGTTGCTGACTACCTGGCTGGCGACGATACACTTCTATTTGTCTTTCATTCCTCTAGGTAATTACTGAAATCCTTACTTGACTATGAACATTCATGTTGAATTTTAACTACCCCTGTTACAATAAGGAAACAATACTACCCCTTTCATTATCATGATTTCCAAACAAGTATTAAATTTTTACACCATTCTCTCACTGTCATAAAGATAACCAAAGCAATAAAGACAACTCGTCCCACACCTTGACTAGTCAAGGAACTATTCCAGTCCCCAGACATTCGCTACAGTGTCTCTCTTACTCGAAGACTGGCTTAGGAATAATCAAACTCAGTTTCGCCCAACTACAGGGGTTCAGAGAACCTTTGGCTCACTCATACCCGCTTTCTTAGAACTTGCTTGCGTTCCAACTAGCTCACAGTTAAGGGCGACAACCCCTGCCTCCCAACATACAAGGGGGACAACCCCCGTTCCTAATATTTGTGCGAAAAGTTATATTTGTTTATGCCTGGCACATACAATAAAGATTGATTGATTAATCGATTGATTGTTTGATTGATCTACTAGTTCATAAACATATTACACACCTAGCTCAGTCATTTCTTCCTTGTCTGCATGCTGAAGATGTTATCCTTCCTACACTCCGCTTTCTTAATAAGTAAACTAGTAGTCAGATGCTTATGATACATTTCAAGACACGAATTAGCATCGTTTTTGCAAATATAATTATGGACAATTGCTTTTATTAATATACACAAACAAAGAGGTAGAACAGCTGCTTACAACTGTTTTCTTTAAATTGACGAAATACAAATGTTTGAGCGGTCCAAGGCAAGAGTTTACATGTAAGCGAAGTACATTCACAAAGTTTCTGATGATGTTTCTGAAATCTTTACCGTAGAAACGCCAGAAGTTTCATGGGGGTAGCGTCTAACCTTGTGAAAAAGGCCGCAACTAGACCACAAATGAGACTTAAAACGAGAGGACCGCGAGTAATAAATAAAGAAATTAATAGAGCTGTGAAAGTAAACAAAATAATGAGCAACTAACTCCAGCACACGATAAATGTTGGACTGACTGCCGTAAGGCGAAAAGTCAGGATAAAAAATTCTAACTAAGGTGATGACGACCCACGGCACTTTGCTGACGATGAAGACGCACGAGACGAGGACAAGCATCTTGGTCAGCGCCACCTGCTGGCCTTGTGCGTCACTACTGGTGGAGCTGGTCTTCTCTCGCCACGACATGGCGGCTCTCAGCGTCACCACCGTGGTAGCCGTTGATCCCGACACAAGGACAAAGATGACAAGGGGAAAGACAATCAGCATGAGGGTGTCCTCTCCCTTGTCGTACACAAGGAGAACTTCGCTCTTCTGCCAGGCAGCTGACGGGGCCACTGCCCACCTTGTCCCACCTGTGGTGTTGTCGTAAACAGCAAACACGTACCTCTTAACAGGTGTAGTGACGAAGGCCAGCTGCATGCCGATGACAATGGTAGCCAAGAGGATGCCCATGGTTCTAGTGCTCATGAGGGTGTTAGCCCGCAGTGGAAACACAACACACAGACAGCGGTCTACAGCAATCAGGACACTGATACAGGTGGAGGCCTCTCGCAAGCCGTAATTAACCCCCATGGCATAATTAAGAGTCTTTACATATAGCTCTTCCCCTGCCATTGGCTCCAGTATTCTTATCCAAAAGGTCAAAGTGAATGCCATAGAGTAGGCGATGTAAGTCATGTCCACTAGAGCCAGGGTAAAGAGACAGAGGTTCATGCGGTCTCTCACTCCCTGGCGTCTGAAGACCAGACAGCTGACCATGTTTGTTGACACTCCCAGAGCAACTACTACAGGTTTCATCACAACATTATAATAAAATGCCATTTGTACATATGCATCATAAGAAATGATGTTGTCGGGGTTGTTCCAAGGCAAAACATCAGTTTTACTATTCAAATGATCCTTGCTGGTATTGAGAGAGAGATTCATGTCCACTAAGATTGGTTTAGTCTATCACTGACAAACCGTTGACTGTTAGCAGAAGTCGAAATTGTTATTTCTGAATACCAGGTCATCGGTTATCATAACTTTAAGATGCATTGTGTTCCTTAATAATGAGAGCTTCCTTCTTAACACTTGACCTTTGATGAATTTTGTTCTCTGGTGTTTTCTACTGCCACATCTGCTGTTCTGGGTTCTCGATCATGTCCAAACCTCAGTCAGATTGAATGCAGTGTCTACAGCTAATTTATCTTCAGATTTTGTCTCATCAGTGAGAAAATGGAACTTGGAACATCAGAGAATAGAAGAGATGATGTAGCATTGCTGTTCTTTGCACTGATGGAGGGCGCTAGATGGCACTGACCTCAAGAGAAACATTGTTGTGATGTCTTTAGTGTTGTATTGGGGGCAATAAGATGGATTTCTTGAGCTTTTATACTAAAGTTTTTGATTAATGATAAAACTAAAAATAACTTCATATGATTTAAGAATGATGTGGGAAAAATTAAATCACTGAGGATTAATTGCCATTAAAATTTTTATTGCGTTATTGAAAAATATTTCTAAAAACTCTCGATATATTCATATCTTCTTTTTCTGAGTGTAAATGTGGATTGTAGACAGGATTATAGGTATCAAAAATAAAAGTATATTGATGGGCGTTGTTCTCATCTTTGAATTAAACTCCAATACTGTCAAAAGTTTAATCGTCTCTCCTTCACTCAGTTCTGACACTTTGAGACACCAAGGATGGAATGAAAAGGTCAGGCAGCTTCACAAACACTGTTAGTATATTTACCATTCACTTCATCGTCTCAAGATAATTACTGGCAAATAATCTCTTTCAGAAATAGAGTTAGAAAATGAATATATTGGCAAAGGTCTTGCTTCTATTCAACTAGAATTTTCTTTTGCTTCTTTGTTTTAAAATATTTAAGAAATTCTTTTTCAGTTGAATCAGGATAAGGTCTTGATTTTTTAAATACTTGCAGTCAGTTGTGAAGGCATATAAATGCGCGCGCGCACACACACACACATGCAAAGAGCTACTTGTATTTTTTTCGATTGTTTCACTTGCTACAAGCTTAAATGTTTACTTGAGTGCAATTAGTGCAGCTCATTACATTTGAAAAGCCGACATCAACGAGAAACTTGTAATGAATGTCGTCTGCTTTGTGTTGTGAGCAGAGGTACTTAGTGTGCTTGTGAGTGTTGAATCTTAGAGCGATAATTACTTCCAGCTCCTAGTCTTCAAGTCTCTTTATCGAAATTTAAGTTCCTCAGAATGACAGAAAGTTTGTGTCTTATCCTTAGCTGTTCTGTTTTATCTGCCTTTCAGTCAGTTATGTAAACTGTCCTTTTCTCTGCTTTTATGAGAAGGGAAAATGTTTCTGCTGTTTTCTAGGAACAGTTTACTTCTAGGTTTTGTCTCGGGTGTGGTCTTGCCACCGTTTCATATCTACATCTCCTGGTGACTGTAAATATAGTCTTGTGACGGTACAGTCGATGGGAAGTAGGGTATAAGAGTCCCCTGTAGCCTCAGATCCACCCTTGTTGTGAGGAGGGTACGAGCCACTCGTTACCCAACCCACTAAAGTGTCAGGCACGTGTTCTACGTCTTGGGTGGGAGAGGAAAGTAGACTGTTAGACGGGTATCGTGTGTTAATATTCTCTTACTTAGGTTTGGGAGCTTAGGCTACCCACGTCCTCATGTCAGTATTTAGAGGGTAAGATATCGGGATTGAGACTAATTCCTTGTATAGGCAACACATTGGTTGTTAAAATTTTTGAGAAGGAACAATTAAGAATATTTTGTGGGGATTTGGTATTTTAAAATTAGTTTTTAAAGTTATCAGCAAATTAGAAAGTTACATTTTATAGAGTGGGCAAGTTGGATATTCATTAAGGAGTAAGAGTTTTCAGAAATTAACTACAGGAAAGTAAGGGCGATAGTCGAGAGCATCTTCATCCTGTCAGTGGACACGGACAGCAGACGAGACCAGACCACCCTCCCCCCACCCGGCACACCTTTTGGCTTTTTACTGAGAATTAGCACAGGAAGTTATTGTCCCATCACCCGGAGGAGCATGTCTAACCAGTATCAGCTGCTGTGGATGACTAGAAGTAGAAACGTTTGTCTGTCAGCTCGCAGTAGTGGCGGTGGAGCACCTGTCCCAACAGCGCTGACCCCAGAAGGGTCATCCAGTGCAAGACGATAGCAGTGTCATCAGTGTCATCAGGGGAGATAATTCCAGGAGCAATGTGTGTGGTTGTGTGGCGTGTGGATGTATTTGATGACCACACAAATCTGTTAGGGCAACCTCCACACGTAAGTCTCGATTAATTTTATTCTTTTGACAGTATTAAGACCTAGTTCTGAAAGTAAGCATCGTCGGGATGAGTCTTCACATTTGTGACGTTGTTTACCTGTGTGCGACGTTGTTTACATGTGTGATGTTGTTTACATGTGTGTGTGACATTGTTTACCTGTGTGCCACGTTGTTTACCTGTGTGCGACGTTGTTTACATGTGTGCCACGTTGTGTTCTTGACTACCGATGTCCTGGGTGCTGGAGGTGGATCCCGTGAGTGGTGTCTCGATGCAAAGCTGATGTTTATTTTCACGATTGTCGATGTTCAGGATGATTAAGTTATCGACATAATCCTTTCATAATCTTTAACGATTAGTCTAAGGTGACCAGATGTCCCGCTTTTGACCTCGTGTCCCGCCTGAATATCGGGTGGGACGCCCAATGTCCCGCTTTCTGGCTTTCTGGAAGTCCATCAAATGTCCCGGTTGTCTTTAAAAATCTGAATACCGTACACTGATACGCACCCCCACCCCTACTTTTTTCGGCGTTTTTTGACGGTGACGACACCATCTTCGGCACGTGTCCCGCTTTCTCTCTCGAAACGTCTGGTCACCTTAATTAGTCGTTAGTGTCAGCTAAATAAAGTCAACACCAGGCTACCACCGCGATACACAGATCCTCTCAGAACGGAAAGACTTCTGTCAACAGTTATCATTTGCCCATCATATGAGTCGTTCGTTTTTTTCTTACAATTTGACAATGTCATTAAGTTCGATGTAAAGCTCTTCAGTTAAGAACACGTGCATGTGTGTGTTTTGCCAGAGACAAGCTTACCTGTCGTCAAGGTGTGTGTTAAATGCCTCTGTCAGGTGATGGAGGTTTACCTGTTGTCCATATTGACAAAGCTTCAGACAAGACTTGCTTGACATAAGTCTTAGTTGTCATGGCAATGTTGGATCGGTGGTACTGATCAAGAAATGTCTTTTTTTTTTTCTCTCTGAGTGGTCAGTGTTGACAGGATAAGAATGTTTAAAGTTATGTATGTTTGTACGCACACATAAAATTTAAACTATTTAAATCTCTCAAATTCATACCAAAGTTTAAGAAACATTGTTTTTTAATAGCGCATGCGCTCTGCTTGAAAATACATGCACTTCTCATGTTACATGAATACTCAAATTTGCTTTAAAAAACACGACTGTAAATTGTGCAATATTAAAAACATAGTAATACTTTTTTTATAAATTGTGTAATCAAGAACTCTGGTCACACTGTTTTTAGTAAAAAGTACATTTTAATGTAACACATCTGTGGACTTGAGTCCGTTCCTCTTCCCTTGACAACCGATTACTAGTGGATTGCATCAAACAGACGACAGTTCGTCAATAGGAAGAAAACCTTTGACCCACAAAGTCATTTACTTCGAATAATTTAATACTTTAAAGCTTTTTGGAGGGACTCCATCGTTCTACAAGGTAATATCATAACCACGGTATCTGTTGGTACCAGGACTCATGTCTTCATCCCTCTGTCTCTCTGTCTCTCTGTCTCTCTCTCACACACAAAGAACTCATCAACTCCGATGATTACTGCTTTACAGCTCACCTTCGAAAAGACAGTGTCCGGAGTTAAAGTGATAAATGAGTAAAAAATTAGAAAATAAATAAACTGCACTAGCATGGTACCTGCTACCACCCGAATGAGAGCAGGGTCTAAGCCATTTCTTCATTCTTCCTACTCTTGCTTAAAGTTGGCATTTTATTTACTTATTTATTTATTATTGTCGATGTACGTGGGTTCACCCGAGCTGCTTTCTTCAGCAAACTCTTCCCAACATGATTTCAATATTGAATTATTTATTTACCGCTCAGTCTATTGAGTAATTAACATGTCAGAGGTTCATTAGGACAAGGGAGGGAGGTAATGCAGTGAGATGCTTGGGTGGGTTTCCTGACAGTGAGGAGAAGATTAAAGAGCAATAAGAGGGGGGAGAGTAAGGAGTGGGGGAGGAATAAAGAAGGCGACGCCCTGCGGTGAAGGGGGAGATAAATCTTGAGCCAGCAGCAACCTTCGATCGTTTGCTTCCTCCCTTCCTCTCTCTCGCTCCTTAAAATTACACGGTTGTCCGCATTTGCTCTGCGTAGTAGAGGTAAGCTGTAAGTCTCTTGACATTTGGAGTCACTTTAACATATTAAAACGAGTAAAATAAACATACAATATAAACATGCTCCACATCAAGATACGCAAGCCCAACATGTCTATAGTAATCCTCAAAATGAAAAAAAAATTGTGCAAGTCTTGAAAAAAATGAGACTTTCCTATTATTCTCAACCAACCTTCTCCTCCAACACAAATATCACCAACCTCTGCTCTCTTTCTCTCTCTATATATATATATCAAAACATGATATATATTTAAAACATATTGAAAACATTACCTTGTCAAAGCGCAATAGCTATTTTCAAGCGGTTAAACTAGCAACAGTATTAATACTTTTTATGATAACAACAATAATAATGTCTTTTTTTGTTGATATCGGACATATTGCGAGATATATGCTCTTGTGTACTACACATCAAAGTAGTTTTCACCGCACGTCCTCAAACTCCAATTTGAGTTTCAGGGGTTGTTTTTTTTAATTGTTTTATCTTGGAAAAAACAAAGTCACCTAAAAAGAATAAGAAAGACATTGAATGATTCAAACCTTTCATTCAATATTGTAATACACCTCATAGCCGAGTGACAGTGAAAAGTGAAGTGTTCATTATCCTTCGGCAGTTTTTTGAATGAAATTTATATATGAGAATGTACATTATTAGAAACAATGATAATGTCTTCTTAAGGTCCGATTACAGCCTGAGTTCTGTTGATGATTATATTTTCGATTTCATTATACTGTGTTTAGGTGATTAACTTTGCAAACAACTGTGTTGTGACAACAGCTTCTTTATTTATTGTTATCACGAGGACAAATTCTTCATCATCGTTTTGCTTCATACACCACTAGTAACACAGGACACACGTCTTCGGAGCAGTTATCACAGAACTAAATATTTCTCTGTATGTATTAAATAATATTCCACGACAAGTAGAAAATACCAAACTA